>NC_136726.1:19657385-20207385 GCF_936440315.1 Barbus barbus
ATATCACCCTGCAGCCCAAGACTGGTTGCCCACTGAAGCTAAGCAGGGTTGAGCCTGGTCAGTACCTGGATGGGAGACCTCCTGGGAAAACTAGGTTGCTGCTGGAAGAGGTGTTAGTGAGGCCAGCAGGGGGTGCTCACCCTGCAGTCTGCGTGGGCCCTAATGCCCCAGTGTAGTGACGGGGACACTATACTGTCAAAAGCACCATCCTTCGGATGAGACGTTAAACCGAGGTCCTGACTCTCTGTGGTCATTAAAAATCCCAGGATGTCCTTCGAAAAAGAGTAGGGGTGTAACCCTGGCATCCTGGCCAAATTTGCCCATTGGCCTCTCACCATCATGGCCTCCTAATCATCCCCATACACTGATTTGCTGCATCACTGTCTCCTCTCCACCAATAAGCTGGTGTGTGGTGGGCGTTCTGGTGACAATATGGCTACCGTCGCATCATCCAGGTGGATGCTGCACACTGGTGGTGGATGAGGAGATTCCCCCCCTTCCATGTAAAGCGCTTTGAGTAGTTGGTGACAGACAAATCACCAACAACTTCCAAAAAGCTGGGGTGATGCTCTGACAATCTACTGTCCTCAGGAGACTTTGACACAGAATTACAGATGCTACACAGCAAGATGCAAACCTCTGACCAGCACCAAAAACAGAAAGGCAAGATTAGAGTTTGAAAAAAAGCACAAAGGTGAGCCAGAGGAGTTTTGGAACTGTTTATGGACCGATGAGACAAAGATGAACCTTTATCTAAGTGATGGGAAAGCAAAAATGTGGAGAAAAAAAGGGAACTGCAAAAGATCCCAAACATACAGCCTCATCTGTAAAGCATGGTGGAGGTGTTGTCGTAGCATGGGCATGCATGGCTGTCTCTGGAACAGGCCCTCTCAACTTTACTGATGACTTAATGTATGATGACAGTAGCAGAATGAATTTGGAAGGGTACAAAACCATCTTGCCTACCAATATTCAGGAAAATGCCAGCAGATTCATTGGGAAGTGCTTCATATTGCATCAGGACAATGACCCAAAACACCCTGCCAGTTCAGTCAAGGAGTTTATAAGGGCAAAGAAATGGAAAGTCTTAGATTGCCCAAGTCAATCTCCAGATTTAAATCTGATTCAACATGAATTTCACCAGCTGAAGAGGAGAGTAAAGGCAGAAACTCCCCAAAACAAGCAACAATTGGAATTGGCTGCATTAAAGGCTGGGAAAGTATTTCAAAGGATGAGACCAAGAGTCTGGTGATGTCTATGGGTCACAGACTCACTGCTGTGATTGTGCGCAAGGGATCTGCAACTAAATAATAGCTTTTAATCTTTTATATCTGCCTTATGTTCAACTGTCCCAATACTTATGTTCACATCAATGAGTGGGATGAACTCTAAAAGTGCTGTTCTTTTTATTTGGTAAAACATGTATGTGTTGAAACAGCTAATAATAAAATGTGACATTCTGTAGTTTTGTCTCATATTCATCTTTTAATTATATTTGCAAATGTCTTGACTCCACAGCCAACAGAGCAATTTTGTCTTTACTGTTCCAATACTTATGGAGGGGACTGTATATATTTGCATAAAAATCCCAAAGTCAATATAAACTGCATATATTAAATATTTACATGAACATAACTTTTTCTGTTTTTCAAGTATATTAGGAAAATAAATTAATGAATAACACATTAAATATATTATTATATTTATTGTTAACATATTATCTTATATATAACAATACACACCAAAATGGATAAAGAATAAGAATACATAAAAAGGTATAAAATGTTAATGTACAACACACACACACACACACACACACACACACACACACACACACATATATATATATATACACATATATATATATATATATATATATATATATATATATATATATATATATATATATATATATATATATATATATAAATAATTATTTTAAATTATACAAAAATGTCTGAAGAATATATAAGAGAAAATGGAAAAAAATCTGTTAAGTATATCGAAACAATTAAGTATATTGAAAACATATTAGTACTACTTTTTCATGATTTTGCCCATTTTTACAAGTACAAATCAACATATCAAAAAGACACACTGTCATATATATATATATATATATATATATATATATATATAGCAGCATAAGCAGCATAAATGATTTTGTGTGATAAATAATTGTATGCCATAACAAACCTGTTGCGCTCTATGTACAACACTCCTAACTGATCACGTAATAATGATCATTTCAGTTAGTATGCTGCTACAGGAGGCAGTTGTCTATGTAGCTCACCAGGCTTTGAAACACAGCCAGAGATCTGCTTCCTTACAACAACAGCAAAATGCTAAAAAGGATAAATGGTCTTTGCAGGTGCTAAATCCGCTAATTGCTTTTCGCTAAATGTACTTGTTACTACTGCCGGTCACGCTACACCACTTTAATTATTCACACCAAAGCCTAATTTGTCTTATTGGTGCAACCAGAGGCGAACACTACCTCCATTAGAGGCAAATCAAAGCTCAAACGCTTGGCTAGACACAGGGTTTTAGCGTCGCACTGCTAGCACAGGGGTAAGCAATGTCGGTCCTGGAGTGCTGCTGTCCTGCAGAGTTTAGCTCCAACCCTAACCAAACACACTTGAACAAGCTAATCAATGTCTTCAGAATTACTAGGGCTACAGGCAGGTGAGTTTTTTTTCAGGGTTGGAGCTAAACTCTGCGGGACATCGGCATTCCAGGACCGACGTTTCCTACCCCTGCGCTAGCATCACACCGCGCTTGAGCTACAACTTTGTCGGCCTGTAATCAGCATGAGCGAAAAGTTTCAGCTCAAAGCTCCGATGAAATATAAGATCCAATTAAGCTGCGAGCAGAAGTGCTGATGTAGGACAAGTTATAACCTTTCATATCCTGATGAATATGGATTTCAGGGCACGGAGGAGGCCAGCGTCTGATCAGCATACTTACGGAGAGAGCTTTATAAATATCAGCAGTGACCGGCGCACGTGACCTCAGAACATGAACCTGCGGTCCGCGGCTCAGCCGAAACAATGAAGCGCGGGAGACAGTAGAGTTTAATAAATCTGCACATTCAACACGTGTGAGCCATACTGTTGCCTATGGAAACCACCTGAGAGCGCACACACACACACACACACACATATACATATATATATATGTGTGTGTGTGTGTGTGTGTGTGTGTGTAATGAAGTAACTATAACATAATTATTAAATAATTAATATAGAATTGTAATATATTTCATGATACTAGTAATACATTACATACATAAAATATATAAAAATTATAATTGCTATAATATAATTTAATTTATAATTAATAATATATTCTATATTTCTAATCATGTAATAATAATAAAATTATATATGTTATTGTGTTATTTGACAAAATAAAATAATTGTTTAAAACAATTATAACAATTTTATTATTTTATTTTATATAAATATAGAATATATATAATTAATAAATTATATTATTATTATTATTTAGAAATGATAAAATCTGACAGATTTAATATAACATAACTAACATATAATTAACTGTTAATATATCATTATAAATATACAATTATTTAATTCTACTATGAATACACATTAATATTACAAATTAAATATTAACTACTGCTACTAGCAAAATATTATATATTGTTTAAACACACACACACTATTCTATAATTGTCACAATTTTTAATTTACAGTTATATATTCAAAATGGATTATACATGTTATTGTGTTGTTTCATATTATTATATGATAGGACCTTCCTTTATTAATTCATATTATTATACGTAAATTGGGAAGAACTTTAATATAATGTAATTTATTATTATATTATTTATTTTTTATTTAACATTGTTTCAGCACAAAAACTGAATACAGAATGACACCTGTTTTTGATAAAGAGAGATGTTTAAAAAAAAAAAAAAAACATGGTGCTAATAATAATAATAATAATAATAATAATAATAATAATTAGTAGTAGTAATTTCATATTAAATATAGTAGTATATTATTTCATAGTAGTAGCAGTATATAATTTCATATTAAATATTACTTTAGAATAATAATAATGTAAATAAATCATGTATTGTTATACAGTAGTTACAGTGTTTACCAGCAGAGACAAACCAGACTATGATAAGCAGAAAAACCTTGACCCCGACCCTTAAGTATAATATATATTGCTATGAATCATGGGTATTGTTCAGTCCAGATGATGTGATGCAGACAGGATTAAGAGCTCTTCAGAAAACTCAATGGTTATCAGGTTTTCAGTTTGACAAATTGAGGATTCTGCAGTATTACAGTGAGAAAAAGCCCAACAGGACGGTTTGCTCTGCATCAGACACAAACACAATCACATCAAGACAGTACAGTAAACTCGACCGTATCTGAGCCCAGCACAACGTCCTGACCAAACAAACTCAAACTGCCACATCCTGCTGCAAAGTTTACAATTATGGGGATGAAAAATGGCTAGCGCTGATTGTGCCGTGATCGATCGAAGCCTATACATCTTCTGACCTACATACAGCAATGTAATGGGGTTAAAAGATTCAGTTTCCCCTCAAGCAGTCCGGCTCCAAGTGCTGGATTCAACACTGAAGCATTTCTTTAACAGTGATCTAATAGCATATAATAAAAATACAAAAATTAAACCGCATTCTTTGATGCCTTTAGCATGCAATATAAGGATTTCAAGATATTAGGCCTTGTTTTTGCTTGTTAAACTTCAATCTAACACAATTTATTGAGGTTTATGCTTAAAACAAGAAACAAATGCTGCCTGAAGGGTAAGAAAAGTACATTAATTTAGGATATATTTGCTAAAACGTTTTACACCAAACAAAGAAAGCATTTGGCAGTAAACACTCAGAGCCCTCAGGGAATCAAAATCTGAAGGAGACAGAACTGAGATTTAAAGAAAGAACATGTGATGACAGAAATTGAGCTATTTTGAAATACGCAAGGAAACACTACATTAACATAAAAAACCTAAATGTTGAGTTTATTTAAAAAATTAACTGCTGAAATGAAAAAAATATTTATTTTGCTGAAATTAAAAGACGTCTGAAAAATATGTTTAGTAAATGTTGCATTATTAGAGTAAATGTTGCATAAATATGAATTTTGAGCACGTTGCATAACATGTTTTCAAAGAAAACAAAACCACAAAATTAGTATTTTGCAGTAACTGTTGTCTTTTCCCTTTATTTCATTTAACTGCTAAAATTAAAATAATTATGATTTTTTTTGGCTGAAATTAAAACAATGAAATATAATTTTTTTTAGTAAATGTTGCATTTTTAGAGTAATTGTTGTATAAAATTTCAATATGCACTTTTTTTTGACCAAATGTTGCATAAAATGTTTTTAATTCAACATTTACAAATAAACATCATAATTTTACCAAAAATGTAATTTTTTTTGCTTGTGTTGAGTCATTTTAGAGTAATTTTTGCATAAATCATATATGTACATATTCTTTAAGCAAATTGTGCGTAAAATGTATATTTTTCTGAGCAAATGCTGTGTAACATACTATAAAATATTTTTTAATTGTTGCACAAATTTGGGGAAGTCGTGGCCTAATGGTTAGAGAGTTGGACTCGTGATCCAAAGGTTGCGGGTTCGAGTCTCGGGCCGGCAGGGATTGTAGGTGGGGGGAGTGAATGTCCAGCGCTCTCTCCACCCTCAATACCACGACTGAGGTGCCCTTGAGCAAGGCACCGAACCCCCAACTGCTCCCCGGGCGCTGCAGCATAAATGGCTGCCCACTGCTCCGGGTGTGTGTTCACGGTGTGTGTGTGTGTGTGTGTGTGTGCACGTTGGATGGGTTAAATGCAGAGCACAAATTCCGAGTATGGGTCACCATACTTGGCTGAATGTCACTTCACTTCACTTCACAAATCATTTACACAAAATTTGCTTAAAAATGCATATTTTATGCAATACAAATAATAATTATTTCTCTGGTTAACCATAAATCAAACAAAATTTTGCCTTAAGTTAATTCAATTATAAGTTTGGTCATCATTTACTAACAATAATGTCTTTCCAAACCCGTGTAAGTTTCTTTCTTATGTTGAACACAAAAGAAGATATTTTGAAGAATTCTGGTAACCAAACAGTTGCTGGTCCCCATTGACTTCCATAGTATTTCTTTCCCTACTATGGAAGTCAATGGGGACCAACAACTGTTTGGTTCTTCAAAATATCTTATTTTGTGTTTAACAGAGGGTGAGTAAATGATGACAACATTTTCATTTTTGGGTGAACCATACCTTTAATTCAAAATATATTTTCTAAAAAACTAATTTTACACTAAACAAACAAAAATGCATTCAGCACCAAATGTTCTAATGTGAAAGAGCCCTGAGGGCATTAAAAACCTGAAGTCAAAAGGTTTAAGATGTAAAGGAAGGGCAAATACACATTCAATTGACTACAAGTCGACAGCCTCCAGAGCCAGGAAACACTGCAGAAACCAAAAGCACCAAGGCAAACAATTTTACAGTTATTATTTATGTATTGTTAATTCAACCTCGCAAAAGCACCACTGCAAACCAGATAAGCAGCGTCCTCTGTGATCCGGCACTCCAAGACCTTATCTCATTAACATTAAACCCTCCCCAGAATAAAACTTCTGAAAACACCTGTTTTCCAACACGTGACAAACACATTCAAAGTGTTTGGAGTTTTTAGGGCACCCGAGACCCCCGTGTTCAATCTCTCTCTCCTGCAACGGATCCCGCAACAAATACAGCGTAAACCTCTCCTGCTGCGCTTCCTGAAAGATAAAATGCCTTTTTATACCATCTCTGAATGTTATTATAAGGCCTGCGATACAATGCCAAACGCCAAGGGATTCTGCTAAAAGTTGTGGAAGTTCTCAAAGATTTTGCTCCGTGCTCAGAGAAAGCGTGGCATCAGAGACGCGCGTCCTCTCCTGAGAAAGCGATGTAGTCGCGCTGCCATTCAAAATTCATGCATGCAGAAGTGCGTGGCACACAGGGCCTGATTTATAGATGTTTAACTGCGATTTTAGCATATGGAAATCAGAAAGATCCGCATAAAGATGCAGGGTTCCCCCAGGAACACGCTGGTTTTTCCTGTTTACTTTTCTCTAAAGATTCCTGGCTCCGACCCAGAGGTCGACGGGATTGACTGTTATAGTGGAAGAGGAGAAGATGTCACACAGGAAATCAGACTGCTTTTTGAAAGCTATAGTAAGCGCTATGTTTTGAATTTATGCCGTTTACTTTTTCATGCTACTTTATTTATTTATTGACCAACACTAGTGTAAATGTCTCCTGTTTGCTATGTGAGCAGAGTAAAATGACAGGAATGCTGAAATTAAAAGTTCTTTTTTTTGCCAATATTGCATAAAATGTTTATAAGTTTTTTATTTTATTCTATCAAATGTCAAAAAAAAAATGTTTCTTTGTGCAACAAAATGAAAACGCAACATTTACTTTTTTGTAAAATGTCGGTTGCATTTTCATTTTTTACAGCCACCAAAATAAACGTTTTTGTTTACATAATTTGTGTATAATGTGTATATTTATATGTAAATACAACACATGCATGTATATATTTAAGAAAAATATGTTATATGTTCAATATATTTATATATAATATAAAATAAGAATATAAATATATACATGTATTTATATACAATAAATATAAACAGTACACATACATATATTATGTAAACAGAAACTTTTATTTTGGATGCAATTAATCACGATTAATCGTTTGACAGCACTAATAAATACAGATGCATCTCAGAAAACTAGAATATGGTGAAAAAGTAAATTTTTAGTTCTTTAAAGTATGTTCATTTATGCACTCAATACTTGGTCGGGGCTCCTTTAGCACAAACGCCAGCATCAGTGAGGAATGGCATGGAAGCAATCAGCCTGTGGCTCTGCTGAGGCACTATTGAGCCTTCAGCTCGACTGTATTGTTGGATCGACTGTTTCTCATCTTTCTCTTGAAAATATCCCATAGATTCCATATGGGGTTCAGGTCAGACATGTTGGCTGGCCAATCAAGCACAGTAATATCATGGTCATCAAACCACTTGGAAGTGGTTTTGGCAGTGTGGGCAGGTGCTAAAGTCCTACTGGAAAAGCAAATCAGCATCTCCATAAAGCTTGTCAGCAGATGGAAGCATAAAGTGCTCCAAAATCTCCCAGTAGACGGCTACATTGACTTTGGACTTGATAAAACACAATGGACCAACACCAGTAGACGTCACGGCACCCCAAATCATCACTGACTTCGGAAACTTCACACTGGATTTCAAGCAGCTTGGATTCTGTGCCTCTCCAGTCTTCCTCCAGACTCCAGACCTTGATTTCCACATGAAAAGCAAAATTTATTTTTATCTGAAAAGAGGACTTTGGATCACTGAGCAACAGTCCAGTTCTTTTTCTCCACAGCTCAGGTAAGATGCTTCTGATGTTGTCTCTGGTTCAGAAGTGGCTTGGTAGCCCTTTTCCTGAAGACGTCTGAGCGTGGTGACTCTTGATGCACTGACTCCAGCTTCAGTCCACTCCTTGTGAAGCTCTCCCAAGTGTTTGAATCAGCTTTGCTTGACAGTATTCTCAAGCTTGCGGTCATCCCTGTTGTTTGTGCACCTTTTCCTACCAAAATTCTTCCTTCCAGTCAACTTTGCATTTAATATGCTTTGATACAGCACTCTGTGAACAGCCACACCTTTCAGTAATGACCCTCTGTGACTTACCCTCTTTGTGGAGGCCGTCAATGTTCATCTTCTGGATCATTGCCAAGTCAGCAGTCTTCCCCATTATTGTGGTTTCAAAGAACAAGAGATACCCGGAATTTATGCTGTAGAGATGGTCATTAATTAAAACTCAAATGTAAATATTCTAATATTTTGAGATACTGATTTTTGACTTTCATGAGCTGTAAGCTCTAATCATCAAAATTAAAACAACAAAAAAACAACTTTTGAAATGTTTACTTTACATGTAATGAATCTAAAATATATGAAAGTTTCACTTTTTGAAAGAAGTTACAAGAAAAAATTTTACTTTTTCACCATATTCTAATTTTCTGAGATGCACTCTATATATATATATATATTTAACGCAACCTTAAAATACATACAGTATATACATTTTTACACAATAAAATGTGTTTATATTGGCCACTGAAATCCCCATATACTGTAGGTTGGCCACTAACACTAGTTAAAGCTAAACACAAAACATCCCATTTCAAATTATAACAACTCAAAATGTAAAACAGCATGAAACTCAGACATCTAATGTTAAAATAATGATGTAACGCAAGTTGCTTTTTGTAAACGAATACTACAATATGCAACTTTGAAAAGTCAAGTTAAACATAAAACACAGTCACTCAGACTAGCACACTCATCCATCTCAGTACTAACGTCTGTGCAACTGCAAGAAAAATAAACTAATCATCCAATCCAAACACTACAACACAAAGAAAGGGTTTTCCCCAGCCCTTGAAATGAAATAAACAGTGATTACTGTGAAAATAGAACTGCGTTCACAAGCACAACGCTTGTGCAGTCCACGTGAAAGGCGCTGAAGAAAAGCAAGCAGCGGCTTAGTGAAATTTTGTCTCAAAGATGCTTATGAAGCGTTCTGAAGGAGGCTGACAGCGGTAGATTTTAAATCCTCATCTCACAGTGAGTGAAAAGCCTACATCTGGATATTTCTCCACGTAAAACGATGGCGAATGAGGAGGGAAGGGGGGATTTGGGGGGCTGTAATCTCAAAAATACTGAGTAATATTCATTAAATGAGTCGGGAAGGAGTGTTTGTGGAGAAGCAGGAGGCTGAACGCTGTGTGTGTTGCGGGAAGCTCTTTAAAAAAAAAAAAATCAATGCAGGTATTGTGTCGTCCATCGTTGTGAAAGTTTGAAACGCATGCTGTGTTTTTGAGTTCAGTGGGAGTTTTTCCAGACGTTTGTAATGTTGCCGAATCAGTGGAGAGCTCTGGGGTTCAGAGACAAACAGAGGTGCATGAATGAGCTTTGATCATCTCACAGCTCTAAAGCACACCAGCACTAAACAAAGAGTCATATTCCACAGAGAGATCTGTGTATTAAAACAAATCTGTGTCCAAAATGAGAATATCTGGTTGTTTCGCTCATTTTCAGTATAAAACAGGCTTTGCATATGGAACTGGGTCAAATGCAAAAAAGACACTTGAATTAAAATTAAAAGAAAAAACTTTTCAAAAACATACTACGCAAACACACAATTCAATAAACAACCCAAAATAAAATGCAAGTCAACATGAAATGACATTAACAACCCATTTTATTTCCGTAATGTCTCATATTTTCAGGTAAAACTGGATATTACAAAAGTGACATCTAACCTAAATTACATTAAAATTAAAGTCATTTCAGAGGAGGACAAATTTTTATGAATTAAGATATAATGACAAACTCGTTTGTGCCCTGCTGAAATACTCCTTGTAAAGTAGTATACGCAGAAATTCAAATCTGCTGAAAATGTACTCGCCCTCAAACCATCCAAAATGTAGATGAGTTTGTTTCTTCATCAGAAAAGATTTGGAGTAATGTAACATTACATCACTTTCTCACCAAATTCTCTGCAGTGAATGGGTGCCGTCAGAATGAGAGTCCAAACAGCTGATAAAAGATAAAAACATCGCAATAATCCACAAGTAATCCAGACCAGTCCACTCCATCAGTAGAAAAGCTATATGTTTGTAAGAAACCAATCCATTAAGACATTTTTACTTCAAACCATTACTTCCATTACAATATGAATCCCCTATCAATAGATTGCTTTCTCCAGTGAAAAAGTCATCTCATCTGAATCAGTAGAGAAATATGCACAGATCAAGTTTACATGTGTTTACACTGTTTACATGTGAAAACAGTCCAAAACAGTTCTAAACAAATATGTGGGTGGATTTTGATGTGAGAAGACAACAGGGGATGGACCTTTTCACTGGAGGAAGCGTTATTATGGATTATGGACTCAAATTTAGGCCAGTTAAAGTTAAAATGTCTTGAAGATTAATGTGTTTCTTACAATAACACAGCTTTTCACATCACAAGACATTAACTGATGGACTGGATTCGTGTGGATTACTTGTGGATTATTGTGATGTTTTTATCAGCTGTTTGGACTCTCATTCTGACGGCACCCATTCACTGCAGAGCATCCATTGGTGAGCAAGTGATGTAATGCTACATTTCTCCAAATCTGCTCTGATGAAGAAACACACTCTTCTAAATCTTGGATGGCCTGATGCTGTGTAAATTTTCAGCAAATGATCATTTGAGTTAAGAGAGCAAACAGAGTCAATTTTCTTTCCATGTCTCATTTTAGTCAACATGAAGTTTTTGTACAGTTAAGTCATTTTCATTATCATCATTAATGTCTTCATTCCCACTAACATGTGATTCCCCCACATTAGCTTTGTCTTAATCCATTATTACACATGCTTTTGGTAATCATAGTCTTATCGAGGTTAAGCATTAAAATACAAACAGAAAGGCTCCTGTCCAATCACGCGCTGCGGAGGAGGGGAGCTCATGCACTTCCTGTCGTTCTTCCACCCACTAATCTGCTGTCATGTGTGTGGCTGCAAAACACGTTCTGCTGAATAAATCCACATTATTTCACCAGTGGATTTAGATTTGGAAATATGTTGTGCTGCGCTTTAATATATTAACCTCTCTGTAATATCTCAATTGTTTCTGTGAGACGGAAATTAGATTAGATAGAGAGCAAATGAGGACTGCTTTATCTTCTGATGAACCCCCCCCCCTCCCCAAAAAACAGCAATGTCATCTGAAGTTTCAAAAGAGATCTGAACAGTGTATTAAAACTGGCTCAGGATACCAAAATCAGCAACAAACATCTGAGATCTAAATATATCTCAAGTACTTCTCCAAAGCAACATCAAAAACCCTCTATGATAGTCTATCCATATTTTTTTTATCATGTGTTAACAAATCAGACTACACCAGTTGGCGCTTCATGTTTTTGATTCACTAAAATGAACCAGTTCATAAGAGTCACGTGTTTGTGAATCAAACTACTCTGGTCATGTTGCATATTTTTGTGTGCAGCTTGCATGGACAAATCAACCGAGAAACGTGTTGCACGGTCATTATTTCCCAGTACACAGCCCTTTTATTGATTCACATTCAATATGGACCGCAAACACAGGCAAAACATGAATTCTTTTGTCGTCAGGATTTATTAGCAGGGATGTAAACACTTTGATAGTTCAAATGAAGATTGTGATTAATCAGAAAGTCAATATTTTTATCCAGCCCTAGTTAATACTTTAACCAAGAATGACTGAGGACTTTTACAGCTTTTCCTCAGCGATAATAAACACACACTCGTATATACTCTAAAAACCCTGAACATTACTTTGGCAGACATCAGTACACTAGTGTTTTGGTCCCTCGCAGTCACGCACACTCGTACAGACTCGGTTACCTCAGATAATCAGCATGTGAGTGCAGCTCTTCAAGTCTGAAGAGCTTCTGTCATTCAGACCAGCATCTCTCCTGCGGTTATCTCCTAGCATTAGCATCATTCTCTTCCATTAGGTGACTCATTTACTTTCCATTCATTTGAAACACAGCTACAGACTCAATGCAATCCTCTTATATAGGTCTAGCAGGAGTTAGAGGTTACTACTTGAATTAAAAAACAACTTATATTTGTTTATTCTTTTAATACAGAGTACAAGTCACACAGACTACTTTTATACTGTTATGATTCTGTCATTTTGAAGCTCAAACGTCCATCACTTTCTATTATACGAAAATAACATTTCAGTACATCTCTCCTTTTATGTTTCACAGAAGAAAGTCAGTCAGACAGAAGAAGGGGAGTAAATGAATTGAGTTTCTTGGTGAAGTATTAAAGCATGATAGTATTTTCTACCAAAGTGTATTGTAACTATAATAAGGACAGCCTTGACTGGATTATTGCCTTTTAAAATGAATGCAAGCATGCTATGATAACAGACTCCATGTTTAATGAGTAATTACATTAATTATTAACTAGATTTTAATCTATGTTTTCTGAAGAAAATGTCAGGTGTTTGAACAAGGGTTATTATGGTTTACTAAAACCATTAAAAAAAATGTATGATTTGTATTTTATTACAGTCAAAACGTGAACTAAAATGAAAAATAAACATTTATTTTACTTTATTTTATTTTATATTTTACCTTATGATACACATACACACACATATTTCTATTTATAATTTTTTATTTTATTTTATTTTATATATATATATATATATATATATATATATATATATATATATATATATATATATATTACTTTCCATATATATTTACAAAATAAAAAAAATTATATATATATAATTAGTGCTGTCAAACGATTAATAACGATTAAATCGCATCCAAAAATTGTTTACATAATGTGTGTGTGTACTGTGTATATTTATTGTGTATATATAAATACAAACACTTTTATGTATATATTTAAGAAAGAAATTTTATGTTTATATTAAATATATTTATACATAATATAAATGTGTGCGCGCGCGAGCACTCCAGCGCGGTCATTTCAACTCTTTCCTTATACCAGTAGAATCAACTTTAAACATTTATTGTCTTGTTAATCACCACTTTATAAAGGTCTTCTTTTATTTGTGTACACTCACAATGAAAACAAAACATTTTATATATATAACATGTAATAATATTTAGTATTTTCACATCTAGGTGGAACAAATTGAAATTTGCACTACTGTCTGTTCAAAATAAATGAAAAGAAACTGACCATAGTAGATTTCTTTTTTTTTTTTTCTGTTGTACAGAAATCGTATCGAACCGTGACCTCCGAACCGAGGTACGTACCGAACCGTTACATCTGTGTACCGTGCTACCCCTAGCACACACGCACACACGCACACACACATACACATATATATATATATATACACACACACATATATATACACATATACATACATATATATATATATATATATATATATATATATATATATATATATATGAAAGTGTGTTCAAGCGCCAGCAGAAAACAGTGTAAAGAAAAACTCTTTGAAAGAGGCAGTCTTTATCAGCGGAAGTTAAAAGCAGCTCGTAAATGTATTGACTTGTCTTATTAGTGTTTAACGCAGTTGTCATTGCAAGGAAACGCTTGTTTTGTTTACTATGTGGAGACGTGCTGATATCGTGTTTGTCTGTGCTTGCTGGGCCATTTGTTGTGAAAAAATAAGGAAAGTGTGTCCAGCTAAGTTCAATTAGTATTTTGTTAGATGGTATAAAAAAAAGCTTTGTTTACCGCGGCAGCGGTCGTGTGAAGTCCTCCTCGTGTAATGAGCGAAGAGTGTAAAGACCATCGACTCTACCGTGCGACTCCACCGTTATTTTTTGGTTTTCATTTCAATGTTAAGTTTTGAAATTTTATGCATTTGTCATTTTTATTTAATTTCTTTATTTTTAAAATGTGTATAGGTAGCATTTATAAAGTTTTAGCTTTTAGTTTTGGATCTGTTTTTAGTTGTTTTAATACTACAATTGATTGCTTCTGTTGTCCTCATTTGTAAGTCGCTTTGGTTAAAAACATCTGCTAAATGACTTAATAATAATAATAATAATAATAATAATAATAATAATAATATACACACACACATATATATATACACATATACATATATATATATATATATATATATATATACACACATAATTATTATTAATTAAAAGATGATTGTTTTTATTTGTATTGAATGTACATTTATTTGTAAAAAAAAAAATAAAAAATACATAAGTATATATTTTCTAACCCAACCTACAATATGATATTTAAAAAAAAATTTCACCTTCACCAATTTAATTGTCTTATCGTTCAAACAATTCAATTGCATAAAATAATAGCACACCTATCCACAATAAGACGCAAATTCTGAGGTATCATTTATGTCTGCATTTCAAACATTAGGGCAAGTTACATGCCAAATATTGAAACTTCAGATTAGAAATCTGAAGAAACCCCTGGTTTGGTTTAGAGTTTCCTAAGGTATGTATTTTGGGAGATGTGAGGTCTAAAATCAAGCCTGTACAGCAGCAAATCATTTGAAAGTGACCGAAATATTTAGAAGATCAGATCTGTGAAGATCTCTGACCCCTAACCAGCAAAACTCTCCTTCCAGACTCCAAAGTCTCCATAAAACGACTGAGTGCTTCAGCTATCTGTTACTCTACCCCCGATAAAAGCAGCATTTTTCCACCTGAGCGATCCGATCGCAGACCTGCCTGGCTCCAGGGATGGCAAGCCACCAACCTCTTTGCCTGAGCAGCTCCAGCACCCGCTGTGAGAAACACACGTTAGCAGGCTCCCTATTCAAATTCAGCTCGGTGCTCAATCACAGTCTAACATCTGAACTCCCTGTTTTCTGCAGAGCCGCGGCGGGAGCGTGTTTCTGACAGCGCAGGCGACAGCTCTACTTCAACAGGGAGCTGAACTCATCCTTTCCAGGGAAGAGCGTAGAGTCTCTGGAGGAGCGGCGCATCAATTTCCTGTCAAAGACGCATGTGGGCCTCCGTCGTGGAGGCGTCACGAGAGATAACGCAAGACAAGCAACTTATAGCCGCCCCTCCATGCCTGAGGCGCACAAACAAGAGATGAGAAGCTGTAGTGAGGGCTCTATCGAGACCACCATCACTTCCTGTGAGCATGCACTGCGGGTGCTGGGTCTGCCGCAAAACGTGTCCGGCCTGATGCATGCTGGGAGTACTGTTTTCCCCACTTATAATGTCAGACAAGGGTTCCTCCACTGAAAACAGTTATATTAAATTTTACATGAGAAATGCACCCCTTTAGAATCGAGAGGCTGTTAACTTTAAGGAAATAATATTAATAAATTATTAATATTAATATATAAATAAATATAGTGTATATACATTCATATATATATATATATATATATATATATATACTTACTATATTTATTTATATATTAATAATATATATATATATATATATATATATATATATATATATATATATATATATATATATATATATTAGTATCTATCCATCCATCCATCCATCCATCCAACCAATGTATGTATGGTGTATTAAAAATAGTATTTTTTTTTATTATTTGATGATAAAATAAAAACATAAATATCCCTCAGACACACACAGAATATTTTTGTTTCAATATGAATGAATGAATATACACACACACACACATTTTTTTAATGTACAGAATTTTTTAATAATAATAATTTAATAATTAATGCATAAATGTGTGTTTATGTGCTAATGCAATATATATATATATATATATATATATATATATATATATATATATATATATATATATATATATAATACATGAGAAAATACATTCATTTTTAATGTATAAATTAATCGTGTATTTATCTTCTTATTCAGTAGCTTTTAAATAATTTTGTTTACTATATCTGTTTTTAATGTACAAATTAAAAATAATTTTATATAAAAATTTTTTTTGCTAGTGTACTTTTAAAACTTCTATAGTAAATATGGTTATGAGCTCATATTCACAAATTTACCTGAACATTTTCATTTGCCATTTTTATTAATTAGTATGTGGCTCATTCACCTTCTGTTGAATACAGAAATACCATGGTATAGGAAGGTTAACATTCAGTAGCATGGCAAAACCCTTATAAAAGCGCACTGTGGTCTTATTATCAGATACCATCAATGCACCGTGGTACTTTTTTTAAGTGAATATGAAAGCAACATAGTATTACCATCTGATACTATTATTGCACCACGGTACCAGCATGTAGTTTTTGTAAAAGAATGCTAACATCCCATCTGATCCAATCTTTCCACAAACAATGTTTGTCTGTCACTTCTGTGGATACGCTGTCACCCATAATGATTCGTTTTCAAGCCCTCATTCAGACTTCTGTGCCTTTTTCTGCCCATGTTTAGAAAAGCTGTCAAAGTTGGAGAACGACAGGACCATCTCTCCAGCTGTCAATCAAACAGAAACCCATTTCCCCACCACCGCGGCCTCCTCTGCTACTTCACAACGCTGGAATCATTGCACCAAATTGTTCTGCCGAAACAACTGTTGTTCCTACCACACTCTATACGAATGTCATATCGCTCACACTGATCTCCGGTCGGGCCTCCTGTCAGGCTCTCTGGCATTAGCAACGATTGCCTCGCTTTTCCTTGTGTGTTTCTGGATTTCTGGTTCCTGCATGTACATGTCTGCAGATGCTGAAATATTTCTGTGCCGTCGTGCCTCTGGTTGACTTCATTCAGCAAATATGACCATAGAGCCTTTGAAGTTAACATGAAACTACATTTATAACCCATTTTACTCCTGTAATGTGTCATTCAGAGTGAATGTAAGGAGAATCAGAAGACTGATAACAGACTGATGAATCGTGCTCACAAATGTGCATTTAGAAGGTAAGTAAGTCCATTTTGATTTCATGTTTGACTTTAAAGCTTTCTCAGCCATGAAGCACCAGCAGCAGAGAGCGATATTAATCTCAGAGCAGCGCTGTCTCTATTAAACTTAATGTACGCTTAACACTTTTACATTTCGGTCACAGAAACAGAGCCTCTAATGAGCCGCAACGCACTACACAACCAGCTAACAGCGCACAGACCAAAAGAGAGAGCGAACCAGAGATGCTGAAGTGAAATAGAGTTTTTTTCTGAGAAGTCAAGAGTGAGAGTTTATCTAAAAGAGAGCGTTCACCCTGAAAACGTCAACTCCGTCATCACTGACTCACCTTTAGACTTGCTTTCTGTCATTAAATACAACACAAGCTTCAAAGATTCTCCTAAAAGTAGTTCATGAGACTCATATTCCAAGTCCTTCAATAAGAAACTTGAATTTAAATCATGACGCCTGCCCTGGACTGAATTAATGGTCAGAATTATTCATTCGTGAACTCAATGATTAAATTTTTATTTTTGTTTATGTATATTAAAAAAGTTGTTTTTTGATTATACAAATATTTGAACAAAATATTTACAAATATATTAATATTAATAAACAAATAACGAAAATTAAATAAATAAATAAAAACTAAATCATTAAATAATACAAACATGTATATATATCTAAACTGTATGCACGTGAAAATGTATGCATGTTATTTTTAATTATTCGATGATAAAATTACTGTAATAAAATAACAAAAACCTAAAAAATAAATACTACACATACACACACACAATTTTATTTTCAATGAGAACAAAACAAAAGCTTCAAAATGGATCATAAAAGTAGTTTATACACACACACACACACACACACACACACAGAATAATGATACTAAAAAAAAAAAAAAAAAAAAAAAAAAAATATATATAATTTTATTTCAACCAAAGTTCTTGACATTTGCCCTAGCTTTGTGTCCTATTTATGAATCAGATCTATTCAATAAATTGTTTTCAGTTCACACTTTGTTGATTGATTCATTGATTTGTTCATTCATTCATTCAAGTCAATGATGCAATGATTCTTTCTCGAATTTGACTCACTTTACTCGATGGTCTTTACGTCACAAAGCCATTGTTTTACTTTACAGTCTTTCTTGTTTTGTGTTTCACAGAACAGTCATACAGGTTTGGAACAACATGAGGGTGAGTAAATGACGACAAAATTTCCATTATTTGTTCAAATAGACTCTCAGTTTAAGATAGCACACACACACACACACACACACACACACACAACACATACGCAAACAATCACTGCAATAATTCAGCATATCTACCCCGTCATGATCTGGCATCAGCAGCATAAAGATTTTCTCTTTATCTCGCCATCCATTTGAATCATCCTGTCATTCTCTTTCTCCACCCACTGCTGATGGTTTAATCATGACAGAGAGAGAGAGAGAGAGAGAGAGAGAGAGAGAGAGAGAGAGAGAGAGAGAGAGAGAGAGAGAGAGGGCGAGAGAGAGAGAGGGCGAGAGAGAGAGAGAGAGAGAGAGAGAGAGAGGGCGAGAGAGAGAGAGAGAGAGGAGAGAGAGAGAGAGAGAGAGAGAGAGAGAGAGAGAGAGAGAGGGCGAGAGAGAGAGAGAGAGAGAGAGAGAGAGAGAGAGAGAGAGAGAGAGAGAGCGCTCTTTCATCAGGAGCCTGTGTGGATTATGTGAGATCTTTTCCTTCAAGTCTATGGACTTTACATAACGCCTGACATTGTTTGAACAGAAGGGATGACATCAACGTGATTATCACTAATTCAAGACGCCGAAAATCACCAATAACCCCTGAATAGTGTTGAGGATTGAGAACCGGTTCTGAATCTAAAGCAGCATGGAAAAATAAATGATGCTGATGAGCTGTGAGTGTACTGTCTGAATATAATGTGATGAGGGAGAAATAATGAGCCGCACAATGCAATAAAATATCATTAAAAAAAATAAACAGACAAGACATATTTCTATTGCACTGTTCATAACAACAAACATAGATCACGACCAGTGTAGTCTGATTCAGGAATGAACGATTTGATCTTTTTAACAAATCAGCTCACAAATTCAGTCTACAATTATTCACTCAATCACTGAGTCACTGAATTATGCACCTGACTCACTCACTGAATCATTATTTACATTAATATTATAATCAAAATATATATAAAATATATTTTTGTGTTATATGTACTAAAGCTTCATGAGACGTAATTCAACATATCTAAACTGGTTTATAAACAAGATGATATTAACATTTATATAGGGGGGGGGGGGGGTGCTTTTGAAAAACAAAATCTCCAAATTCTCCACAGAAAAACGTTTATATATTAAATATATTTATTTATCATATAAATTATATGAATATATAGATGCACCCTTGCACTTCTCTCAGAAACTTGTTCCAATTGCACATTTTGGTATTCACGTGCTTTGTTTTTATTTGCACTGCAACAACACGAAAAAACAAATAAGAGAAGTCAAACTTGATCAAATTTCACACAGAACTCAAAAATGAACTGGACAAAATTATTGGCACCTTTTCAAAATTGTAAGAAATAATTGCTTTTCAAGTGATGAAGTGATGCTGGCAAGTAACACGTGTGGCCAATATAGTAATCACACTTGGGACACCATGGCACTGTTCACAGAAAAAGAAATGAGGCCTTCAAAGAAAAGAAAAGTTCCCTACAGTCAAACATGGTGGAGGTTCAAAGATGCTTTGGGGTTGCTTTGCTGCTTCTAGCACTGGATGCATTGACTGTGTGAACGGTATCATGAAATCTGATGATTACCAAAGAATTTTGGGGCGCAACGTAGTGGCCAGTGTCAGAAAGCTGCGTCTCCACCAGAAGTCATGGGTCTTCCAGCAGGACAATCACCCGAAACACTTCAAAAAGCACTCAGAAATGATTACAAACAAAGCACTGAGTCCAGATCTGAATCCCATAGAACACCTGTGGAGAGATCTCAAAACAGCAGTTGGGAGAAGGCATCCTTCAAATCTGAATGACCTGGAGCAGTTTGCAAAAGAAGAGCGGTCCAAAATTCCAGTAGAGAGGTGTAAGAAACCCATTCATGGTTACAGGAAGCGGTTGATTTCAGTTAGTTTTTCCAAAGGGGGTGCTACCAAATATTAAGTTAAGGGTGCCAGGTATCAGATTTGACTTTTCTTCTCAGTTTTTTTTGTGTTGTTCCAATGAAAAAAAAACAACAAAAAAATCCCCAAAAACAACAACAACATATGAGTATCAAAACATTTGCAACTGCAACAGTTTTCTGAGAGAAGGGTTGCATTTTCTGACAGAATTGCAAGGGTGCCGATATTTTTGGCCATGACTGTATATATATATTGCATTAGCACATACACGCATTTATGCATTCATTACTAAGTAATTAATATTATTAATTAATAACATTCTGTACATTAAATATGTGTGTGTGTGTGTGCATAGGTATCAAATACATTATTATATGATATAAATTATATGAATATAAATATATAAATGTAAATACATATGCTGTATATATGTGTATTTATATATACATAATAAATATACACAATAAACACTTATATTATGTAAGCAAAAACTTATTTTGAATGTGATTAATCTTTAGACAGTACTAATATATATATATATATATATATAAATTTATTAGGGGTGACCCCAAATACCTGATTCGACTCCAAATCATGCCATTTTGGCTAAATGGGGGTGCTCAAATGTCTGATTTTACATAGAACTACCGGTTTTCTCCCAATAAGTTAATATACAGCCCATTAAGATAATGCTGTAAATAAGAATCTGAAATGAAGGAAGCTTTAAATAAATATTTTAACGTGCGTGAATAAATCCAAGCACCCCTATAGATTTAAGTTTCACTTTCCATAATGCGTGACCGACAGGAGCATCTTGGCGGCAGCGATTTAAATCTTTAACAAGACTCAAACTGACACAGGCAGAGTGAAAGCCTGGATTTATAAGTGATTTCAAAACATTTCAGCCGGTTTGTATATCGTGTATATATTATTTATCTCATATAAGATGCATTTGGTTGAGTTGCGCTGCAGTAAAGCGCTTCATTGTAAGGCGAGCAGGACAAACAACAATGCAGAATATTAATAACTATGACTGGGACTGTCATATACATAACATTATAATGAGAGCACTATTATAATAAAATGCTGTTGATTTGAATGAGTTTATTTGCTGTGTTCACGTTGTTGCGTGAAGAACGTGTCCACAAAAGGAGTTCATTCAGAGCCGCGCAGACACGTTCATGCATTCGGGTATTTTGTGCAGACAGCCTGCAAGTCATAATATAACGTTATGTTGTATAAATAACAAAGAATATTCTACATGAGATAAACGATGAGTTAAATCCCATTATCTATCTTCAGTCTACTGGTCATCTTCAGCACGCGCAGCTCAAAACAGAAATGCAGAACATAATGCCATATACACATAAAACATTTCTTTTGTATCTGCGAGGCATCCGTTACACATATTCCCGGTGTTAACGTCAGTAATTATGACTGTCAACTGTCTGACTTGACTCTTGGTAATGTATTTTTCCCCGCCCCCAAACATATGAGTCGACTCGGCAAGATTTGAAATTTCCGATTCAACTATGAAAATCCTTAGATGGGGACACCCCAATATATATATATATATATATATATATATATATTAATTTATTTATACACACATGTATACATATTTTATATTTTATAATATGGATATATAATTCATATTTTATTCATGATTTAGCCATGATTAGTCCATGCAGGCTATTCTAATCATGTGATTAATTATGTCTACATGTACATATATAAATAACCCAACGTACACACAGTCTGTTAGTGAGACTGGTTCTTCTTGAGGGTCCTCCAGTGAGGGACGTCCGCTCTTCTCGGCATCTGTGTTCAATCCCACGGCTGTGAGCAGCAGATGTGATATCGGCGGGGAGGAGACGCTCGGATGTGGTTTAAACACAGAAATGAGAGATGCTCTGTCTTGCAGAATCACTGAGCAGACGTCACCCACATCTGCCCATCAGGACACGAGCACACGACGCGAGATGAGCAGCAGCTCCACGATAGTAAACTAAATCACAGCACCTCTTCACTTCACCAAGCATGTTCAGCCAACAAGACTCCAGATAGCAGGCAAAACCCCAGTTAAAACGACAGCTTGGAGGGCTTCGAAGCCTTCTGGGTGAATAATTCCCAACCCTTCAGGGTCACAGAGGAATTACACTGATGGTCGTACAAAAACTCTCTTCTGAGGCCACATGCTCACTTGCATACAGCTATAAAGCACTGAAATCATCTGGATACAGTTGCATTTACAGATAGAAAGCATTCCTTTATTCTGAAAATATCCCTAAGGAGTTTCTTTCATAATAATAACAACATGTCACTGACATTTATACATAAATGATACAGATTTGTTTCAGACCGATTCAAACCAGTAACTCGCCTTTATTATTATTTATTGAAAGAAGCAGTTAATAAGAGTCATTTACTAGTATTCTGGGCAAGAATGCTCACACACTGGTTTGTGTGTGTCCTTTTAGAAACCTTCCGTAAGTCACAAGAGGTTGCTGTAGGGCTTATTATTAAAAACTATTTGTCTTGTTTAATCCAATTCACCAGCTCTCAAATGGATTCAATTTGATTTGATTCTAATTTCAATTAAATTTTATTATGATTTATTTGGGCGTATTTCAGTTATAATGTCCATTTTGTTTACATATAAATGTTTTCTCCACCAGTGTTATTTTAGCATTATGTCTACTATTTTAGTTTTTATTAAGATTTTGAAAAAGCTTTTAAATTTATATTTTTGTTTTAAATTAGTATTTATTTATTTATTAATTTTGTGTGCTTTTGTCATTTTGTATTTTTTTATATATGTGACCCTGGAGCACAAAAGCAGTCATAAGCAGCACTGGTATATTTGTAGCAATAGCCAACAATACACTGTATGGGTCAAAATGACAGATTTTTCTTTTATGCCAAAAATCATCAGAATATTAAGTAAAGATCATGTTCCATGAAGATATTTGGTAAATTTCCTACTGTAAATATATAACACTTAATTTTTAATTAATAATATGCATTGCTAAGAACTTCATCTGGACAACTGTAAAGGTGACTTTCTCAATATATATATATATTTTTTTTGCACCCTCAGATTCCAGATTTTCAAATAGTTGTATCTCAGCCAAATATTTCCCTATCCTAACAAACTATACATCAATGGAAAGCTTATTTATTATTATTTATAAATCTCAATTTACCCTTATGACCGGTTTTGTGGTTCAGGGTCACATCTAAATAGCTTTAACTTATTATTTATTTCAATTTTAGTTTTTAGTTATCAGCTTTATCTCAATTAATTAGTTTTTTGTGTCGAATTCAGATTATTGTTTCAGACCGATTCAAACTGGTAACTCGTCTTTTTGAACTGTTAATTAAAAGAATCTACTCATAAGTCATATGGGCCAAACTGATCACATCATGTATCGATGATTCACAAAAATAAATATATAAATGAACAAAAATAAAATGATTTGAATAAAACAAGATAATAAAAGAGTAATTTAAGAATCAGATATCACTGATTGTGCTGCAAGTTTTTGATTCACTAAAAGAATAATCTCATAGAAGTCATTTGTTCATAAATCAGACTACATGATCGTGCACCACTGTATTTCAAATCTGATTAAGATTACAAGACAATACAATTTTAATCTTTCAGCTTTCAAAATGTAATTAGTATTCAATGCGTTACTTGCTGTTATTGGTGAAACTAGCAGTCCCTAGCAGTCATACCCAATTTTTTTCCCAGTGTTTTCAGTTTTTTTACCCAGTAAAAACATAAATATACTGTACGTCATTTACACATTCTATGAGATCTCAGTCACGAAACGTAATGCAAACGCCGTACTCATGACAGATGCGCTGGTTTTCATGTCTGCTCATACACACAGATGTGTGGTGTGAATCTGAAGTGTGTTGTCAGGCAGAAGCTGCTTCCAGATGGCCGACAGACTCCTGCGCCCGCGACACTTCATACGACGGACCGGGAAAACAGCGGCGATTCTGTGAACCGCTTTGCAACTGGGTAAATCCTTGACATTTTTAAAATGCTTTAGCTGAAGAAGAGAGAAATAAAGTGAGAGAGAGAGACTGTCACAGTCTAATTCTACACAATACTTGCTGCCAACAGACACACGCCCCTTTTCAGCCCAGATTTGGGGATAAAACCAGCGTCCTCCACTGAAGCAGCTAAATTATTTTTAGTATTAAGAAGGGGAAGAGGAAAAGGAGAGGGAGGGAGAGAGACAGAATTGCGTAGTGGGCCGCAGATTTTGCAGTGGTTACGGATTACCACTTGCTTGTAAATCCCATCAGAATGGATTGAGAGAAAATGAGAGAGAGAGAGAGAGAGAGAGAGAGAGAGAGAGAAATAGAAGAGCTCCTACCTATCCGCTCACAAATCTGTGTGCGTCTAGATTTTATGTCAGTCTCGCTCTTCTGCAGACGATTAAACTTTGACCTTCAGAGGAGAATTTTAGAGGTTGCTCTTCTCATTTTCGAAACGTTAGATGACTATGAGAAGCGTTTGAGTTTATCTTGAGGTTTCTGAATTTGGCATCTTGCCAAAATCTGACTGCAGCTTGAGACATTGTGGAGATCTCTTCTCTGGAGCATGTGGGTCTTCAGCATGGGGTCTTTAGTCATAATAAAGTGTCACATCAATCTTTATTTTTTGTTCGTTTACTTCATTATTTGCACTAGGGATCACTCAATATTACATGTCTGACTAATGTATGTCTGACCATATGTATGTATGTATGCATGTATATATGCATATGTATGCTGACTAGATGGCGCCGCGCATGGCAGCCATTGTGCTTGGCTCTCCAGTTGTTTTAGTGTTTTTGTTAGTTTTTCCTGTTTTTTGTGTGTCAAACACGATCAGTTTCACCATGGAAGAATTGCTAAACATTCGGCAGAACACACCATAAAATCTCCAACCGGTTTTCGATTATTCGGATGTTTTGCTGAACATCATAGTCGGCGGAGCTGCAGCGCTGTTTAGACGCTTCAGGACGCGCAGACGGGGGCGAGCCGGCTCGCTCGTGAAGCTCAGACAGCGTGGATTTCGAATGCCGTTGCCAAGTATCCATCTGGCCAAACGGACGAACTCCTCCTGCTTTCCCGGTTAAACAAGGACTTTTCAAACTCTGCTGCTCTGTGTTTCACGGAAATCTGTCTGAAAGGCGCCATCCCGCACTTAATCTGCCTAATTTAATCTGGTCACTGAACCAGCTTTTGGTACCTTTGGCAGTGTGGGCAGGTGCCAAGTCCTGCTGGAACATGAAATCAGCATCTCCATAAAACTTGTCAGCAGAAGGAAGCATGAAGTGCTCTAAAATTTCCTGGTAGATGGCTGCGTTGACTGTGGACTTTCACACTGGACTTCAAGCAACATGGATTCTGTGCCTCTCCAGTCTTCCTACAGACTCCAGACCTTGATTTCCAAATGAAATGCAAAATTTACTTTCATCTGAAAAGAGAACTTTGGACCACTGAGCAACAGTCCAGTTCTTTTTCTCCACAGCCCAGGTAAGACGCTTCTGACGTTGTCTCTTGTTCAGAAGTGGCTTGGTAGCCCTTTTCCTGAAGACGTCTGAGCGTGGTGACTCTTGATGCACTGACTCCAGCTTCAGTCCACTCCTCGTGAAGCTCTCACAAGTGTTTGAATCAACTTTGCTTGACAGTATTCTCAAGCTTGCGGTCATCCCTGTTGCTTGTGCACCTTTTCCTACCCAAATTCTTCCTTCCAGTCGACTTTGCATTTAATATGCTTTGATACAGCACTCTGTAAACAGCCACACCTATAATGACCCTCTGTGACTTACCCTCTTTGTGGAGGCCGTCAATGTTCATCTTCTGGATCATTGCCAAGTCAGCAGTCTTCCCCATTATTGTGGTTTCAAAGAACAAGAGATACCCAGAATTTATACTGTAGAGATGGTTAATTAATTAATTAATTCATTAATTGAAACAAATGTAAATGTTCTCATATTTTGAGATACTGATTTTTGACTTTCATGAGCTGTAAGCTCTAATCATCAAAATTAAAACAAAAAAACTTTTGAAATGTTTTACTTTACATGTAATAAATATAAAATATATGAAAGTTTCACTTTTTTGAAATAAGTTACAAGAAAAAATGAACTTTTTCACGATATTCAAATTGTTTTTAGATATACCTGTATATATTTATAGATATATGAAACATAAAAAAATCACTATATATTCATTGATTGGTCATATACACATTATTGATAAACTTATAACAATCAATTCAATTTTATCACAAAAATACAATAATCTAATAGTAATATAAAATATAATAAAACAAAATATATTTAAATAAATTTAATATCTAAATATATTGAAAACAAATTAATAAAACATGTGCAAGTACAACAATATAATATAGTAAAATAAAATATAATAAAACTAAATGTTTAAATATATAAAATTCATCTAGATATACTGAAAAAAAAAACAAATTATATATATATAATTTATTTTTTTCCCCCATGTATATTAAAATGTTTATTGAAATTAACATTTAAACTAAAACACTAAAATTTGTTATTTTAAATTATATAATCAAATTTAAGTATCACTATAATATTAACATTTTAGAAAAAAAAAAATCTTACTAACTTTTGAACAGTAGTGTATCTGCAGTCCAATAACCGATTTGGTAACAATATAACGTACATCCCTAATTTACCAATGGGCATACTAAACACATTTTTCCTTATAAAATTATCTTTATAAAATGACATTTGCATGCAAAACTAAAAAAAAATTCAATAAATACTGAATCGCTCTCAGACAGTACTGTAGAATCCTGTATAGATTTAATACAGAGTCTAATTCTGTTCCCTTACATACTAGACGATTCCATATTTTCCTCATCTCTATCCTGCTAAGCACAGATCTGGAGGTCCGGCCAGCATGAACAGATCTAAATGCCGCGGTCACATTTAACAGCACTGGTGCCTGTTCTCCAAAGCGCACTCCTGCTTCCTCTGATCAGAGTGAGAAAGAGTTGGTTCTCATCATCTACTGTAGCGCTGGTCATCTGTGATTTCTGCACCTCCTCAGAACAATCCACAGACCTGAGGCTCTCAGCAAAGTCTAAATCAAAAGCCCTCATGCTGTCTGCTGAAAGAGCAAAGAGGCTTTCCTCCAGCCGTAACCAGATCTGAACGAGCCTGGGCTTCAGACGCCCACACGCCGGCTGATGCAAAAATACGCAAAGAGTTCAATAGAATCACAAGCTTCGATCTGATTGGCTGCGTCACAGGATTTAAGAGAGTCAGGACGCACACGTTTGTAGCCTATTAGTACGCTGGGAAACAAAGTCACATTTAAGGGACTATACTACTACAATGAATCTATAAAGCAATAAATAAATAAATACATTACAAAATAAAAATACAATAAAAATATATAATATTTAATTGTGGGATTATGGTCTGAATTTAATATGAATCTGATAAAGGGTTAGTTCACCCCAAAATTTAAATTTTGTCAGTTACTCACCCTCATGTTGTTCCAAACCCCTAAGACCATTGTTCACCTTCAGAACAAAATATTTGATATTTTTAATGAAATCCAAGGGGTTTCTGACCCTGCATAGATAACAATGCAACTGAAATTTTCCCAGGCCCAGAAACGGTGTAAGGACATTGGAAAAATAGTCCATGTGACATCAGTGGTTCAACCATAATTTTTATGAAGCAGCGAGAATACTTTTTGTGCGCAAAAATAAAATAACTTTATTCAACAATTCTTCTCCTTAGCGTCACCCCAGGGCACCATTATAGAGAGTATCACGACGCATGCACGTACATTCCTTTGCACGTAAACAAGACTTAGCGTATGCGTGTTCTATGCCAGCAGATGTTTATGTTCAGAGGTACACTCTAAAAAAATGGTGCTATACAGCACTAAAAATGGTTCTTTGGCTCGTAATCATAGGGGAACCACTTTTGGCTGCAGTCCGTAACTTTTTTTGGTTAAAAATGATCCAAAATCAATATTTGAGCAAGTACATAACCAGCCAGTGTTCAAAACTATCATCTTATTTTAGCCCGATTCACAACGGTTAGCTTATAATAATGTTTCTAATTTGAGTGGTACGGGTAGGTTTTTGCGGGAAATTCGAGCATGGCACTGCGTCATTACATCACGTCTGTAAACAAAGAAGTTGTCCCAGCTACTTGGCTATCGCACGTGAGAATTCTGCAGGTGGTGGATCGTTTATAGCCTTTTCTCACAGCAGCTAGAAAAAATAAATGTATCATTTTGATGGCGGATTGTGTGTTTATGAAACATGTGAGTTTATGAAACAGTTTTAAATGTGCTTCTAATTACAGATAGCCTGGGTTTACACAAGATTTGTATTTTAAAAACAACCAGTTCGAAGGGAGAATAGTTTGCTTTTTGGGTTAAAATAATTTCTTAATATGAAATTCGAATGGTATAACAATTAGATATTAGACTGTACAGAAATTGAAATCTACACGCTAATACACACTACACTGTAAAAAAAAAAAAAGAAAGTTGAGTAACTTAATTTTAAGGCCACCAGCTTCAGCAGATTTCTGAGTTCTCTCAACTTATTTTTGTAGGAAATTCTCAACTTTTTGTTGCATAAACTTAAAACATCAATTTGAGAAAACTCAAAAGTCTGCTGAAGCTGGTTGCCTTAATTTTAAGATGGCTCAACTTTTTTTTTTTTTTTTACAGTGTACTTATAGTCACTCAATGCTGATGTTGTTAACATTAATAATTTGAGAATAAAGAATAACAATGATAATACTTTGCACGGTTTGATGTGATATGAGCGAACCGATCTTTAGATTAAATCACTATTGGTAGTGCGATTTATGGTAATGCTTGGACAGAACAAATGTGGCAGACTTGTTACTTACTTGTACAGATGACAATATATGGCGAAAATTCTGATTTGGGTCATATATTCCAAGACATAGGCTAGAACCTGTGATTGCGAAGTACAGTAAACATCCACACCGGCGCGGTGACTGACAGCTACACATCACCTCAAAACATTAGATTCATCCGCACTGGAGCCCACGCACGGAAGATAATTCCGCAAGAAACTGTAATTCCAGGTTTTCAAACAGAGATGGCGACAAACTTACTTGCAGCTTTAACGGTATAGAATTTTAATTATAATTTTTTTTTTTTTATGGGTATAGAATTACTTTGGCTACTGTACATAATTATTAATTATATAAGCTATTTTAAAGACCTCTTGTAGCAAAAACTAGATATTCAAAAGCAAAACTATGCATTGGACCCGTATTCATGTCGATCTATTGTGGCACCACCGATTTCAGATGTACAACACGTTAGAAAGCAAACGGCTGTCGATCAGACACTCTCTTCCAGTGTAAGTGGCCTGAATAAGACGTAAGTGGACCTCAGCGAGCTACCTGCTTTCACAGTCACAAACAGCGTGTCCCTCACTCATTCAGCGGTAATCAAACGTTCTCCTGAGGATTTTACCCAGCAGAAACATTTCCAATAAAGCTCCGCCATCTCTGACAAGCAGCCATCTCCTCTCGATGTGGTTGGAGTCTGAAAGCGACATAACAGTTGTATGAGGTGTGAAGATGGGGCTATATTTGATCACACACTGTGGCCCAAAAGGACTCTCACTGTCTGTCTCACTCCGTCTCTCTCTCCGTGGGGTGCAGCAGCAGCATGACGGAACCTACTGAAGCTTTACTTGCTTCATTTTACTCGCACATTAAAGGTTTGTCAGTCTCTTGAACCTGAACCAATCACTCTAAAACAAACTGAAGCGAGCCACGCTGATAAACGATGATTGCATGTTTCTTCGCCATTCATTCCACAACTCATGATGACTTCATTCATCACATATGTTGGACTGTGATTCATATTCAGAGTTCACTTATCAATACTGATGAAGATCATATCAATTCATCTCCAAGCTGGTTAGAGTTACAGCTCAGCTTAACATCTACACTTTCATAAAGTTCAGTCTAGGACTGAGAATGTGTCTTTTTAAGCAACGTGATTTGATTCGAACAAACCTTGTTTATTGCTAATCAATGAGGCATCCAGACATTCCCGTCATCTGTTTATTAACCTGCGCACAGAAGACCAGAGAAAGGGAGGGAAAAAAATGTTCAGACGCTCACAGCTGTCTGTTCCAGCCAAAAGAATCTGTTTATGTTCCAGTTAGTGAAGATTTATGATTAGTGATGATTTTTTTTAGCCTGATGCTCAAGAAGAACCTTTTGCAGTTTCTATACTACCAAAGGAGAAAGTTCTAAAGTTCCTATCACTTAAAACTAAAGCTTCAAGAAGTGGGTTTTTGCAGTGATGCCACATAAGATCTGTTTTGGGTTTTCTGCTTTGAGTGAACAGTTCTTAAAAGAACCATTTTTTCCGTAAACTTTTCTTAAAAATAAAGGCTCTTTATTGGCATCAATGGCTCCATGAAGAATTTTTAATATCCTTGAAACATTTCCATTGCCCAAATTGTCTTTAGTGGAAAATGCTTCTTCATAAGAGGTTGTAGAATCTTTTTTTATATTTAATATTGTTTCATTGAAGTTAGAAATAATATACCTTAGCCATCACTCAGAACACCTTCTCTACTGCCTAGCAATGCCTTAGAAACCATTTAGAACTAACCCACAAATACCCTAGAAACTGCACAGCAACTCCTAGCAACCACCACAGCAACTCCATAACTGCCCAAAAAAACACAACAATGTCCATCTAACCATCTATCCATCCACTGAACCATCTAACCACCCATTCCTCCGTTCATCTAACCTTGTAATTAGGGCTGCACGATTATGACAAAAATCATAATTGTCGATTATTCCCTTGAGATTGTAATTAATAATGATTATTTTGAACAGATTTATGCCATTGTTTGAAGCTGCATGCCATATCTTTATATAAATATATATTTAAAAAAAGGCTGAAAACACTCTTCCTGAACTTTTCTATAGAATTGAGCCTCAAATGTCAACTATACATTGGTTTGGTTTCTTCTTTATACAAAAAAAGGTAAAATTATGCATGGTATAATAATGTACTAAAACTAAAAGAAAAAAAAAGAAAAATATATATTCGATATGCCGATATTTTTCAACTCATTTTGGCCGATATCGATGCCGATATATTTCCTTTTGTTTGGAAACAACACCAAGTCTCTCCTGTGCAGAAATTATAAGCAAAATATTATTAATTTTGGTTAGTTTTTAACAAGAACTTATTTATTAGAATTAAATAAAAATAATAAAGGTTTTTTAACAGTACATTGAAGATTTGAAAATAAACATAAATCAACTATATCAATCGCTGCATTTTTCCCCCCAGAAAGATGCAGTGTTAACCCTAATATTTTATTTTAAGATTTAACATTTGTAGATGGTCTAAAACAAAAGAGTTGTAAAAATTCTGAAAATCTTTTAGAGCTCATGATTTGTTTAAAAAATAAAACATTGCACATTAATGAATAAATCAGTATATATAAAATTATTTAATTTACAAGTGTCATGTTTGTGATTTTTTTTTCATGTAAGCTATAGCTTCTGACCATTAAATCAAAACATACTTATTTTATTACATCAATTACTGCTTTATTTAATCAGAAACACAGTCTAAATGTTATTTGTGTAGGCTATTTTACTTTTAATTTAATTAGAAGTAGGCCAACTGCGCCCCTACTATTAAAACTACTTACCGTACGTGCATTAGGACCTGGGGGAGGCTGTCACTGCTGCCCCTGCTTGTGCTATAACTGTTTACTCTATCCCACACCGAACGCATCATTCTGTACATGCCTTCACACATTAAATGCAGCGATCCAAAACAGTCAATCTATTCATCATTCAGACAAAACTTTGCTTCAAGAATGAGCCACATTGCTGACGTGATCTAATCGCTAGCACACCCTGAGCACATGCGAGTTAACCCCTTCCCCTTATCGGCAAGACATATCGGCATAATTTTGCATGTCAGGCCGATGCCGATATTTACATTTAAAGTCATTATCGGCCGATTTCGATATCAGTCCGATAATATCGTGCATCCCTAATATATAGCTTTGGTTTAAAAAAAGAGGAACGACACAAGAGAGCCAAAGGCAGAGCTGGAAAATCAAAAGATCTGTGTTAAACTAAAAGAGTTCTGAAGTTGATGAGAAAACAAGAATCTTTAAACAAAAGAATATGAGCGAGATGATTAATTTGAGTGGGTTTTCTACTGAATTGCAAATGTTAAGAAATGATTTAGAGGTAATGTAACTTCAAACTCTTGTTACAGAAATATAAATGTCAAGATGTTATGTTTCTAGTATGTGCTGTATATGGAGAGCAAGAATATGAATTGCTGTGAAGCTATTAATAATATGTTTATGAAGCCTGCTTTGCAAAGAAATGGGTGATGTCAAGGAGATGCATTTTGAAACCTGGGTGAAGGGTCACGGTCTCTGCCAGCTCGAGGAACTGAAACCAACCCAGACAGCGGGGGGGACAGACGACACATGCAGGAATAACGCAGGTGGATGGAAGACTATAAAGGGCTGAAGACAGAGATGGACGAGGCCGGCAAATTGCGTGGTGAAGACTTCTCGTTTGTTATTTGCTTATGAGTTACTGTATTTTTTAAATAGAACGAAACCATTGTATTGGTGATTCGTTAAACTTTTAAATCAGTCTCGGAGTAATTAATTCTTAAATAACTAGTTATCAGAACCTAAATAAATCCTTACTTCGAGTTTCAAGTGGTCAGAACTTGACTGAATTAGCACGGACACCGGGAACAGAGGGTTGAAGCTACATCTAACATCCATTCAACAGAGAGGTGAGTACAGAACGGTCTATTATGAGCCTATTATGAGAAATATGGATATGATTAGTGGGTTTTAATTCCCTGTACCAGTATAGAAACATTACAACAGACAAAATTTCAAATTATAGTAACATTTTACAGTACAATTTATATTATCAGGGCTCCAGACTAACATTTGAGAGCAGTGGCACCAGCACCTGATTTGGTAGCACTGAACATGTCACATTACAAGTTTTATCTCTTAGAAATGCACATTAGAACAGGAGCTTGAGTCGGGATGCAGATGTACATTTGACAGTACCATTGTGAAAACTGTAACAGCCTCATCTTTATACATAACCAAAAGTACAGCACCTCATTATCATGGTAAAAAGTAGCCTAACTATAGGTTTCTATGGAGTTTGCATTGAAAAACAGTAGCCTAAAGACATTGTCAATTACAAATCCACATCAACTGAAAGAGTAATTAAAATAATGTAATAATATTCCATTACTCTTATAACATAATTAGTATATTAATAATATAATACTACTCAATATGAATATCCTACTTTTCTGCCACCGTACCATTGTTACCGTTAGCGTTACTACAGTAAAACTATGGTAAATGTGGGTGATTTGTGGATTGAAACGTCTTCTAACTGGATCGTTGTTGCACTGTTTCTGCATCAGTGTTGATGAGAATAGCAGCTCCGATTTATTGGCTTTAAACTAGTTTAAATTAAAAGAGACGTGATTTGTTCTGGAGAACTCTGAGCTGAACTCGAGTGCTTCTTACTGGATTTCACAGCGTTGTTTAGCGCGTGATCGCGACTGGTCACTGTAATAAACGCATTCGCTCTAAGCTCGCGCTGCGCTGTTTTCTTTTGAGGCGAGCGGATAAAAGCTCAGTGTGGCACGCAGTTCAAACGAGTACCACTATTTTGTTCCGCTTTTGACACGTTTGGCGTTTAACATATCTATCATGCACAACAGTGCGACAACAACTATCAGTTAGACAAGATGTCTGTTATCCAGTGTGTTTGAGTTTGTTAAAGCCTGCGCTGCAAACACATCTTAAGCACACAGAATAATGCAAGTGGGCAGCTTTGTTTATTTATTTTGGTAATCGCGGCTTTGAACGATTATGCAATTGTGGCATCCATAATCGTAATCGCGATTAGAAATTTGATTAATTGTGCAGCCCTACTTGTAATCATCCAATTAACCATCTGACCTTTCACCCATTCATCCATCCATCTAGCATCATCCATCAAACCATCAAACATCCAGCTATCCATTTAACTATTTAACCATCATCCATCCATCATCCATCCAACCAACCATCTATCATCCATCTGACCATCCATCCAACAATCTAACCATCCACACATCCATCGAACCATCTTACAAACCTTACCATCTAACATCCAATCCAACCGACCTTCTAAACCATGTAACAATCTAATCACCGAACCATCCATCCAACTATTCATCCATTTAATCATACATCCATCCAACAATGTAACAATCCACCCATCCATCAAACATCCACCCATCCATTTAAGTATTTAACCATCCACCCATCCATCCATGCAACTATCCATCATCTAACCATTCATCCATACATCCAACCTTCTTAACCATCTAACAATGTAACCACCAAACCATCCATCCAACGTTTCAATCTAAACATCCATCCATTTGTTACTTTTTAAACATTTCTCCAAAAGTTCAAACAAGCCAGCAAGATTCATAGTTTGTTTCGACTAACTTTGCTTTTCTATTTACAAATGACAGTTACATAAATTTCTCTTCCTTACATTCAACTTGCAATTCTGCCTCCTGTTTCCAATTCAGGAATTCAGCTGAAATTTAAAATGCATTCTCAGTTTAGTTCCCAGAGCAACGTGATTTGAGGAAACATCTGTGTCCGTAGCACAACATTTGTATAGTGTTAGGGATTTAAACAATAAGAATGAGAAACGGTGAAACTGATGCTTGGTTTAGTGAGAACTGCTAAAAAACAGGCCTAAATCCCAGACAAGTATAGGAGGATTGAGAACGACCTCTGGATATTTAAAACTTCACATGAAGATGTTAAAAGCATGTTAATGCTAAATCTCAACGGGCCTGAACTCAGATCAGGGTGAGATGAGAGAAAAACAAGAAGAGAGGAGAAGATCTGAGAGGGAAGGAGAAACAAGGGCACGATGAATGAGAGTAGAGATGGAGCAGGTCTGGATGCTGCTGGTTTTTCACTCAGAATTGCATTGAACCGGAGAAGAAAAATCAATCACTGATACCGGCACTGACCAAACATATTGATGGCTGACAAGATTAGCAGGGATCAAGCTAACCCGTGTGTGTGTGCTACTGGCTCTACACATTCAATCCTCGCCTCGTCCTGAAGGCCAGCAGAAGAACTGCAGACCTGAATGCCTCCAGTGCACAGATAATCATTTACCATTTTTAAAACAAACGCTGCTAATTAAGCATCTGTCCTCTCTTTAGTCAAACACGAAGCTAAGTGAATACACTGTTAAGGACAGTCGTTTTGGAGTGAGTCAGACCACCTCTCGTTTAAATTACAGCACACCGTTAATCAACAACAAAAACGCTTCTGTTCATTCTCATCTGCACTTTCCACTCCTGACGCCGGTGGAGAGAGCGTTCGGGAAGACACTTTAAAACTGTAGTTTGTCAAGCTACTCATTATCTGAAGTGAACATCAATTGACATTTGCAACCCATTTAACTTCCATCATCAGACTTTATCCATCTGGAATCGACTGGATAGTGAAAACAATGTTTCTGAATCTTTTTTTTAATCTTACCTTAGATAATGAGGTCATTTACAGCTGCTTATCATTTATGTAAAAATGTTAAATAAAGTCAATATTTTGTCATATATATTAATTTTAGTCCATTTCACACTGACACAAATGTCATTAAGGTTTAATTTGTAAAAGTTTAAGACACATTAATCAAGCTTTCAAACATTTGAACCAAACCTTTTTTATATATAAAACATTAGGGTCTGGTTTCACAGACAGAGCTTAGACTAAGTCAGGACTAGGCAATAGTTCAATTAGGACATCTAAGTAATTTTAATAAAGTGCCTTAGAAAAAACATTACTGGGGTGCATCTTGAGACAAAACAGAGGCACTGATATATTTTAAGATCAGTCAGTGCAAGGTTCTTTCCATTAAAATAGCTCAGAAGTACACTTTAGTCTGGAACTAGGCTTAAGCCTTGTCTGTGAAACCAGGGGTAAATATAACAAATACAACATTTATTAATATTCATATTAAAGAAAGTATATACTTGTTTAATATATATGTGACCCTAGAGAACAAAACCAATCTTTTGTAGCATGGGTATATTTGCAGCAATAGCCAAAAATAAATAGTATGGGTCAAAATTTTAGATTTTCCTTTTATGCCAAAAATCATTAGATATTAAGTAAAGATCATGTTCCATTAAGATATTTTGTAAATTTCCTACCATAAATATATCAAAACTTAATTTTTGATTAGTAATATGCATTGCTAAAAACTTAATTTGGACAACTTTAAAGGCGATTTTCTCAATATTTAGATTTTTTTGCAAAAAAAAAAGTTGCATCTCAGCCAAATATTGTCCTATTTTTAAACCATACATCAATGGAAAGCTTATTTATTCAGCTTTCTGATTATGTATAAATCTCAATTACAAAAAATTGACCCTTATGTTGGTTTTGTGGTCACATATATACACTTGTCAAATGTTTAAAAAATATTTAAAACTAATAAACATTTTTCTTCTGGTAAATTTTTTTTTTAATTAACTAATTGCTGTTTTTAAATAACGGCAAAAAAAAAAGCAACACATTTCATCATATCGTTGCCAAAGGACTATTTGAATTGAAACTGTTTAATTACAGTTATCATTAAATGAATTCATCTTTTTCTTTGCTTTTCATGTTCTCTAACCCAAAAAAGTAACAATTACAAAAATAACATTGGTATCTAACAGCTTCGTCAATATTTTAGTTTTTTAAGTTTTGTTTTTTTATAGTTTTCAAACTATGTTTTTTTTTTTAAATGAGACTATATTTTGTCATATACATTCATTTTTGTCCATTTCACATTAATGTGTCTTAAGCTTTAACAAACTGAAGTTTAATCAAACCTTAACCAAGTTTTGAATATTTTAAACCTTAACAACAAAAATACGTATTATTAATATTAACAGCGTAGACAAAAATAAAATACATACATAAAAATATTAACAATTGAATAAAAATATAACCTTTGGCATCTAACAGTTTTGGCAATATTTTTGCAAACAATAAGGCCAAAACCATAAATGTTTTTACCAGCTACAAACTCCGTTCACATGTGGAAAACTCAGTTTCCACCATCAAACTAATTCCTAATAAACCAGAAATGCATCACACTACAGGATTATAATTTGTTGCATATGTGGTTTCATGTTGACTTTAACCACTACTGAACCCAGAGCTCAAATCTAGAATCCCACCTCCAAACTAACAAGCCTTCGCCTGAAGACGATGTGTTTCCTGACAGAAACCCTCACTGTGAGAATCACTCCAGACGGCCAACAAGTGCATCACCTTGAGACCTGAATACAGAGCGAACAGGAGCAAATGGACAGATTTCACTCTCACAATGCATCTGAAGCGTTTTGTCAAAGATTCCTCTCGCTCAAGGCTGCTGGACTGTACCTGAGAAACAGCTGCGGAGCCCAACCTGAGTCAGCCCTGATCCGCACAAATAAAGCACAAAGCCAGCACATGCAAGCTTATCAGATATTAAAAAAAACAACAAAAAAAAAATTATATGAGCAAGAACGATTTCTCATTTCCTCTCTGAGACCCCAGGGGTTCATCCTGTGGCTCCCATGAGGCGGTCGAGCGGCACACGCAATCAATAAACAAAATCCCCATGGACATCTGTTTGGACAGGTGCGCTGATTAAGAGGGGCACATCAATGGGCATCTCCGATACAACACCGGAGGAGACGGCATCACGGGGACACGGGCCAGATGGTGACGGGCGGGTCAGAATAAACCAATAAGCCACCTGAGGCGGAGCGTTACGGTGATTTTACCATGCAAGGCTTAAAGGAATAATTCCTGCAAAAATGAACATTTGCTGAAAATGTACTCACCCTCAGGCCACCCAAGATGTAGATGAATTTATTTCTTCATCAGAACAGATTACTCACTTGCTCACCATGGGATCCTCTGCAGTGAATGGGTGCCGTCAGAATGAGAGTCCAAACAGCTGATAAAAACATCGCAATAATCCACACCACTCCAGTCCATCAATTAACATCTTGTGAAAGGAAAAAGCTGTGTTTTTAATAAACAAATGCATTTTTATTATATTTTTAACATCAAATCCACTAACCTCTATCGATAATTTTGCTTTCTCTATAGTCTAAAAAAGTCATCTTATCTGAATCAGTTGAGAAATATGCACAGATCAAGGACCGTTTACAAGCAAAAACAGTCCAAAACTGATCTAAACAAATCTAAACAGTGGACTTTTTCACTGGAAGAACTGTTATTATAGATTGTTGTCTCATATTTTGGTCAGAATTGACAGTTTAAAGTTAAATATCTTAATGATATATTTGTTTCTTATAAACACGCAGCTTTTCACTTCACAAGACATTATCTGATGGACTGGATTACTTGTGGATTATTGTGATGTTTTTATCAGCTGTTTGGACTCGCATTCTGACGGCACCCATTCACTGCAGAGGATCCATTGTTGAGCAAGTGATGTAATGCTACATTTCTCCAAACCTGCTCTGATGAAGAAACAAACTAATTTACATCTTGGATGGCCTGATGGTGAGTACATTAAGCATTTATAAAAGATAGAAATATAAAAATCTTCACTAAAAATTAAATTAGGAGCAATAAATCACAATGAGCAATGATAATTCTTGGCAAAAACTGAAAGCATAGTTCATCATTTACCTGCAGGCTGTTTGCGGCGTTGTAAAGGGTTGAAGCAAATTGGCGCATTAATGTAGAGCTCAGGTGGAGACGTGGCGTGGTGAATTTGAGTCCAGTTTGTGTTGTCTTCTGGTCCCGTTCTCTTGTGTTGTCCTCCTATCGTTTGGTCTCAAAATATCTGTTGTTCAAAAAGACGAAAAAAAAAAGTAGTTAAATATATTAGAGCTAGAAGCTACACATCGATACAGGTTATTTGGTTAAAGTGTAGCTCAAAAAAAAACATTTGTGAATCAAAAACATACATTGCATCCAGTATAAACCAACCGATTCCTGAACAAATGACTCTTATGAACCAGTTCTTTATAAGGAACTGAAACAAAACAAGCAGAGCAAACGATTCCTTTGATTCCTAATTTTATCTGAAGTGAATCTAAACACATACAGCACAAAAAAAAAGTTTTTCAAATAATTCCTGAACAAACAACTCTTATTAACCAGTTCATTTCAGCAAATCATACAAACATTGTACAGCATAACCAATGAAGACCAAATGATTCCCAAACAAATGACTCTTATGAGTCAGTTCTTTACAGTGACTGAATGCATACAGTGTAACCAGTGCAGACCAACTGATTGCAAAACAACATACTTCTTTTGAAAGCCAATGAAAAAGACACTTATCAGTGTATCTTTCTGTCTTTGTTTTGTACTTAAGACTTTGAGACTTAAATCGTTGTGTACTTCATGATGATGTAGTTGATGGGAAAGGATTCCATCATTTTGCAATGCAATCACACTTCATTTTCTAAATATTTCTTCTTCAAAATACAGGTACTAAAATGGCTCAATAACAGAAGCAGAATTGTTACATTACTTAAGAACTGTCATTCTTAATCATGAACATGCAACATGATTGACAGGCAGAGACTGTTTCTGATTGGCTAAGAATTCTGGCCACTCCCCAAATCTTTTTTATCGTCTTTTCTCAGCATCTGAATCTGTCACAGAGATGGATCTGATGTCTCGACACTCCTATTTCAGTGATATCAATCAGGTAGTGGAGACGTTTTATCTGTGATATTAAAGCCATTCCGTATAGCACCTTTAATAGGACAAAAGCATTATGAAAGATTGTTTGAAGGACTGTTTGCAGATGTCATACCTCTCTCAAAGTGTCAATTATATGACTCTTCCTGTTTTTTCTGCACCTGCTCATAAGAAATACCACAATATACTGTAGTGCATATTAGTGTTATTTTATGCAGTGGCGCATTACCACATTCCACGCAATTATCTCACAATAATGAAATATGTCATTTTAACAATACATTTCCTCTTAATAATGAGATATTATATAGTTAGAACAATTTATTTTCTCATAATGAGATTTTATGTTGTTTTAGACTATATTTTCATGTAATATGCTATTTCATTTAAACTAAATATTTTCTTGTAATAAGATGAATTAAATTAAAATGATATATTTAACAATAATGAGACGCTATGTTGTTAAAACGACATTTTTATTGTTAAAACATTTTCATTATTATGAGAAAATATATTGCTTTACATTTTCTCATAATAACAAGATATTATATTTCATTTCAACGACATGACATCTCATTACAAGAAAGTATTTCGGTTAAAAAGTAAAAAAAAATCCCAGTTAAAAAAAAAAAAAGTTATGAGAATGTTGTATATATGCAAAATAATATGCATGTGGCAGCAATGCGTCACCGTAAATTTGTGTTTTTGTCAATTTCATGATTTTTTTAAACAAGTCTATATAGTCTTTTTAATTTCAGTTTTAGTTATTTAACTACAAGTTAAACTAAATGAAAATGAGCAACTTAGCAACTAGCTGAAATTAATTTTTCTTATTTGATTTTTCAGTTAACATATCATTTATTTCAAGTAACATTTTAAAAGTTTTATTTAATTACAATAACCGTTCTGTAGATAAACTACAAGCAGACCAGAATCAGAGCGAAAAGCTCCATCTGAGCTCTTTCACAGCCCTCACAGAAGGAACAGGAAGTTGGTGCGCATTCGATCTGGTGATGGGCCAAGCTCTAGATACCAACGGTGCGAGGAAAGCGCTCCCATGGCAACAAGATGAGATTGGTTTGCTTAGCCGCGGTCCAGTCCGCTCACGCCCTAATGTAGAGAGACAGCATGCTGGAATTAATCAGCATGTCAGAGAGGAGGGAAAAGTCAGGAGAATTTAATTTGAAGACAAAAGAAATGAAAGCCATTTCTTTTTTCTCCCCCCCCCCCTCCCTCAACACACATATCCCCGAATCTCCTGGGCTACGAGGACACAGAGTTACACCAGACGGCAATACGCAGACATTTCTCACCAAAGAGACAGAGATTTTATAGCAGACACGAGTGAATGTGGGTGACAGAGAACGACAGAAGACAGCAAAAGAGAGAAAAAGTCAATGCGTCTACTCGCTAGATGTTTCCTTCTCTGCCGGAAAGACAAACGTCAGACTCCGTCAAAATCCTTCAGTTTAAAACAATCAAGTTTTCATTTGACAAAACGGCAGCTGCCACATGAATATGCTTTCTGAAGGCCATGAGTAAATATTACTGTTATATATGACAAAACCAGAATCGTATTCCAGGTTAAACCTCAAAAACAGACAATTCACACATACTTTTGAGTATTTATTACATATATACCGCATACAGCTGAATATATTTCATGCCTGACCTATAATATGATATGTATAGTAGCATATTTGGATACTTTATTATGATGCTAACATGGCAAAGTCATTCAAATAATCAGAATTGATGTATAAACTTGTACATTTTAATTTCAATTCATACATTTTAATGTGATCGAAACAATGCAAGACTACATTTAATTCAGTTAATTTAATATTGTATTTGTTTAATCATTGACGGACCCCTGCGGTACAGCTGCGGACCCCCTGTTGAAAACTCCTGCGGTACGCCAATATTAGTACATACTGCCGTAGCATAATGCATTTGATATTTCAGACCCCCACGTTTTGTACTTAAAAATAAAATAAAAATTTGAACATTGAACAAATGACTCTTAATCAATTCTTATTAGTGAATCAAACACACAGCACAAACTAAATGTTTCCCAAAACAATTGACTCTTTTGAACCAACATCTGCTAGCGAATCAAACACATTAAAGGGTTAGTTCACCCAAAAATTAAAATCCTGTCATTAATGACCCTCATGTCGTTACCGACGTCCTTACTACGTTTCTGTGCGTTGATCGTGCAATATCTCAGATTTCATCAAAAATATCTTCATTTGTGTTCCGAAGATGAACGAAGGTCTTACGGGTTTGGAACGACATGAGGGTGAGTAATTAATGACATTTCATTTTCATTTTTGGGTTTATTAACCCTTTAATCAAAAAACTAATGACTCTCAAACTGGTTCTTGTTAGTGAATCAAAAACATGCTCCACAAACAGTATAGTTATAGACATTTCTTTTCAATTAATTTAACACATATCGTGCAACTTACTGCATTTTGTTCTTAAGGCTCACGAGATGTAGATCAGTTTACTGATTGTTCTTGTAGTTGATTGGAAATTAGCCCATTATTTCGCAAAGGAATCACACTTCTTGTTTACAAATATTTCTACCTCAAAAGCTCTACAAAAATCATTAACAGACCCATTTAGGAAATGGAATCTGAATCCCAAAGGAAAACACTGGAAACATTTACTATGCTAACCTCACATACTATTTGAGTGCTAGTTTATGTATTGGGATTCATCTGTAGCGTGTAACTGAGCTGGAGAAGCGTGTTAGTGTCCATGCGAGTAAAGTCAGAGGTCTGATGCTGTCAGCGAGACAGACGTTTCCCTCAAACCAGGTTTGTGAGGTGAACGTCTGAGCTGAGACACATGGTGCTAAACCTTCACTGGAAGAAAGTCTGCTATCACCGAGATAAACCCCTCTATCCAGAGCAAATTCAGGAAATCTATAGCACAATAGAAAATAACACTCTGGTAACACTTCAGATGAAGCAGAGTCTTCACATAATCTAAAATTAAATTTGCAACACCCACTACTGGCAGGTGAACTTTCAATATTTCAGAAATTCAGTAATATAAAAATATTGTAAAATATATTTCACATATTATTTTTTTTTACTATGGACAGTAAGTTTTCCTCAGTTCACCTTACCTTCATGGGTGTTACTGGCAAGTATACTGAAAATAGTGCAATCAATCAAATCAATAAAACATTTAATTTATTTAATAAATATTAGGAATAAATACAATTAATTCATATTCATATATTTTATGAATAAAAAAGTCAACAAAAATTAAAATAAATATGAAACAAAATAATTATTAATTTGTATATTACTATATTTATATATTCATTTATTTTATAAATAAAATAAATGCTTATTCAATAACAGTTATAAATGAATAAATAAATAAATGTGTTTAATTCTATTGAAATAAAAATAATAAATATTAGGGAGAAACAAAATAGAATGATTTATTTAAAAAATGGTTTATATATTCATATAATTTATACAAGTATTTATTCAAACAAACAACAGAATAATAAATTTTTATATTTATGTATTTATTTTATATATTAATATATTTCATAAATAAAAATGAATGCATATTAATGAATGCTTATTCACACTGTTTTCAACTAAAAACAGAAAACTTATGCGTTTTGGCCATTCTATTACATCATGATCGCGTAAAAAACATGGGGCCTAAACTGCAAACTTTTGAAAAAGGGTTTCAAAGTGCAATTTTTTTAAAGCAATACCGTTATCATCTCCGTGCTACTATGAAAACGCAAAAGTGTGAAAATGGTGACGTCATGCACATGCGTATTACATGTTCAGTTGGGGTGGGAATCTTCAGGCACTTCACGATCCGATCCGATTCAGATTTTGGGAGTCACGATCCAATTCCAAATCAATTCTTGATAAAAAAAAAAAAGTTTCCCCAATTAATTGTTCTGCTGTGCAAATACATCTTTACAACTTTACATCTTAACCAAAATTGGAGTTTCTATGCCTTTTGTTTATAGAGTTGGAATCTCTGTGTGTCAGTAGCCTACTGCCATCTTAAAAGTAGGGCTGTGAATCTTGGTTTCACGATTCAATTCAATTACGATTATCATTATCAACTCAATATCACAATGAGTCACATTCTCAGTTTTCAATATTACTGCACATGGCTACATTTTCATATAAATTTTAAATCAAATTTATTTCGTGCAAAATTTACTTATTATTATTATTATATAAGCAGGATACTTTTTAAAATAATTACTTATTTAAAATAAGTGTTCTTTAAGTATCCGAAAGTTTACAGACAATAGTTATGGGTATTTCTTTTTTCCTCAGCATTATTGCCGTTTCATTATTACTGATGAGATCATAGACAGTGGCAGCTTTAACAGGCTGCATTTACACTAATGCACAGATCTATTTTGATATATCAGATGTTTTGTCCTGCTCTGAAAACAAAACTGACAGTGTGTACATCAATTTCGTATAAATGTATTCGAAAATGCAAGTGCATTTAACCACAGCCGCAATCGAGCTTCAGGACAAACAAACACAAAGTGCACGTGAAAGTCTGTCAGTGCGCGAGTTTCGTGCATCTAATAGTACTGCATTCCAAACGCTATAAATGAAAGCATATCTAAAGTAAAACACGGCGTGTGGAAGCACATACCGTCAAGCAATGCGCACGTGTCTCAAAGTGCATATTCTGTGCAATGAAGCCCACAGCGTCTCTAGCGCACGTGCCATATGCGAGAAAAAACCCAAGCCCAGAATCAATTCAGAATTGTTGAAGAGAGAATCGCGATGTATCGGAGAATCGATTTTTTCTCCCACCTCTAATGTTCAGTAGTGTTTCTTTACAAAGTGTCATCGCCATCTACTGGCCTGGCATGATAATACAGCATTTTTAGTCATTTCTGCGGATCCATGTGAACGGGGATCTTTTTAACAACATTGTATTCAAAACCTTTCAAAAATGCAAAGAAAAACGTTTTCCATTGTCATGCAAACGAACCCTAAAATTGAAAGTCTGTATCAGGAATGGGGGTAAACTAAATGAAATAAAACAGCAAAAATAAACAGTTAAATACTCCTAAATAAAGTTCATAGACTTTTCATAGACTGAAAAGTTTATCAAATAACGTTAGTGCAAAGTTCTTCAAAAACCTTTAACCACCCTGCTTAACTGAACCTCAAATCTAAACACGCCACATACTATGCATATATTTACAGAATAAATGTTCAGCTGTATGTCAGGACAGAAATCCAGCAGATGGTTCATGTTCTCTCACAGTTATACAAGCAGCAGAAAAACTCACTCGCTGCTTGGAAAGTTTGTGTGTGAATGAGTGTGCGCAAAGAAACAAATCCCCAGCGCAATGTTCACCGAGAGTTTCTGTTTCATTCCAGCCCATCGGTCAGGATATCTCAAGCACGAAAAACCATCTGACCCCCTGCGGCCTCCAATGGGACGGAATCGCTCATCATTTCCACTCGGGACTCGTCACGTTCCCCAGATGAGGCCCCGGAGGTGACGCTCTGCTGGCCTATCTTACTCCGCTACTGAGCATATAAAGAGTCAAATCTTTTCTGTTACAAAGCAGGCTGAAGTCCAAAGGCAGTCAAAACACTACAGCAGCTAATTCCTGCCAACAAACGTCTGGCTATAACTGGAAACACACTCACGCAGAGGCTCCGTCAGCTGATGCAGGTCTCGCCGAGGACAAGAGTTCACTGAGAGTGCAGGAGAGAGACACGAATAATTAGCGATGTTTGCTTCGGCTCATGCTATGGGCTAGTGATCTCAACACACTCCGAACACCAAGTATGCTGGCAAGTCATTCTCCATAGTACACAACTTCAGAGCCATTCATTAATATATAAACTGCTACATAAATACAGGCCATTAAAATACAACAATAGTTTATTTTGTATATTTTATGAATATTTATTATTATTTATTTTATTAATTTATTTTGTATATTTTATGGATATTTGTATATTTTTCTTTTATAAATATAGATTAATTCATTCATTCATTCATTATTAATTTTGGGATATTTGTGTATTTATTACTACATAACTACTATTATTTAATAGACAAACATCTTATTGTTAAAATAATAATAATAGTAGATATTAATATTATTACAAATTATAATAATATCAGTTTAAATAAATAATAACAATGAAACAAAATAGTAATTTAAATAAAATTATTATTATTATTATTCATTTATTTAGTTTGTTACTATTACTACATGTATCGGATATTCATAAATTGTTATTGTGTACACACAATATTTACAATGTTATTGTGCCTATGTTTGGATTTTATTATTATTATTATTTATCGTTTATTTATTTAGTTTGTTACTATTACTATATAATCAGATAAATATACACGTTGGTATATAGTAATAGTTAATATAATAGTAATAGTTATTTATTTTTGTTACTGTTACTATCATTTAAAGGGGTCATATAATACTGCATGAAATGTGTGTTGGCAGTGTGTGAACACAACCACCCTATAGTGATAAAAATCCACCCAGTGTTTTTTTTTTTTTTTTTTTTTTAAATCTACTAAAATCTTTACCCCTTTCTCAAATCGAGCCGTCTGTCCGTGTGACGTCACACAGACCCAGGCCCCTCCCACGATAGTTTGATTGACAGTAGCGTTTCAGCACAGACTGCACTGGTGTCTTATCTCAGACCTGCCCTGAGTGAGCTGTCATCAGTTGTTTCACCGCCGGAGCAGATGTAGACAAGTATGACTCCTAAGCGATTGAGGTGTTTTGTTGTTGGATGTAATAATGAACATAGCAGTCATCATTTACTCTCGACATCGGAGCGGCTGAAGAGGATTACATTTGTTTTTAAAAGGAATGCGCCCTCGATCTACCTAAATGCATCTATGTTCACGCGAATCATTCGTGATCCAGCTTCACCTCCAGAAAAAGTGACTACAAGGTTAATCTTAGCAAATCGCCTTTACTAACGTGCTAATTAGCAAGTTTCACGATGAATGCGCTGAAGTAAAGTGGCTAGGAAGAGAGGGGCGGAGTCAGCAGAGCTCATTAACATTTAAAGGAGAATGACACAATACGGCTTGCTCTGACAAGAGCTGTTTTTGACACGGTAAAAAATGTGTTTTTATAATACCAATTAAAAATTGTAACCAAACTATGTTACAGACTTTTCATTAAGACCCTAAAGAATAATATCAACTTGTGGAAAATGGGCATTATATGACCCCTTTAAATATATATGCATTAATAATAAACAAATATGAATAGCTTAAAGAATAAAGAGTCATTTAATAAAATATTAATTAAAATGATGAATAAACATATGAAATAATTATTTATTCCTTATATTTTTAGAACTAATGATTCAATTAAATGTATACATAATTAATAAAGAATGAATATTAAAATAATTACATTTTAATATTTATGTCTTATTTTTATAAACACAAAATATAAGCAAAAAAAATAAAAATAAACAATTTATTCCATTTGAAGCCACTCAAAATACCAGGAAGAAATATGAATGTGAATTTAGGAGAAAGATACATTCTACAATTTTCACATTTTAGTAGTTTAAAGTATTAAACAAAATTTTTTATAAATAAATAAATAAATTTCCATAGATGATTTCAGAGCCAACCATTAACATACAAAGTGCTACAAAAATAGACAAAATTTTGTGAAAGTAAAATGCACGAAAAACATGCCAGATTTAGTTAAATCTTAATTAAAATGCATAATTATATGCATCTAATTCATCCACACGAGTTAGAAGTGTGTGTGTGTTGAATCTGATCCATATTTAACGCTCCGGACGCGGCGGGCACAGACTGCACGCCTGAGCTCTTTCCGTTCTGCCGCACCTGACCTTGCCACCGTTCCCGGGAGATGAGCGACGGACATCAGTGCTCTGCCAAACGGGCGTGGCCTTCGTTACCCAGCATCCCTTTCCCACCTAAAACAAACCGTAGAAGGCAGAGCGAGAGAGATGCAACAGATGCCCACTTCAATATCCTGCGCTCCTGAACGCAAATGGATAAATAAACAAACCCAATGCCGGGCCTGTACGAGCGGGCAGAGAGAAATCAGCGCTTGGCGGCACTCCACAGATCCGACAGCTGGCACCGATACCCTCCACAACCCTGGCAAACACCGCCCCCCTTCTCAAGAGACCGCGGCCGAAAGACAGAGACAGGAAGTAGATAACATTTCTGCGTCTCTCAGCTCCAAGTCTAATTAACCCTCGAGCGCATACAAATCGGCTAAAAGTGTGTGTGTGTGTGTGTATGTAGGAGGTGACTGTCGGAGAGATCAGCAATGAGCGCAGCCTCGTCTGGAGGTGAGACAGTCTGGCGGGTGATAAAGATGGATGAGAGGACGGCCGGAGCCAAGAGAACACAGCCAATCAGGTCGTGGGCGCACATGGCCATTTCTATTTCTCACATGCGCTCATTTACTGTTGCACTTTCGGTTGACATGTCAAATATTTGTCTTCCCGTTTCATTTATTCGCCCTGCTAATTATTAATGAACTGCAGATTGCGCTAATTGCTTCATCACTTAAAGAAAATTATCTCTCAACGCCGGATTAATGAGGATCGTCGTTTCGGCAAATGCATCGTGAAATATGAGCTAGCTGCAGCTTGAATGCAGTGCCAAATAATTTAGAAAGCATCAACATGCCCTTCTAGCTAGTAAAAATGACTCCCCTCAAACAGGTAAATACAGGAGTTTTTGGAGGAAATTATATAAAATGAGCAAAACAATAAGCTGCTTCAAAAAATATCCAAAGTGACTCAACTACAGTGTGAAAATATATAAATATGTAAATCTAAAACACTTTTGGTAAAATGATATAAAAACAAAACTGAGCTTAAATGAGCAGGTTTTGAGCACATTTCTAAAATATAAACAAACTATTAAAAGTGACTCAACTATGTAAATTCAACAGATTCAAAAAATCATCTTTAAATATGTTAATACATTTATAAAGTGATTAATAAATCACTTTATAAATAATTTTTTAAAAAGTTAGTTACAAATAGAAAGTAGATATAGCTTGAAAACTGAAAAAAGTGTAAATTTATTTTTGATAGTAGGAAAAAAAAAACAAATGTGAATATAGGCTACACGAAAATATGCAAAACTAACCCGTTTCGGACAAAATTATAATAAAATAGGAGCTAGCTACAGTGAATATGAAATTATGAAAACCTGGTAGATTTTCTGAAAATGTATCATATAGACCCGTGTTATTTTTGTTTCACTGAGATACTATTCATTTTTAATAAATTTTTCAGTTTTTATTTTTATATTTACGGTCTCATTTTAATTTGCTTAATTTCTTTTATTTTATTGTGTTTTTGTCATTTATAATTATTATTTTTAATACATCTATAGTTTTCAGTATTTTTCAATAGTTTATTATTTTTTATTTTAGTTTTGGTTATTTTAGAGCAACAAAATAAATGAATATACAAACATACATTTGTATACATATGTATTAATTCCTTATATTTGTAAAAAAAAAAAATATATATATATATATATATATATATATATATATATATACACATACATATATACACACATTTACATAAATACATAAACAGAATTACTTATTTTTAAACTAATAATGATAATAAATAAAAATCATAAATGTGTCTAAACAACTTACTTCAGTCACTTAAGCAGAAGGCTTCACATCAAAAGGTTTTTTTTAAGATCATGAAATGAAATGGAGTGGGTCCACACATGCCATGTGTGCTAAAGGACATTTTGGTCTGGGCATAACGGGACGCACAAATCATGCAGATCCCAAGATGCCATGCGATGAGATCACACAGCTTCTGTCATTTCTTTCAAAGCTCTTTTTTTTTCTGGAGGTTTAACAATGTTGGTGTCCACAGTGGGTTCTGCCGCCTCTATCATTTAGACCCAGGCTGCCTGGAGATCTACGACATCACCATTAGACTGTGAGCCAATTAATTTCATCTCTTCTCCAGCATTCAGATATGAAAGCACTGCCATCAGGAGAAGGGAGCCACGATTTTTACATCTCGCCACATTCCAGCGTCTGCCCCCAAAAAATGCAATTACACGGCTGCGAGCGAGCGTGCGAGGAAGAGCAGATAGAGAGAGAGGGGCATCACGAGCGGATGGCGGCCTGGTTTCTGCCTCCGTTAATGGGTAAGTTGTTTTCTGGCTCTCTCCATCATCTGAGAGGGAAGAGCCCGGCTCTACGGCAACTTCAAAGCAACGGACAACAGTCTCTCCATTTCTGCGGCTGATTGCTGAACAACATCCAGACACACACAGACACATGTCCTGCACTGCAACCTAGATTTCTGGAGCACATGGACACATAAAAGGCCACATCCTTACTTTTAATTTTATCTTCTTCTCTTGAAGTCAGCTTATAAATGTTATTCAAGGTTTATTGGACCAAAAACATGTTTCTCAGTCTGTTCTGTTTGAGCTACAAGAATAATATATTAAATCATATTCTTTGGCAACAAGTTTTACTTTTCTAAGCAAAATGATGAATAAAAAGTTATCTAGGTTATATCATATGAGTTAGCTGAAAAGTAATCTAAAAGTAATAAGATTACATATTATATATGTGTGTGTATTAGTGCTGTCAAATGATTAATCACATCCAAAATAAAAGTTTTTGTTTGCATAATATGTGTGTTCTGTGTATATTTATTAATTATATATAAATACACATACATACAGTATATATTTTGAAAATATTTAAATTTTCATGTCTATATTTATATTCATATAATTTATATTATAAATTAATATATTTAATATATAAAAATAACATTTTTCTGAAATATATACATGCATGTGTGTGTATTTATATATACATAAGAAATATACACAGTAAACATACATACATTATGTAAACAAACTTATTTTGGATGCAATTAATTTTGATTAATCGTTTGACAGCACTAATATATATATATATAGAGAGAGAGAGAGAGAGAGATTAATATACATACACAAATTAATATAATATAAATGTATATAAAAATAGCTAAACAGAACACTACTAAATAGATACACAGAGTAAATAGGAGGTGGTTTGCTAAAGTGCTTTGAGTTTCTAGAAAAGCGCTATATAAAATGTAACCTATTATTATTATTAAAAAAAATATTTGTGGCCTTTACAAGCTGAAGTATGCCTACACAGTACATCAAACTCTTATGTAATGCCCGAAGAAACCTGATTTCCATGACGCGTCCTTCTAAAGCAACACACAGACTCATTTCTTCATCTAATCAGGACGCTTGACTGATTCTAACGGGTTTTAAGAGTAAATCTGACGGCAGAGCTCACAAAGAAGACTGACCACTGCTGCCTCCCTCCATCCTAAGGAGCTTACTGAAGAAAAGCATGTTAAACAGGCAAGTTCTAACACGTCTGACATGGGGGTCAGCGCGGTTGAGAGTCACGAGCTGTTATCAGACATGTGTGTCAGCGTGCCAGATTATGGAGATTTTTTGAGCTGCTGGCTGATAGAAATATAAACATCACGCCAGTCATCTTCTGGGACTAATCCGCTCTGGGGACGGCACAAAAATTTATCAACTGACCAACAATCAAAGGTTATTAAACATCTGCTATTACACAGCAGGGCTGTGTATCAATACAGATAGGACTATACTGGGATGCCTTCAATGTTTTTAATTCACCAAAAAGAACTGGTTCTTCAGAGTCTTTTATTCAGGAATTATGAATACTATTCTAGTTGATCTGGTATATAAAAAAAAATAATAAAAAAAAAGTTCGCTCTTGGGATTTTAAGAAGACCTTACCTAGCCCTACCAAGTTTATTTGCTGTCAGTGTGAATGCACCTTCAGACAGAAGATTCATGTAAATCTGATACATACTGCACACACAAATTACAAAAGTTCTTACTTTGAGAATAAACTGCTTAGTGACTATACTAGATCTAGTCAAGACTATGTCAGTCATATCTGGCCTTCCTTCAGAAGCTGAAGTTCATAAAAACCTGCAGGCCTTGCGTCGTCATGGACAGGTCAGGGTGCAGTGCTTCAGGGACGCCCGCGAAGCGTCTGCTCGGCAGGAGCGCCGGTCTCTGGGGTGATTAAACGGGCTGCGAGATAACAAATCCTTTCTTTTGGAGTATGCAGCCGGAATCCTCAAAGCGAGATTTACACACGGTTCCTTGCTCACAAAAGAAAGGACAGGCACGCTGCAGCTGCACACTAATAAAAGACTGAATTTAACAAACAGATGCAGGAGTTCACCTTCACAGCACTGACACCAGAGGAGACAAAATACTTCAATCAACAGCTCTCTTCCAGTGACCTCCGTGAGCCGCGGTATTATTTCACACCGCCATATCCATTTCAGACACGCAGGATGCCATGAGAGAGAATGTATTTCCCTTTGAGAGCTGACGGATAGTGTTTTAACAGGGTTCTCACACACAGAAAGCATTTTATGGATGAGGTCTGGAGCGAAAAGACCTTCGGCAGTTGTTTCCGCTGTGCGGCCCTCCGTTGGCCCATAAGATAGGTTTCCACCCCGTTACTGCACTTCAAGTTCAGTTCTGCCACCAGACCTCTATAAAAACAGACAGTTTTCTTTATTAAGTCACATAATAGAAGTGAAGAAGTACTTGAAGAAAACTAACCTGCTCTGGAAGACAGAAAGACACAGAAAGTGTTCACTACATAAGGGGTTGATACAATTTTTTATGTTTTTGAAAGAAGTCTCTTATGCTTACAACCCGAATTCCGGAAATGTTGGGATGTTTTTTAAATTTGAATAAATAAAATGAAAACTAAAAGACTTTCAAATCACATGAGCAAATATTTTATTCACAATAGAACAGAGAATGTTAAAATGGAGAAATTTTACACTTTTATCCACTAAATGAGCTCATTTAAAATTTGATGCCTGCTACAGGTCTCAAAATAGTTGTGGATTAGGTTTGGTGGATTAGGTGTTTTTAAAGATTGTGGAATACTTTAAAAACAACGTTCCTCGACATCAAACAGCAAAGGCTTTGCAAATCTCATCATCTACAGTGCATAACATCATCAAAAGATTCAGAGAAACTGGAGAAATCTCTGTGTGTAAGGTACATGCCCGCGGTTTTCAGGCCCTCAGACGACCCTGCATCACTCATCGGCATGATTCTGTCATTGACATTAATAAATGGGCCCAGGAATACCTCCAGAAACCATTGTCGGTAAACACAATCCGCCATGCCATCTGAAGATGCCAACTAAAGCTCTATTGTGTCCTGTGGGCCAAGGCTCATTTAAAATGGACTGTTTCAAAGTGGAAAAGTGTTCTATAGTCAGACGAGTCCAAATTTGGAATTCTTTGTTGGAAATCACAGACACCATATCCTCAGGGCTAAAGAGGAAGGGGACCTTCCAGCGTGTTATCAGCGTTCAGTTCAAAAGTCAGCATCTCTGATGGTATGGGGTGCATAAGTGCATAGGGTATGGGCAGCTTGCGTGTTTTGGAAGGCACTATGAATGCTGAAAGGTAATTAAAGGTTTTAGAGCAACATATTCTCCCCTCCAGACGATGTCTATTTAAGGGAAGGCCTTGTGTATTTCAGTCCGGGTGCTGAATTAGCCTGCCTGCAGTCCCGATCTTTCACCTATACAGAACATTTGTCGCATCATTAAATGAAAAATACGTCAAAGATGACCACGAACTCTTCAGCAGCTGGAAACCTATATCAGGCAAGAATAGGAAGAAAGAAGAGGAGATGCTACACCGGGGTAAATATGCCCCCGTCCCAACTATTTTGAGACCTGTAGCAGGCATTAAATTCGAAATGAGCTCATTTTGAGCATAAAATTGTAACATTTCTCAGTTTAAACATTTGTTATGTTATCTATGTTCTATTTTGAATAAAATATTGGCTCATGTGATTTGAAATTCTTTTAGTTTTCATTTTATTCAAATTTAAAAAATTTCCCAACATTTCCAGAATTCGGTTTGTACTTATTTGTAGTAAAAACAGAAATATTATAAAATACTATTAATATTTAAAATAACTGGTTTATATTTTAATATATTTTAAAATGTAGTTTATTCCTGTGATGCAATGCTGAATTTTCAGCATCATTTCTCCAGTCTTCAGTGTCACATGATCCTTCAGAAATCATTCTGTATGCTGATTTGTTGCTCAAGAAACAGCCTAAAATGTATTTATTATTATCAATGTGGAAACAGTTATGCTGGAAACTATAGCCTTCTTTTTTAGGATTCTTTGTTGATTAGAAAGTTCAAAAGAAAAGCAAATATTTAAAATAGAAATCTTCTGTACTACTTTATAAATGTCTTTACGGTCACTTTTGATCAACTTAATACATCTTTGCTGAATAAAATTATTTCAATAAATTATACATATCTTACTGACCCTAAACTGTAACTGATTCATATTAGTTTGTGAAATTTTTCAATAAAAGTGAAAACAAATGCCAGACATAATGCAAATACATTTTACAATTTCAAATTTTTAAGCATCTAAATACTTTTTTGGGAACACTTGATATAGGCTAAATCATATGAAATAGCTTATTATATCACTTAATCCACCAGCAGGGTGGAGTATTGTAATGGTCTCCTCACCAGCCTTCCAAAGAAGACCATTAGATAGCTGCAGCTCATCCAGAACGCTGCTGCCAGGATTCTGACTAGAACCAGAAAATCTGAGCATATCACACCAGTCCTCAGGTCCTTACACTGGCTTCTGGTTACATTTAGGATTGATTTGAAAGTACTTTTACTCGTTTCCAAGTCACTCAATGGCCTAGGACCTAAATATATTGCTGATTTGCTCACAGAATATAAACCGAACAGACCACTCAGATCATTAGGATCGAGTCAGTTAGAAATACCAAGGGTTCACACAAAACAAGGGGAGTCCGCTTTTAGCAATTATGTGGCCCGCAGTTGGAACCAGCTTCCAGAAGAGATCAGATGTGCTAAAACATTAGCCACATTTAAATCAAGACTCAAAACTCATCTGTTTAACTGTGCATTTGTTCAATTTCTATCTCATTTTAAAATTCCTTGTTTTTATTATTTTTAATTCCTTGTTTTTATTGCTGTGATTAATATTTTTAATGACTATTTCACTTTCTTTTATGTAAAGCACTTTGAATTACCACTGTGTATGAAATGTGCTATATAAATAAACTTGCCTTGCCTTAATAAAAGTTCACATATCACAACCATCTGCACTACTAAATTAATCCTAAAAACCTGGGAGAAAAACATGGAGGCCGTTTTACTTCTAGTTGTCATTCATAAATCAAATTAATTGAATAGCAGCTCATAGACACCCCATTTAAAAAGTCAATTTCAGCTGTTTTCCACTGTGCAGCGCTCTGCTGTCCCCTTTTCAACTCTGTCACTGCATCCGTTTACAGCATTTCAAGTGCATCTTTGACACAAGACCTCATTATTAAGTCACAAATAAAAGTTTAAACATCATAACTATCACTGCCACTCATAAAAGACAACTAATTAAATAGCATCTCAAAGCCACATCGCTAAAATAATCATTTTCAGAAGATTTGCAATGTATCTGTTTGATAGTGCATAGGATGCTTTTTTTTTTTAGTGTTACTACATCTGTTCACCAGGTTATTCGTGCATGAAACTGCCACATATCAAGACAGTTTTCAGTGAAAAAAAAAGTAATATTAAAACAGAAAACTAATCATAAAAAGCCGTTGTGTGCTCAAAAAGAAAAATACAGAGGCCGTCTTGGCTTGTAGTTGTTATTCCACATGCAGAAATCTTTCCTAAAAATCACATGAATTTAAACAACACGTCAAAGATACTCATTTAGAAAGTCATTTTCAGTGGTGCTTTCTATGCAACAACATTTTCAACCCTGTTACTGCATCCGTTTACCATCATTCAAACATAAACTACCACAAAACCTTAAAAACAGACATTGTTTTATTCATTAATTTACTTTTACGTCTGATGAGAGTGACAATAAAAGAAAAAAATTATATTAAGAACCTTTTTGTCTGCTCGGGGAGAGTGAAATAGGTAGACTTGGCTTCTAATTGTCATTCCAAATGCTGAAATCTTTAGTAAAATCCCATGAATTTAAACAACACGTCAAAGATACTCATTTAAGAAAGTAACTTTCAGTGGTGCTTTCCCCCATGGAATTCTGCGGTGATTGGCAAGATCATTTTCAACCCCGTTACTGTATCTGTTTACATTCACTCAAGAATAAACCACCAGAAAACCTCTTTAAAAATGAACATTGTTCCTTTTTTGAGTCGGCCTTTACATATCCCAGCATCTATCAATGGCACTTACTGAAAACTATTCGTACAAAGCCATCACATGCTAAAGAAAGACACAGAAGGCTTCAAGTTGTCATTCCACACACTAAAATCTTTCCAAAAAAAAAATAAATCACTTGAATTAAACAGCAGATCATAGACAACTAGGCTATTTACAAAGTTAATTTCAGTGGCACTTTCCATTGTGTGTCTTCATAAGACATTTTTCAACCCTGTTACTATCGTAGATGATCCGTGATCCGTATACGGACCAGTCCCCACAGTTCGGCACGCATGTGATCCGTGGATTAACTGATAAATTTAACCACCATAGAGTGAAAGTTTAGAGAGAGAGAGAGAGAGAGGCGATTCAGATACCACGTTTCAGACAACGCCTCAACGGATGGATACATACACACAAAGTTATGTTAAAATACCTGTTTTGGCAAGTATTCTGGTAAACACAGTCGGTTATGTCTTAAGTTAACATATATAGCTGAGAAAGACACGGAATGTGTGTCAGTATTAGGTCCGTGCATTTAGTCTTAAAGAGACAGCAGACAGAGACAACAACCTATAATACCCGCTTCTGTCTGCTAATCATCTGTATTTAACTTATGCAATAAGCATTAGTGTGTTGTTTAACACTTCATTTTTACATTTCTGCACCTGAATACTACTGTTACTGTCTTTACTTATAATTTTATGTTGAAGGCTGTTCATCTATGCTTGTAATTTGTGTAATTGTTCTTGTTTTATTACTGACTTTAGTAGTTAAGCTAGTAGTTTCTGCTCGGGGCTAAAAGTACTTTAAGCTTTTAGTAATTAATGAAAAGTGAATTTTTTTGGGATAATTATATTAGTGTATTCTAAGTATACAATGCAGTTGTGTCATCTGTCACTTTAATGCTCAAGCAGAAATAATTCTGATTGGCTTGTCAATGTTTTTATTATTCATCATTTTTTGTGCTGTTATGGTTATAGTTGTGGTGTGCTATCTTCTATTCACTTAGATTTAGGATGTACTCACACCAGGGGATCTGATCCGTGCTTGAGCGTGATTGACCCCGAAAGTCCAGTTCATTTCACAAGTGTGACTGCTCTGTACCGTGTCCAGTGCGGTTCGATTAATTATGCCATGGCCCGCTTGAAGAGGTGGCTCGTGTGCGGTACACATGTAGTACACAATTAATTTAATTTCGAGTACATTTAGATTTAGAATGGGTCTGGTTCTCATCTTATTGATGAACAGGTATTGTAGTTGGGGAGTAAAGCTGCAAATTCCATCATTATCCTCGGCTGCCTCTGTAATAATCCTCTGATATCTGTCTGTTAGCGAAAGGACAACCGTGCTTGGGTTTAAGTACAAGGCAACTAATGCCTAATGTGAGTATGCCAATTTTTGTTCTTTATTATTATTATTCAAAATTAAATATCTTAAATGTCTACAATTTTCCCAGGAAACCTGGCGTCCTCCATGATTCCTGTTCTTTCCAACAGCACTTGAATGCGACAAGCTTGTAATCAGACTTCTGAAATTCTGAAAACTTGCTTATCCAATTCTAGATGGAGTCATACAGCTGCAGCTCACATGCATGAAAGTGACATGTCTGAACTAGTCGATACAGGAAATCAGCAGTCTAATAAAGAGGTTGTTTGGCAAAAAGTATTTTATGTATTTTGAAAATACAAAAATACTACGATTAAATGCATTTAAAATGCATTAGATTTTTGTCAACGGTATTTAAATACAAAATAGTATTTTGTATTTCAAATACGTATTTTAAATACATGCATTTCAAATACTGCCCATCCCTGGCTATCAGCAACATTGGTGTTGATTTGATACGCAAGATCATTTTCAACCCTGTTACTGCATCGGTTTACCATCATTTAAGCATAAACCAAAACAGAACCTATATAAAAACAGACATTATTCCTTTATTAAGTCACCTTTATGCATCACGACATCTATTAATGGCACTAATGTTAAAAAGTCATCATGTGCTCAAGAAGAAAGACACAGAGGCCATCTTGGCTTCTTGTTGTTATTCCACATGTTGAAATCTTTCATAAAATCACATGAACTTAAACAGCATGTCATAGATAATAACTAGGCTATTTAGAAAGTCAATTTCAGTGGCCATTTACATTGTGAGACTCTCCAGTTGTATGTAAGATCTTTTTCAACCCTGTTACTGCGTCCATTTATCATCATTTGAGCATAAACCACTGGAAAACCTCTATAAAAACAGATAAATTCCTCTAATTAAATCACGCTTTACATATGATCAGCGGCAGTTACAAAAAATAATTTTAAAAAGCTGTCATGTGTATGAGGAGAAAGTCGTGGAGGCCACCCTAGCTTCTAGGTGTTATTCCACACGTTGAAATCTTTCGTAAAAATAACTTGAATTTAAGCAGCATGTCATACATTCTCATTTAGAAAGTCATTTTCAGTGGTGCTTTCTAATGTCAGACTCTCCGTTTGTATGTATTTCAACCCTGTTACTGCATCTGTTTACCATTATTCAAGCATTAACCACCACAAAACCTCTATAAAACAGACATTTTTCCTTTTAATAAGTCACTCTTTACATATCATGACAGCTATCAGCAGCACTTACAGAAAAAATATGGTAAAAAGCAGTCATGTGCTCGAGGAGAAAGACACGGAGGCCGTCCTGGCTTCTAGTTGCCATTCACCTCCACATGCTGGCAGTTTTATTATAATCAAATGAATACAATAGCATCTCATAAATACCCCACTTAAAAAGTCATTTTCTCCAGCTGCAATGTGTTTCGATGTCCGTCGCGGTGAGGCGTGAACGAGCAACATGTTTAATTCAGATGCAAAGCAATTTGCAGGCACACTCACACACACTTTGCGAGGACACAAGCATCTTAAAGTCTTCTGCCAATGAGATACTAACCCACAAACTTTAAGCATTCACACACACAGAAAAAAAAAAACCTAGCAGAGGACACATGCCTCTACTTATGACCTGGAGTTTCATTTACTGTACGCGAGAGTTGTTTCTACATATTTATCGTGTCGCATTTATTACTGCTACGCTTGCCGGCACTCTATTACAGCAAGGTCCAGATTCAGCTCTGGCAGGAGATCGGCTCAGCGATAGAGAAAGTTATTACAAGGATTTCAGGCGTGGAGCGGCCAACCCCCAGTGTGGACAGTTATGCCGGGCCAGAGCGTCGGGAAAGAGCCCGGGGGATTAGAGAGAGCTGCGCGCACACAAGGTCGACAATCCGGGCAGCTGACAAATAAGAGGAACTCACAGTGAGAGGACAGCAACGCAAAAGCCATCATTCTTCACGATTAGCATTCGAGGCACACAGCGGTACGCTAATGGTTCGAAAATATACTACCACTGTCTTCGCTTTAAAAAGGTCAGCAGTTGACCCCTATATGCTGAATATTGAGAGGAGGGGGGTTAGCATGCTACTGTTACCGATGACATTAACTGGACTGAATCCCACATACTTCACATAATAAGGGTGGTGCGCCATTCAGAACTGAATTAAGAGTGACTTTTACATTGCAGGTCAGTTCCTCAATTTGACCTGAGGATGCAGAATTGCAATTTGAATTTCAATGTCAGGAAGTAGAATTCAGTGAAAAGAAATATAGTCATGGCCAAAAATATCGGCACCCTTGGTAAATATGATCAAAGGCGGCTGCGAAAATTTATCTGCATTGTTAATCCTTTTGATCTTTTATTAAATAAAATAAAATAAAATAAAAAATTACAAAAATCTAACCTTTCATTGGATAATAAGAATTTAAAATAGGGAAAAATAGCATTATGAAATACTGTAAATGTTTTTCTCTAATACACATTGGCCACAATTAATGGCACCCTTTTATTCAATACTTTTTGAAACCTCCATTTGTCAGTTTAACAGCTCTAAATTTTCTCCTATAATGCCTGATGAGGTTAGAGAACACCTGACAAGAGATCAGAGACCATTCCTTCATCCAGAATCTCTCCAGATCCTTCAGATTCACAGCTCCATGACGGTGCTTCTTCTCTTCAGTTCACCTCACTCATTTTCTACAGGGTTCAGGTCAGAGGACTGGAATGGCCAGCAGAAGCTGGGTTTTGTGCTCAGAGACCCATTTTTGTGTTGTTTTTGAGGTTTGTGTTTGGATTATTGTATGGTTGGAAGATCCAAACATGGCCCATTATAAGATTTCTAATAGAATCAGTCACTTATTGATTTTTTATCTGTTGGTATTTGATAAAATCCATGATGCCATGCGTCTAAACAAGATGTCCAGGACCTCCAGCAGAAATATAATTGTACACATGGGGTACTTTGTATCTCTGTGTTCACCAAACCCATCTTGTGTTTGCTGCTAAAAAGTTAATTTTTGTAGTTACATCTGACCATAGAAGCCAGTCCCATTTGAAGTTCCAGTCGTGTCTAATAACTGAATATGCTGGAGTTTGTTTTTGGATGAGCTAGGAGAATTTTTCTTGAAACCCTCCCAAACAACATGTGCCGATGTAGGTGCTGTTTGATAATTTTTTTTTATATTTTCTGACCCCGAGACTCAACTATTTTCTGCAGTTCTCCAGCGGTGGTCTTTGGAGAGTCTTTAGCCACTCAAACTCTCCTTCTCACCGTGCATTAGGACGATATAGACACACGTCTTCTTCCAGGCAGTTTCGTAACATTTTCTGTTGATTGGAAATTCTTAATTATTGCCCTGATGGTGGAAATGGGAATCTTCACTGCTCTAGCTCTTTTCTTAAAGCCACTTCACTAATTTGTGAAGCTCAATTATCTTTTGCTGCACATCAGAAATATATTCTTTGGGTTTTCTCATTGTGATGGATGATTAGGGGAATTTGGGCTTTGTTTTCCCTCCTGTTTATATTTCTGTGAAACAGGAAGCCATGGCTGGATAATTTCATGTTCATAATCACCCTGGAGTGCTCAGAATTGTGAATATGAATGGAAATATACTTTAGAGATATTTTACTCGTAAGAATTTCTAGGGGTGCCAATAATTGTGTCCAACGTGTATTTGAGAAAAACATTTTTCATAATGATATTTCCCCCCAATTTTAAATTCTTATTCTCCAATGAAAGGTTAGATTGTCAATTTTTTTAAAGATCAAAAGGATTAACAATGCAGATTAATTTTCACAGCCTTCTTTGATCTTATTTACCAAGGGTGCCGATATTTTTGGCCATGACTGTAGATAGGCTAGATAGATAGACAGATGACAGAAGGGCAGACAGGAGGATGTACAGAAAGGATAGATACAGTACAAAAAAGGATAATGACAGACAGAAGGACAGACTGAGGAAAAGACAGATAGAAGGACAAACTAATAAATAGGAAATAAGAATAGATAGAACAATAGAGAAAGGAGGATAGACAGAGACAGACAGATAGAGAAGGACAGACAGACAGACAGGAGCGTTGACAGATTCAAGGATAAACTGATAGACAAAAGAATATAAGGAAAGACAGACAGATGAATAGATAAAAGGACAAAAAGAAGGATAGACAGTAGGACAGACAGATAGAAGAATAGAGAAAATGATAGACAGATACACAAAAGGAGAGATATAATGATAGACTGAAGTATAGACAGAAGGACAGATAAAAAGGATGAAGACAGACAGACAGACACTTGGACAGAAGAACAGATACAAGGATAAACTGATAGACAAAAGAATTTAAGGAAAGACAGACAGATGCATAGATAAAAGGACAAACAGAAAGATAGAGAATAGGACAGACAGACAGAAGAATAGAGAAAAGGATAGACAGATACACAAAAGGAGATAATGATAGACAGAAGGACAGATAGAAGGATAAACTGATAGATAGACAAAAGGACAAATAATGTGGCTAGAAGGATAGAAACACAGAAGGACTTTTGGACATCAGCAGAAAAGGACAGTAATTTTACAGGAAGAGCAAGTTAGTACAGTTTGAATGAATTTTGATTTGGAAAGAGCATCTGCACTAAATGACTATAACTCTGCTAAATTAACACAGCGGGGCGGCAGTGGTGTCAGCATCCACCTCTGTATCTCCACAGGTCTAAAGCTCATCCTGTGGGCCTGGCCAGTTAAAAGGGTTCACGGCCTTCACGTAATCCTCAGCACAAGCAGGTTCAGTTCAACACGGGTCTCTGTTTCACTCTGATAGCAGTGGAGATGAGTAGGTGATCACTGTGGGTGTGTGTGTGTGCGTGCATGCGTGTGTGTGTGTGTGCGCGAGCGAGCGAGCCGAAGGAATGCAATCTCCCTCGCAGGCACGAGCGGACAGGCGGGCAGATAGAACAGCAGCATCCCAAAATAACCCTGGAGGTATCCATGAATGAAATGACAGGATTACACAAGCATTCGAAATCCCACTGAGATCCCAGATAATGCTGTTTACCGCCGCGTGTCGCACCCGTGGTGGGGGGAGGAGTCAAACTGTTTGGCTAATGAAAATATGGAAGAGCTTTTCAGAGTCGCCAAGCAGAAAATTCAAACCTGCGGGTCAAACGAGAGAGAGTCCGATGCTCCGGTTATTAATGCGGTGATTTCCTCTGGAAACGTGCTAAATGAGGGCGGCTTTACAAATACCAATAATCTGGTGTCAACAGGCCCGATCGCTCACAGTAATTTGTGCTCAGGCGGTGGGACTCTTGAGCTGAGAATGAGACATCGTCAGACCATAATTACTGAAAAATGCCAGTTACAGAAACCATTCATTTAATGCTATATTCGAACACACGCAAAACAAAAACATATGTGACACAGCGGAGCCAAGAAACATCTAAGGAGAAGACCAAATGTGTGTGGGTGTGTTTATATCAGTTTGCCAAAAAACTGAAACCATTGTGGCTCTATATTTCTACTTTTATCATGTTATTGCTTTTATGTTGTTGTTATTGTTTTTGACAAGATATCATGGAAAAACACTTGCACTTACAAAACAGTAACAAACAATACCATGGTATTCCCATTTTGGACCGCTGTATTCTTGGAAGTACCATAGTAATACCATGGGTTGTGAAGCTCAGTATAGCCTTACAAAAGAGTATTGTGCAGTACCACGGTACAAAAATGGTATTGGATGGCAATACTATGGTACTTGGAAATGTACTTTGGTTCTGAACTTCATGTACCATGGTATTTTTGGAAGTGCATGGTACTTCCATGATACTTGTCCAAAATACCACAGTAGTTACTGATAATATGCTTTAAGTAACAATAAATACCATGGTAAATGCTATGGTAATCAAACAGTACTATTTCTTTGTACTTGTGGACAACACAGTGTAAATAGTACCAGTATTTTTGGAAGTGTGTGGTATTTAGTGTTACATGTCCAAAATACCGTGGTAGTTAAAATTATATGTTTGGAGTAATAATACATATGATGGTAAATAGTATGGTAATCATACAATACCAAAGTGTTTTCAGCCAATACCATCACTTTAGCATGGTAAATCGGACAGTATTTCTTTAAACTTGTGGAGAACTAAGTGTATATCTTCACTGACACCAACCAAACAATTCCTTCAAATACCTGTTTTTGCTGAAAACCAAAAGTCAAACTGAACAGGAAGTTGAGGAAATATCAGTATTAGTAGAGATTTACCTGATCAAATACTTTAAATGTAAAATCTCACATAGATTTTGGTGTATTGACAGATAGATGTTAACACACGTCAACAAACGTGTTAAAAAAGGCTTCAGATGTTGATAACCACATTTGTGCATAGCTAAAAGAAAATGTGGAAAATTAGCTAAACTATCATATCCTAAAGGGAACAAATTGGAAGTCAAACAGGAAGTTGAGGGAAATTCTTGGTGTCACTGATGGCTTCCGTTTTGCCTCCTTTCAGGAAATAACAGTTTTGATTTTTCTATATTTTACCATTATATGTGAACTTCTACATCCATTTGCCAAAAGCTGGAGTCATGTGCGGAATTATTTCAAGGATATAGTGTAGGGCAAATCTCCAATGACTTCAGGAATGGCATTCAACTTCCTGTTGAGGCTGATGACTTCCAATTGGTCCCCTGTCAGGAAGTGACAGTTTATAATTTTTCCTGACTGAAATGATCGGCGTTTACATGTGCCGGTTACTCAACAACTGTATTTACATTCTCCCTGGCAACGCAATATATATATTTGTCCTAAACGCTCTTTTGCCGGAGAGATGATTTCTGTACAATAAACCTCAATGGCTCTGAATCGCTCAGGCATAGAGGTAATAACAGCCTCTCATATCAGCCCGTGGAATGCAGCGACTGGAGAAATGTAGTCATGTAAGCCCTCGGACAGCGTCTGCAGTGAACACACTCATCATTCAGAGAGAACCAGAAGCCGCAGTGAAAACAGAACCTGGTCCTGATCCAGAGGGACTTTACTCTACTCACTCCAGCTGCAGATGTTTCCCATCACAAACTCTGGCTGAGAGAGAGAAACGGCAGAATGTGACTGAAGCGTCCCAATTCGCCTACTAATACTATGCCCTAAAAGTATGTACTCTTTTTGTGAAGAAAAAGTACATACTTTTGAGTATGTAGCAGAATAGCAGGCAAGCTTTGGGACATACTACTTCGTCATAGCTGCATCTTTAACGGACGCTCTGTTGCTTAGTTACGTGCATCCTGAAACGGTTTAAACTACCCTGTCAATCATCTTGTCACAGTTAACACCATCCACATTTAGTTTAGTTTGATTTCCTACCGTATTGGAGAGAAATAAGGAAGCGGGTCTTTCATGCGGAGAACTCTACTCATGTGTTTGCATAATGAATTTCTAAGTTAAACACCAAACGCATCATTATAAAAGTTCAGTGTTGCTGCAGATGAAATATAACGTGGATAACATTAAATAAATATTTCTTCATCGGTTAGACTGATTATTTATCACTCAAATCCCTTTCTCTACCTGTCCTTTGGTCGCACATATCCGCCATGTTTGTAGTTTTCTTTACACTATGTGTGTTTGTAGTTCTAATCGAATCCTCGTCCACAGCGCAATGTGTTGTGGGCAATATTAGCCATTAGCTTGTGCATCGATCTGCACTTCGAATTCTAACCGGAAGTAGTAGACCATCTGGGAATCTTTGGCATACTTATTTAAACATACTATGATTTGGGACATACTAATTCTATTTTTAAATACTATTTATACGAATTGGGACGCAGCATGGTACACACTACAAGACCCGTTCAGAAATCAAAATGATCCACATGTCCAAATTTACAATCCAATTAAAACTCAATAAATCAAATCTCCTATTAAAATATTTGAAATAAATTAGTGCTGTCAAACAATTCAATCGCATCCAAAATAAAAGTTTTTGCTTACACAATATATGCGTGCATGCTGTGTATATTTATTATGTGTATATAAATACATACACATGCATTTAAGAAAAAGTTTGTTTATATATATATACTTATATAATACTTTCAAAATATACACTGTGTGTATTTATATATACATAAATATACACAGTACACACACATATATTATGTAAACAAAAACTTTTATTTTGGATGCAATTAATCGTTTGACAGCACTTATATAAATATATTATTCAAAATAAATAAATGAAAAAGTAAATCAAATTTACAATACATAAATACATATTTACTTAAAATATTTAAAATAAAATATATTACTCAAAATCAATCAATAAATCAAATTTACAATCCAATGGATTGGATCAAATTTACTGTCAGTTAATGTAAATAAATACATTTCTTATTTAATAAAATAATAAAAAAGGTACTTAAAATATTTAAAATAAACATTCAAATAAACAAATAAACTATAATCCAATTAAATTGCAAGGAATAAAATCGACACTACATTATTCTTTGATATGCATCATGTTCATTAGATTATGTATATCAAATATATGGTGGAATTTTAGGATTGTAGTTAAAAACTACTAATAAAGTAATAGATCTTTTTTAAATGAGTGTTATTGAATTATTAGTGTTTGTTTTTAGATTAATTGAGTATAAAGTAACCTGAAAATTCATTTTTATATACAAACAGGGGAAATAAGCAAGCACAATTAAATATCCAATACTGACAGTAACAAATACTTAAAAAAAAAAAAAAAATCTGGAATGTCATCTGATAACCGATAAGGTACCAATATATTGTGCATCCCACCTCTGATCATCAGCCATGTAAAGCGCACAAACACAAGAAACTTCAATTGTGCACTTCTTGTATTATGCACTTGGCCTTAAACATGTAACAAATATACAAAGGAAATTGAAAATTCCAGCTAGAAAGTGTGTGTGTGTCTCACTTGACTTTGACATGAAAGTTCTGTGCCGCTGCTCCAGGCCGTCTACAGATGATTTTGGAACAGCTCAGCAATGGCCTTTTGTTTCAGCGCATAAAAACACAAACCTTTCCATTTTCATGTCCCTGAATATTGCTGATCTGAGAGGAAGTCGTTTACAGCTACAGGATCTGGATTATGTAAAGGATATAGAGCGGTGAAAAAAAATACTCTCAGCTTCCACTGGTAGACTCTCACGCTTCACAAGCACAAAAAACACACGGAGCCGGAGATGAACCATCAGCAGACGAGCCGTTTTCAGGCTCTGGCCTCAAAACTCAACATCCAGAGCCGTGCTTTAGTAGGAAAGCTTGTCCTTGTGTTAAACGCTTTCATATTGATTCTGACAAATGCCAAGGACCAGCAGCAACACAATGCTTTTCACTGTAAACGGCACAAGACGTACAGTTCATACTGTATATTTAGCGAAGATGCCATATTGAATTTGATGAGGCTGTCTGTTCAGCAGGTCTAATTTTCACAAGAAGTGTCTCCTGGAGCTTCGCAATAGAAAAACATAGTGAACTTTTTTCAAAAGCCATAACCAAAGTATTCAACTTTAGCATTCAATAATTGGCATTTAGCATTTTACCATAAACTTGGTTGAAATGTAGCCAAACAAACAAAATATTGACATACGCCTCTGAGCAGGAGCCATGGCTGAAATAAAATAGCAGACCAATTAAATGGCATTACTGAGTTTATGTATTATACGGAAGTTCTAAGCGGCCATGCATTATTATAATTTTTCTGTCTTGTTTTCTCGTGATCACGACTTAATTTTCTCGTGATCACGACATAACGAGTTGTTTTGTCGTTATCACGACTTAATTTTCTCGTGATCTCGACATAACGAAAGTTGTTTTGTCGTTATCACGACTTAATTTTCTCGTGATCTCGACATAACGAAAGTTGTTTTGTCGTTATCACGACTTAATTTTCTCGTGATCTCAACATAACAAAATTTGTTTTGTCGTTATCACGACTTAATTTTCTCGTGATCTCAACATAACAAAATTTGTTTTGTGGTTATCTGGACATAACGAAAGTTGTTGATCTCAACCTAAAAACCATTTTCTCACGACGTAATTGTAGCTATCATGAGAAAATCAGGGTTGCTATAATTGTCTTCGACGATAAAGTTGCAGACCCGACAGCCTCCTTCTCAAGTGTCGAACACTTATGTATAAGTCGTCAATCACTGACAGACACAGAGCTAAAATGGCCGACTATGAATATGCATGACAAGTACTATTCTATCATGGATCAATGTAGTCGGTCACACACACAACACCTTCAATATTTGGGATGGTACTTATACCATATTTTTATTTTTATTATTTCAGTTTGAGTGAGTCCCTGATCAAAGTAAAAGCGAATACGATCATCCATGATGCTGCGATGATGCTGCTTCTATAGCATTTTCTCATGCCGAATACACAGAGAAAATTAAGTCGTGATAACGACAAAACAACTTTCGTTATGTCGAGATCACGAGAAAATTAAGTCGTGATAACGACAAAACAACTTTCGTTATGTCGAGATCACGAGAAAATTAAGTCGTGATAACGACAAAACAACTTTCGTTATGTCGAGATCACGAGAAAATTAAGTCGTGATCACGAGAAAACAAGACAGAAAAATTATAATAATGCATGGCCGCTTAGAACTTCCGTAGTATTACCTAGTTTTAACAAAAAAATACTAAATTTAAAAAGTGGAATGAAATTAATTAAAATAAAATTAATAAAAATATTTAAACTTTAAACATATAATTTTCAAATCAATATAACTAATTTCAATATAACTTTAATAATTTGATTATGCATCAATTTTCAGTCAAATTACATTTATTACTATTTACACTTAAAAATATTAAATATTTTCAGTTTATTGTATTAGTAGCTATTAATTACTTACATATTTAATATTTACCATTTACTTTTTTTCTCTCTCTTTTTATTAGCTTTTCAAAATAACACACAAAAAAATGACCAGAGCCGAGCAAATACTGTCAGGACTACCTACATAAAAGATAAATACTTACATGACAGTTTATTTACCATTTACATTTAACAAAGATAAATAAATAAATAAAATGAAAAAGATTATAAAAAAGGTAAGTTCTTCCAGTTTATTCTATTAGTATTTATTACTTGCTCTGGATACGGTTCCTTAAAAATATATTTAAAATATTTAAATTATTTGCACACATAATTCATATACAGATATAACTTCTTACATCATCTTTTCAAAAGGAAACTGAATTTATTACCATTTACAGTTTAACAAAAATACATTTAAATGAATAAACATTATTTTTTTCAGTTAACTGTATTAGTAATTGTTTTTTCAGTTAACTGTATTAGTAATTATTGATTTTATTTTATTTTTTATTTTACCATTTACAGTTACATGAAGCTATCCGTAATACAATAAAATGCCATGTTTTCACACTAGTTTACAATATTTGAGGCTTTTTAAGGGGGGGGGGGGGGGTGCTGTTACATGCATTCAGAGTTGTTTACACTGTTAAAAGTTGGATTCTCAAGCTAAGCATGGACTGAGTTTCAAAAAACAATTTGGACATATAACAGTATTTCTGTGACAAAAATCTTCCTTCTGGGTTCGTACGAGTTTCTGAGAGTTTTTTCAATCATGGCTCTTGCTGACATAAACGAGGGTGGAACTACTTATATGGGCATTTCTCCCGGAAGAACGCGCCCGCATCAACCAGAGCGAGAGCAAGAGCTGGGAAGAATGTCTCTAAAAGGAGTGTGTTTTTGGTTGTAAGGGAAAGAACCTTGTTCAGCTTCCCGAAGAACCCAGCGTTAATTGAACAGTGGATGCAGTTTGTTTTTTCGGGGCAGCAATGGAGTTTCTCAAGTGTGTTTGTTGACGAGCGTTTTATATACAAGACCCAGTTCAACACTGGATTTGCGCGTCGTTTGATACTGAAAGATGGAGCGGTCCAGCTATAAAAGGTCATGATTCAGAACTGCAGATGGTAAGTGAAACGGCATCAAATGTCTGTTTTGTTGACGATCTGCGCAAGTGCTCGTCACTCTTTAGCTCCACCCACGGCGTGCCTCAAGGAGCTCGGCTTTTTTCCGGAGAGAATTCTAAAGCTGTATCTTTCTTTTATAAATATGATAAAACTAAAGACTTTTTGGAGATATGAAGGAAACAATACTACTCTATAAGTACTCAAGATTAACATGAGATTGGGTGAAACTGTGTGTTATGTCTCCTTTAATGAATCAATGAAGGTAAATATGCCACTTACCAGCTTCATTCTGCCTTGGTGCAACCAAATTAGATACAAGTAGCTGCTAAAACCCTAGAGTGAACTTTACGACCTAAATTAAATAAAATCTTAAATATCTCAGAGCACAGAGGCTCAAATATGGGCTTTTTTGACACCTGGAAATGGCCTCACAACTTTTTTTCTTCAGAGAGAGTAAAAATTGTGCTGTTGTTCTTGAGTGTTCTTACAAAACTGAGGACATAAAACTGTCAGTCTCAATCAAATTCGACCATATCGAATCTCTACCCCAATTAAATTTTCCTTGAGCTGCAGCAGAATGATTTTGTGAAGTGCTAAAAGCTCAGGTCAGGTCTGGATGTGAGCCGTACCATCTGCTGGCAATGTGCTTCTGCAGAATCGCACAGCACACCGCCAAAACTTTGACACTCTGTTGTTAATTCTGACGTGACAGCTTGACTGTTCCTCATGCTTACTAGGTATTACACAGTTTAAGCGCTTTGCTCTCAAAATGACAAACCTGTCCTCACTAAAGCATCCTTCCGGCTAACGGCAAGGAGCTTCGCATACACGGCAGCTTGGAGGAGGAGGAGGAGCCGCTCGCCCACCGGCCGGATCCGGTCCTGCCGCACCCTGGCACAGACGCCCGCGGCCCAGCCTGCTTTAACAGCTTGGATAATCGCAGGGGGTGATGGGATACTGGAGGGCCTGGATTTCGTGTCAGGGCTGGGGGGGATGGAGAGAGGTGTTTTCATAGTGGTCACCCTGCAGAGCGCACCGTTGTAGACGGAAAACTGCGACGGGGCATGTGACGACCCTCGGACCACAGAGTTAGAAGGCGTTCAATTGCAAAATTTAACTTATTTTTGGTTAGAATGCCTTACTTTTACTGAGGGATCGTAATTATGATTGTCGCCTGGCAGACATTAAAATGGACAAGAAATCCCACAGGCTTAAGGGTGGGCTCTTTTGACTCGGACCAGTAAGAAACCACCTAGCAACTGCCCAGAAGACCTTGGCAACTGTGCAGTAACGTGCTAAAAGCCACACAAAATTAAAAAGTAAGCTAAAAAAACACTGACTACATTAAAACAGTAAGCTAAAATACTACTTAAAATATTAAGCCTTAAAATATTAAAACTAAAACCAAAATAAACTAAAGAAAACTAGAAAACAGAACAAATATAACAAAAAAAGTAACAACTGAAAACTACTATTTAAAATATTAAGCCTTAAAATACTAAAGCTAAAACCAAAACAAGAACTATATAAACAAACTTATTTGTTTTTTTTAATAAATTAAAATTATAGACAAATTATACAAATTTGACAATTAAAATATTATGGTAAAATACTAGTTAAAATACTAAGTCCAAAAATACTAAAATTAAACTAGAATTTGTATTAGAAATACTAATTAAACTAGAAAACAGAAAAAAAAAATCTAAAAATAAATAAATACGATACTGGAAATTCTAACTAGAATTTTTACTAAAGCAAAAAATTCTAGTTAGAATATTAAGCCTTTTAAAATACTAAAACCAAAACTAAAATACTAAAATAATAAAAATACAAAACTACAATAAAAAGTAATTAAACAAACTAGAAGACAAAAAATAAAATAACTAACAATGACAGACTGAAAACTGACAAAATTAGAGGAAAATAATTAAAAACTAAATTAAAACTTTGAAACTATAATACCCCCGTATGAATGACTACATTTTCTTCAAAAAAATATAAATCTACATTTTTTTAAAATCACAATAAAATAGGGATAACTTGTTAGCAAATGTTGTCAGCAACAGAAAGTGCATCAATTTTGATCTACCAGAAATAAAAATACTTAGTAACTATTATATTTGCGGTGAAAATATGGTTACCATAGTAAATGGTTTGTTAAAAATTAAATAACTACTACAATCATGAGTGCAATTAATATTCATACACAGCTAGTACACAATCTGTTAAATGAGGTGAGGCCAGCCGACAGAGTCACTGATCAGGGGTTGTAGCACGATAGATAGTTCATAATGCAGGAAAAATTGGATTGATTGCATTCAAAAGGTTTCGTGTCACAATTACCCAACTCACATCTTCACGGATACGTTCAAAAGCACATTACCCATAAACGAGGTGCTTTTCACTCAGGTATCCTGAACAAACTTCAAAGCTGGTCTGCAACTGCAAACCATGTTTTTCATGAGGAATATCAGGCGCTGGGAAATTATTCATTTTTATACCCACTGACAATGATTTGGTTCCCTTTCTCATACTCAAATGAAGTGATAAAAAGCGCTCTATTAGGACCTGAATAAATGAGGTATGGTAATATACGTTCTGGTTTTGCCGGGGGGCGAATCGTCATTCGCCAATTAGCCGAACAGCAGGACTAGGAGCCCGCTGGGGGGGTTCACCTGTCATGAAAGAGGAGAAAACCTGCGAACGGTTTTCAGTCCTGCAGGTTCCAGAGCCACGACTAACAGCAGGGGGAAACCGGGACACCATCAATCTCCGAGCAAAACTGATGGAGGTTTACAGAGAACAAAGAAAATGGATAAACTGTATGAGCTTTTAAATCTATGATGCAGATTTCACATGCATCCGAAGCGAAGCTTACGCTGTCATCCTCTTAACATTACGTCTTTAAACCAAGAGCTTCTTTAAGCCTGCCATTTTTATAGTGCATGTAAACAGACTTATATGTCCTAGCTATTTCGATTGACAAGCAGGTCGTCTGTCCACCTTAAAAGACAAAAAAGCACAATGCAACAAAATACAGTGATTTTATGTTGAGTGGAACTCTGGACCAATGAGATTCCGCTGTGGGCGGGGCAACACAAAGTGGTGACCTATAGAAATAGAACCCACCCAGTCAGTGTAATCTGTTGAGGATTCTTGTGAGAAAAATTCTGATTAAAATTCTGATCTTGTTGGTCACGGTAACCCCGCCCCCACCCCCTGACGCAAGCGGTTCTTCGGTCATCTCAGATCATTTAAGGGTTGGATCCAGACTGAAGCTTCTGTAATTCCTAGTTACCACAGGATGTTAATCAGATAAACAAATAGAGACATAATTAGCATAGCTGCTGTTCCATCTAAGCAAAAATTATTTGTTCAATCCACGCTAAAGAATAATAATGTATATTTGATCAGATATAACTGCAGTACAAGATTATAAGATGCATTATGTGAATGCTTGGCTAAAGAGATGTGTCTTTAATCTAGATTTAAACCGAGAGAGTGTGTCTGAACCCCGAACGTCATCAGGAAGGCTATTCCAGAGTTTGGGAGCCAAATGTGAAAAAGCTCTACCTCCTTTAGTGGACTTTGCTATCCTAGGTACTACCAAAAGTCCAGAGTTTTGCGACCTTAGGGCTCGGGTTGGATTGTAGCGTGGTAGAAGACAAGTTAGGTACGCAGGAGCTAAACCATTTAGGGCCTTATAGGCAAGTAATAATATTTTGTAAATGATACGGAACTGAATAGGTAGCCAGTGCAGAGACTGTAAAATTGGGGTAATATGATCATATTTTCTTGACCTGGTAAGAACTCTAGCTGCTGCATTTTGGACTATCTGTAGCTTGTTTATTGAAGATGCAGGACAACCAGCTAGCAGTGCATTACAATAGTCCAGTCTAGAGGTCATGAATGCATGAACTAGCTTTTCTGCATCAGAAACAGGTAGCATGTTTCGAAGCTTGGCAATGTTTCTAAGATGGAAGAATGCTGTTTTTGTAACATGGGAAATATGATTTTCAAAGGTCAAGTTGCTGTCTAATATAACACCCAGATTTTTTATTTTAGAGGACGTAACAGTACATCCATCTAGTTGCAAATTGTAATCCAAGAGATTATGTGTACTGTTTTTCGGTCCAATAAGTAATATTTCTGTCTTATCTGAATTTAATAGGAGGAAATTATTGGTCATCCAATCTTTTACATTTTTTACACAATCTATTATCTTAGATAGTTTAGAAGTTTCATCTGGTCTTGTTGAGATATATAGTTGAGTATCATCAGCATAACAATGAAAACTAATCCCGTATTTTCTAATAATATTACCAAGGGGCAACATGTATATTGAAAATAGCAGAGGACCTAGGACAGATCCTTGTGGTACTCCATACTTTACTGGTGATAACTGAGATGACTCCCCATTTAAATGAACAAAGTGGTAGCGATCGGACAGGTAGGATCTAAACCTAGACATCTTAGAGCCTGCCCTTGAATACCAGTATAGTTTTGTAATCGATCTAGGAGTATGTGATGGTCTATAATGTCAAACGCAGCACTAAGATCAAGCAATACTAGCAATGAGATGCAGCCTTGGTCTGAAGCAAGAAGCAAGTCATTTGTAATGCAGTTTCTGTACTATGGTGAGGCCTGAAACCTGACATATTCGTCATAGAGATAATTTTTTTGCAAGAAGGAGCACAATTGAGCAGACAACTTTTTCAAAAATTTTAGACATAAATGGAAGATTTGAAATGGGTCTGTAATTTGCCAGTTCATTAGATTCTAGTTGTGGTTTCTTAATAAGAGGTTTAATAACCGCCAGCTTGAATGGTTTTGGGACGTGACCTAAAGATAACGATGAGTAAATAATATTGAGAAGCGGTTCTTCTGCTACAGGTAACAACTCTTTCAGTAGTTTACTGGGTACAGGATCTATTAAGCATGTTGTTGGTTTACATGCAATGATAAGTTTATTTAGCTCTTCCTGTCCTATAGTTGTAAAGCACTGCAGTTTTTCTTTGGGTGCGATGAATGAAGCTGAAATACTAGACGCAGTAGAATCTACATTTGATATTGTATTTCTGATGTTATCTATTTTATCAGTAAAGAAATTCATAAAGTCATTACTATTAAACTGTGAGGGAATATTTAGATCGGGTGGTGTGTGTTTATTTGTTAATCTAGCCACTGTGCTAAATAAGAACCTTGGATTGTTTTGGTTATTATCTATGATTTTGCGGATATGCTCTGCGCTGGCAGCTTTTAGAGCCTGTCTATAGCTGGACATACTGTTTTTCCACGCAATTCTAAAAACTTCCAAATTAGTTTTTCTCCATTTGCGATAAATCAGGCAGGTTATTTGTGAATCTGTCTTTGGTGGCTGGAACAATAGTTCTGCCCGGACGATAACGCGGAGCCATATAATTAATATCAGTAATACGCAGCATGCACGATACAAGGAAATGATCAGTAACATCACTTTGAGGTACGATATCTATATCGGTAAGATCAATTCCATGCGATATAATTAAATCTAGCGTATGATTAAAACGATGAGTGGGCCCGGTGACGTTTTGCTTGACTCCAAAAGAGTTTATTAGGTCAGTAAACGCAAGTCCTAACGCATCATTTGTATTATCAACGTGAATGTTAAAATCTCTGACAATTAACACTTTATCAACATTGACCAATAGATCTGAGAGGAAATCTGTAAATTCTTTTAGGAAATCTGTATATGGCCCTGGCGGTCTATACACAGTAGCCAGAGCAAGAGATAGGAGAGATTTCTTTTGCATATCTAACAGTGTAACATTAAGCAGAAGTATTTCGAATGCGTTAAACCTCCTGTATCCTGTTTTCTGAGTAACATTGAGAATATCACTATATATTGTTAAAAGTAGCTTGGTGGAGTAGACTCATTTAGACCAAAATATTCATTTGGTTTAAGCCAGGTTTCAGTCAGGCAGAGTGCATCAAAATTATTATCTGTGATCATTTCATTTACAATAACTGCTTTGGGGGCGAGTGATCTAATGTTTAGGAGCCCCAGCTTTAAAAATTGCTTTGTTCATTTATTTTGCATTTTTCTGGTTTAATCACGATCAGATTATTTCTAGATCCTGCATTCAATTTATATTTTGACCTCGCTATTCGGGGAACAGACACAGTCTGTATAGATTGGACAACACAAGTACTTCTATCTTTTAAGTGGGTAGAACAAAAGTCATCATAGCAGTTATTTGAGAATTGGCTTATGGGATGCCAGAAAACTTTTGCAACAGTTCAAATCGGCAAACAAAAGCGAAAAGAGATTGGTTGGCATCACATTTCCAGTTGTAGCGTGGCAAATTTTCACACCAAATGAGTTTTCTATCTGCGTTGAAAGTGAAAATACTGAGAGAAGCAACAAAATCACAGATAATCAGAAAATTTGATGTTCATATAAAGTTAATAAAATTAATTAAATATGAAGAGAAAAACAAATTAAAAGAAAACAACAACATTACAAACTGTTAAATGTCTTATACTTTGCTACAGTGTTGTTACTGTTAACTAAAATATAAAAATTAAGCTAAAATATAATTACTACATAAAGTGTACACTTATTTCAGGTTAGTTGCCAAGGCAACATTATTTTCTTTACATTTTTTATCCTAGCTTAAATTTATTCTGAAGTACTAAAATTACAAATGTCAGTTTTCACTCATTTTGTTATGCATTTTTGGTATTATTTATATACCGTAATATATATATATATATATATACCGTAATATATATATATATATATATATATATATATATATATATATATATATATATATATATATATATATATATATATATATATATTTTTTTTTTTTTTTTTTTTTTTTTTTTTTTCTTTTTTTTTTTTTTTCAAATATCTTAAATTGCCTCATTTTCAGTTTTTATTTTCATTTTAGGTTAAATTTGAGCAATTTGATGTGCTTTTATCATTTTTATTATAATTTTTTTGTATTTATACACCATAATATATATATATTTTTTATTTTAATTGCCTCATTTTCAGTTTTTAATTTTAGGAACTATGTGCTTTTGTCATTTTATTACTACTTTTTAATTCCTATATAGCTTGAATTTATTTTTATTTCATGTTTAATTTTTATAATTTCAGTACTTAACCTTAAACCTATTTATTTCAGTTGAATGATTTTTGAAGAATTCAAATGAGAAAAATGAAATAAAAATTATTTCAAGCTATATAGAAAACATTTATTAAAAGTGCATAAAGTTGCTAAAACTTATACCAAAATTAAAGTGAAAACTGAAAGTATTAAAGTTAAATTATTGCAAAATTCTATAATGGTATATAAAGAATACTGAAGTAATACTTCACTAATTAGGACAAAAACATTTTATCCCTTGTCAGTTTATCACTTTGTTCCTAGATAGGACTTAAATCAATGGAAGTCACTAATAGTATCTGACGTTAATGTGGCCTAAGATTGCATATTCTCATTGATGGTTCCAAATCCTTTTACAATCAAAGATCACTAAGCTCAACATAACTGTCATATGTAACACATTTTACAGAATATATACTATAAAAAGCATAGGGCAGAACTTAGAAGTTGGAAAATGCATTAAGACAGTAAACGGGGTCAATTCTGATTTGATTTGTTGACATTTTAGACCTCAAGAATAAAAGCCAGCTGAGATGGTAAAAAGAGAAAAAACTGGGCAGCTTTTCTATTTCACATCCACTGTGTCATTGGTTACAAGGTGGGCCGCACAGCCAGAGGTTTCTGAGATTCATACCCAATGTTTTTTGGGGCCGGCATCCAAGCCGAATAGTGATTTTTCTAGGCCGTAGGGAAAAATAAAAGAATATAAAACTAAGAGATTGAGTGAAAGATGTGCTCTGAATGAAACAGGTCACCGTTTCTCCACACCCCCCATCCGTGTTGTTTCCCTCAGGATGTGACAGCCAAACAATAGCAGCTAGAAACGCCTTAACAAGGAGAGAGAGAGAGAAATGGTGAGAAAGAGAGAGACGGAGAGAGTGGTTCGGCTAATTACGGTGCACCTCATTTCTCTGACCCCTCTCAATTTGTGTCTCTCTCACGGTCCCAGTGTTGGAGAAATGCCGCCAGGAGACTTTACACTGGCAGCACTCCAACAAGCCTGTGGAAATCACTCAAGCACAGTGACGGGAGGAAACCAACTATAATTAGCAACAAAACTGCATTCTTCAGTCGCTTAGATTGTCCCCCTTTTCAAACAGGTCACTTTTTCCAATGATCAGCACCAAAAAACAGCACACCACTATTTTTTGATGTTATATATATAATTCACACAACTTTACAGCACAGAAAACTGATGCAATAATCAAATGCACTCTTCAAATGTCCTGGGCACTGGGAAAACTGATTCGTTTTCGTGAATCTGTTCATTTTGATGGTTCACTAGAACCTATTCATAAAACGATTCACTGATTTGTTCGATTACAATAACGGAAGCTGTACATTTGAGATTCATTTTAGAGAATCAGTTTGGATGGTTCACTAGAGCCGGTTCATAAAAGCATTAATGATTCATTCACTTACAATGGAAACTGGACATTTATTCAATTTAGTGAATCTGTTCATTTGGGTGGTTCACTAGAACCTATTCATAAAATTATTCACCGATTAGTTCAATTACAATAATGGAAAATGGACAATTATGATTGATTTTAGAGAATCAGTTTGATTAGATGGTTCACTAGATTCCATCCATAAAATGATTCACTGATTTGTTCAATTATAATAATGGAAACTGGACATTTACGCTTCATTTTAGAGAAATCGCTTTGTTTGAATGGCTTACTAGAACCTGTTCAAAAAAGGATTCACCTATTCATTCCAATCATGGTAAATGGACATTTACGATTCATTTCAGTTTGTTTGGATGGTTCACTAGAGTCTCAAAGGATTCACAGATTCATTCAATTACAACAAAGCAGACCGGAACTTTCATGCTTTAAAACGGACACAAATGCCTCATAAAATAACTAACTTTCAAGACTTCAAAAGCAAAACTGAAATTTTAATTGCTATACACTAAAAATCCTATCGTCTGCCTTAGTGTTTTCTGATTCAACTGATTCATTGAAAAGATTTGACAAAAAAAAAAAAAAAAAAATCCATACACAAATATTTTGCCTGATTTCTAAACAAATGATCGTTTTGAGTTGAATCTTTTCAATGAATCAGCTGAATCGTTCACTCAAAAATCAGAATAATTCACTTCAAGTTCTTGACATTAAGATTCAGTTGCAGCAGCTGCGCACTGGAACAGCTCACTACAGTTTAAGGTGAATGAAAAATAGTTTGTAAATTAAGCTATCATATTTATATAGAAGACTTAAAATATAGCAGATGAGTCAAACGAACCATTTATGGTGGTTTTACTTGCTTTTCAAAGTTTGAAAGCTTCAATCCCCATTCATTAACAATGCTTGAAAAGTAACAAGAATAATCTTCAAAGTTTTCTTTTAGTCATATGGGTTTTTAACAACACAAATACATTTTTGGGTGAACTATTCCTTTAACTAGCTTGTAGCTTGGCAAGCTCCAGTTTCAAACTAGCTTCCCAACATTGCCAAATCCCACACACCCCTGAATGTGTGCGTCTGGAAGACAAATGGGAAAGTGAGGTGGAAAACAAGATTCATCTCAGAGAGAAACGGCGCTAAACATCAAAACAGTAAAACACACAAATGAATCCAAAGAGGGAGAGATTCTCCAAGTTGGGCCCAAATTTTCCCTCACGATTCGGCGAGTTTGCCAACTGCGAGCGTAAAATTAGCATTTCAATACCTCTAAGGGATATTCATTACAAAAGGCTGAAACCTACTATCACTTCTCATTTTTATAACCCTCTCTTTCATTCTTCCGTGCTCGGTCTCTTTGATAAGCGCGTGGAAAAGAGGGGAAGTGCAGAGCTGGAAGGGAAATGTTTAGGAGAACAAGGGGCACTTTGTTGAAGGGCTGCTGCAGTTCTGCTGACTCACGTAACAATATCAGCTGACGATCAAACACAAATCGGCTGGAAAATATCATCCCAAGGAAACCACTGTGGAAATGAAAATCTAAAGCGGACCATTTCAATTAATTTATGGCATTGAGAGCTTTGAGATGAGAGGGATCTCTTGACAAAAGTTCAACAACTGAATGTCAACAGACCATTCGGATTTAACGGGATAGGCCTAGTTCACCCAAAAATTCAAATTGTTACTCACCCTCATGTTGTTCCAAACTTTCTTCTGTGGAACACAGAAGGAGATGTTTTGAAGAACACTGAGGTCCAACCCACACTGGACACCACCGACTTTCAATGTATGTATGAAAAAAGGATTGGAACAGAATTCATGACAGAATTCACATTTTTGGATGAACTATCCACTTAAGACAGATGTGTGATTTACAGCAACAAAAAGTTCAATAAGGGTTGGCTGTTTAAGGCAGTATGAGTACACTGTAAAAAGTGATGCTGACTTAACTTAAAAAAAATTGGAAACCCGTTGCCTTAAAAAAAAAGTTAAGTGACAACTGACAATCCACTTAACTTATACTTTTTTATTATTAATTACTTCATTTTAAGGCAACGGGTTTCCTCAATTATTTTTTTTTTTTAAGTCGTCAACTTTTCACTTTTTTTTTTTTTGTTTCATCTAAAAATAATTTGTTACCCCGCTGACTTAAAATTTTTAGTTTAGTCAACTAAAATATTCCAGTTATCTCTTAAATTAACATTAAGTATCTTCGAATTTCAAGTTGACTACGCTAAAAATGTTAAGTCAGTGGGGTAACAAATTATTTGAAGTTGAAACAACTTTGAAACATTTTTTTTTTTACAGTGTAACAGCAACCGCTGGCGGTTCAACAAAGTTGAGTAACGCAAACGTGTGCCGATTGTGCCTACGGTCAATTTTTAGGGATGCACTGAATTGAAAATTCTCGTCTGAAACCAAAAATTCTGGATGCACTTGGCCAAAAAAAAACAAAAAACAAATATGCACCGTAATAAATATTTATTATTTTATTAAATAATAATAAGTAATTTTGTAAGACTTTAATTCAACTTAAAATTTAATTTAATTAAAAAAATAAAAAACAAGCCACAAAAATAACCACACTTTTATTAAAAGTAACAAAATTGGACAGAAAATATATTCATATTAAATATCAATGTATTATTTTTATTCAGTTCTATGCAAAAGAATGAAATATAACTGTGGTTTTTATTCATTTTTGGACAGAGAAACCTGCGTGCTGAACAATGCCGGGGGGGAGGGGGGGAGGGGGTGCGCCCCACCATATTTTTGGCCAATAAGTTTTAGCGGCCGAAAATTCGGTGCATCCCTACCAATTTTCAATAAAAAAAAGGTAATTTAATCTTTGTAAACAGACTTACTGAAGCATAAAGTGAAGAAACCCACAATTAGCGTTCAGAGTTAAAGCTGTCACGATAACAGCTTTTTGTTGTGCGATATTTTACCCCAGAAATAATTGTGATAAGCGATATTATTGTCATTTTAAGAACATTTTATGCCACTGAATATATAATCATAATTTAACAGCATAATAATGCAAGAAAGCCTATACACTTTCAAATGACAACAAACTTTTAATTCTTAAGAATATTTAGATCATGGAAATTAAGTATAAAAATATTAGATACCTTAAAAAATGTGACTAAAATTAAATGGTAACACTTTACAATAAGGTGTCATTTATTAACATCAGTTAATGTATTAACTAACATGAACAATGAACAATGCATTTATTATTTATTGTTATTTATTACACTATTGATGTAAATTAATGAAAATACAGTTGTTCATTGTTTATTCATGTTAGTTCCCAGTGCATTAACTAATAATAACAAACACAACTTGTGATTTTAGTAATGCATTAGTAAATGCTGAAATTAACATTAAGATTAATAAATGCTGTAGAAGTATTGTTCATTCTTAGTTCATGTTTTCTAATGTTAACTAATGAACCTTACTGTAAAGTGTTACCAAGTAAATAAACATTTTCTTACAATACGGCAGTACCATAACAATAAACATGTAATCTGTAGCTTATGTCAAAGCAGTCAAGCTTTTAACAAAAAGATGCATATTAAATAAAAACGCACTTTGCGATTAAAATTTGTATTTAGAACTAAAAAGTCAATCAGATTTACCAGTGTTCTGCAAATTTCCACAGACGATTTCAGGAGAAATATACACGATTCAGAAATGTATGCAGATTTCACAATGGATTCAGATCACGCGAATACCAAATTGCTTGGTTTTACACACATCCGACAACAGATAACAGAACGTTTTGCCTGCAAAACGACACAATTTCCGAAATGTGACTACACCTAAAGGCTGGAATACACTACACAACTTTTGAAACACTAGGCATCATAAACTTGCCACCTCAATAATTAGTTGAGGAAACGACCGAGGATCACACACTACCAGACTGTCATCGTTCCGATCACAACAAACTCATACATTGAGAGAGAAAGAATGCCACTTTTGGCGGATGTGCTGCAAGAGATGCGAAAAGAGCATGGATGCATATTTTATTAATAAAAGATGACATTCAAGATTGATTGCATTCATATCAACCTTTTCAAGCACAACAAGACGCACCGAACTTTGACAAATTAACTCAGGTACACGTCAAACTCTCTAGTACAAAAGCACTGTAAATAAAGTACATAAACCATGTCAGATCAAAACATCAGGAATTTGAGTCCGGTTGGTTTCTCCTGAATTCGCCGGTTTCTAGTGAATATTATGAAAGGGTTCAATTCTGAGCAGTTTGAGGGGTGCAGAAGTGTGTTTGCTGTTTAATAGCTTGTGTCTGTGTGTGTTTCTCCTCTGAGGTGAAACACAGGAGAGACTGGCGCTTCAGTCACGCAGCACTGGCAGATCAATCTATTAGCTGCTCTCTACTCACACACGGTCACACACACACACACACACACACACACAGTCCTGACCCTGGCTTCATTAGAGCAGAGGGTCGTTATGTGTGACAGCCGGGGGCAGATGAGACCCCTCACACACAAACACAATCTTCACAGGCAGGTCTGATGTTCTGGCAGAGGCGAGAAAGCTCTCACACACACACACACACACACACACACACTACACTGACAGCAACAGGTGCAGTGTACCACAGCCATACAACCAATACACAGAAGGAGAGAGAAGAATGAGAAAAGATGGGATGAGAAAACAAGAGGCCAGAGACAAAGACAAGAGAGTGGGTGACGAAGAAACAAGAATGCAAGAAAATGAGCGGTGAGAAGATAACAAGAAACCCGTAACGAGATTGGAAAGTGAGACGAGAAGAGATAAGATGAGATTATGACTTAATTGATTATGGTTTGTTTAGCTGATTCTCTGTTTTTCCTTTTTTTGTTGTTGTTTTTCCCCCCTCCTTAAACTTGTTTGGAAGCCACTCCCCTAATTGGCAGAGTGTCACACCTGTTGCTGATTACAAGAACGTATAAAGTGGTCTCAAACTCAGTTCTTGGAGGGCCACAGCTCTGCAGAGTTCAGCTCCAATTCACTAATTAACTGGATCAGGTGTGTTTAATTAGGGTTGGAGGTAGGGCTGTGCGATTTGGGAAAAAAATAAATAAATAGAATCTCAATATTTTTCTGAACATTTGACCGATTCTTGATTTTTTTTTTAACGATTTTTAACTAGGCAACTTAAAAATGTAACTACAACATGATTCAAGTAACTTTTTCTTTATTTCCCTATAGTTAAAGAAAATTCTATTCCAAGTGCACCACACATGAAGTTGTCAACATGATGTAAATGTTAAATAAATCACTTGTTAAAAATCTCTGCTTAAAAGATGCATGAACTACAACTACATCCTGTACAAACTTGTCTTATTCATGTTATATGTTCAGAAATAATAGGCTACAAGGAAAATGTTTAAAAAATGCTCAACAGTTAATGTAGCCTAATTCAAATTTGTTTGACGAGAGAAATAGATAAGATGAAATAATGTCGAGAAGAGATGAGAAAACGGGAGAAATAGCTAGATGAGAACCAAATGTGAAGAAATAAGAAAATGGGAGTTGAAAAGAGAGAAGAAACGAAAGGTGAGAAAAAAAGAGAAAGATGAGATAGCATGAGAAGAGATTAGAAAATAAGAGGTGAAAAGATGAGATGAGAAAATGACTGATAAGAGATGAGAAAACGAGAGATTAGAAGATGAGAAAATGACTACCAAGAGATGAGTAAATAGGAGTTGAGAAAATGAGAAAAGCTTGATGAGAAAATGACTGAGAAGAGATGAGGTGAGAAAATGAGAGAAAAGAAGAGACAAGCAAGGCAAGAACATGAAAAGAAAAAAAACAAAACAAAGGATGAGAACAGATGCAAGAGAATAAAAGACAAGCGAGAAAGAGAAGTCCGGACTAGACCAGAAATGAGATGAGAAATCAAGAGATGAGACGAGGTGACATGAAAGAAGATAAGATGAGAAAATGAGAGGTAAGGCAAAGTGAATGAGAGACCAGAATAACAGAATGAGAAGAGAAGAGGCAAGATCAGACGAGATGACAACATGAAAAATGAGGCAGGGTGAGAACAGAAGAGACAGGATGAGAAGAGAATGAGAGATGAAATGCAACCGGTCCTCTGGCAGGAGCGTCAGCACTGGACTGAGTGTGTGAGAAACAGAGAGAGAGAGAGAGAGAATGGAGGGGGTTTATTATGGAAGGCTTAATTAGTCTGAGCATTAGAGTATTCGCATGCCAGAAATAGACAAAAACATCTGATTAGCATTCACAATTTTCTTTTGAAGATTTCTGCGAGTGTGTGACGCTGTCTGGAGATTTGTGATCACACGTGCTGCTGCTCTGTCTGTGTGTGTGTGTGTGTGTGTGTGTGCGTGTGTGTGTCATACGGCTGGTGTTTGTAACCAAATCTCTGTTCTGTTCCAGTGAGGGTTGAGATGAGAGCTCATCTCCCATTACACTTTCATTCCGCGATCAATCCCTACAGCTGGAAACACTCACACACGCTAGCAGTGCATCTGAGCCATTCTGTGTGCATTTGAGTGTTAGTAATTGAACAATGATGTGTGAGTGTGTGTGTGACTGACCAGTGATCGCCTGCGCCCCTCAAACAAGACCTAAATGACCACGGGTGAGAATCATGTGAAGAGAGACGATTAGAGAGGGGAAGAAAGGCCAGAAAAGATTAGACTGGAAAAGACATGAAGAGATGAGACCAGAAAACAAGTGCAGTGACAAAACACGCAGAGACTAGATGAGAAAAACAGGAGAAAATAATGAGATAAGACAAGTGAGAAATGAAAAAACAGGGATAAGATGTGAAAAAAAGAGAAAATGAGAGTTAAGACAAAAAGAGAGACTAGATATGAAAGTAAAGAAATTAAATGAGAAAAATCATGAGGCCAGAAGACCACAAAATGATGAGAAAGAGACGCGGCAAAACAAAGAGACAAGAGAAGATATTGAGAAAAGCTACAAGATGAGAAACTGAAATGAGACAATGAGATGTAAAACACCAAAAAGAAGAGCTGTGACAAAACAAGAAGAGATAAGAAATATGTGAGAAAAGCAACAAGACAACAAGAGATGAGACGTGAAAACAAGAAAACAAATTCAGACAAGATGTGAGAAAAAGCAGAGACGAGATGAGATGTGAAAATGAGAAGATAGTGAGTTCAGACAAGTGAAAACTGAGATGAGAAATGTGAGAGAAGAAAAGAAGATTTGAAAACAGTGGGAGTTGAGGTGAGTGAGGAAAAAAAGTTGAGAAAGAAGAGAAGAGATGAGAAAGCAGATGAAATGAGACAAGACCAGAAAAGACAAATTGATGAGAAACTGGAAAAGAAAAGAGACCAGAGAGAGGTGGTGCAACAACATGAGCAAAGACAACAACAAAAAAGCAAGAAGAGATGAAATGTGAAAACAAGAGAAAATGAGTCAAGATAAGTGAGAAAATGCAGACGTGACGTGAAAATGAGCTGAGAAAGGAAGAGACAGATGAAAAAAGAAATGAGAAAGACTAGATAAAAAGAAGAGATGAAATGAGAAATACGAGACTGAAAAAAAAGACCTGAAAAGAAAATTTGTGACAAAACAAGGAGACAAAATCTACAAGATGAGAAAATGAGACAAGAAAACCAGAGAAAAAAAACAAGATAAGATGAAATGTGGAAACAGGAGAAAATGAGTTGAGAAATGAGATTAGACATGAAATGAGCAAAAGATGAAATTATGACACTGGAAAAGAAAAGATGAAGAGGTGAGACCTGAAAGAAGATAAAATGAGACCAGAAAGACAAGCTGTGACAAAATGAGCAAAGACGAGAGTGGAAGACATTAGAAAAGCATCAAGGTGAGAAAACAAGAGATTAGATGAAATGTGAAAATGAAAAAATGAGGGATGAGAAACAAGATGAGAAAAGAAAACGAAGAAAAAGATGAGATGAGAAAAGTAGAGACGAGACCAGATGAGAGGAACAATAGACATGAGACAAGAAACTGTCAAGAGAGAAAGATGAAGCAATAAAAAGACGACAACAAAAGACATTATGAGAAAAAAAGGGAATAAGAGGTGAGAGCCGAGGAGAGCTGAGAAGAAAATTATGAGAGCCAAGGTGACAAAATGAGAGAAAACATAAAAAAAATTATAATATTGAGACACGACATAAGACAAGAGGGCATGACAAGAGACAAGAAGAGCAGAAGTGAGACGATAAATGTTGTGATCATAATGAGACGAGACTGGGCAACAAGTTAAGGAGACCAAAAAAACATAAAGAGAGACAAGTGAGATATGATATGAGAAAAGTATAGCAGATCATGAGAGACCAGATGGGAAGAGAATGAGAGATGAGATGAGACAAGAGCGAATGAAGGAGTCAAAAGCGGAGCAGATGGAGAGAAGTAAAGTAGAAACGGAGAGCAGCAGCTCGGTCTCACTCATCTGCTGCTAGTGGTTTATTGATCGCAGACAGCGAGTCTCAAAGTCATTTATCACCAGCTCCTCAAGCCCCTGTATGTGTGTGTGAGGGAGATAACTCCTGCGATAGCGGCCACAGCATCCATTATTCCTCACAATGGGCTGTGCATGGGCCTGCCCGACAACTTGACACACACACACACACGCGCGCGCGTGCGCGACAAACGGCCTCTTTCTGAAAATAATAAATAAATAACAGCACGTATTGTTTCCCAGGCTTGGCCGAACAGCGAGAGCGAAGCTGCTCCACTGCTGATAGCGAAGCAGAAGCCTGAAATACGGCCAGAACGCTGGAAAGTGCTGAGGCTGTGTGTGTGTGTGTGTTTACACGCTCAGGTTATAGTACATCATATTGAGCCAAGCTTGCCGAGACAAAGAAGGATTAAAGTTACAAAGGAAACATGTCAAAATGCTCTCGGTTTGCTTTCTTAATACACGTTCCTGGTCTTAATGTGAACGATTCATTGGTGCACATTATTCCAAAGAAGCTAGTTGTCTTCATATTCTTTTATCACAATCGAACAACTTGCTCCGCCTCTGAAATGACTTTCACTGGCATAATGTTAACTAATAATCGAGGATACACTACCATTCAAAAGGTTGGGGTCAATAAGATTTTTTTAATTAACACCTTTAATCAACAAGACATTATTCAACAAATGACATTAAAGTCATGTATAATTTTACAATTTCCATTTGAAAAATTTTCATTTAAACTTTCAATTCATCACAAAAATCTTGAAAACCAATGGTTTCCTCAAAAATATAATGTTTTCACGTGTTTTCAAGACTGATAATATTCAGACATAATCACGTGACACTGAAGACCGTAATGGCTGCTGAAAATTTAGCTTTGCATCACAGGAATAAATTACATTTTTAAATATATCCAAATTGGAAACAGTTATTTTAAATTGTAATAACATTTCACATTATTACAATATTTTTCTGTATTTTTTTTATCAAATAAATGCAGCCTTAGTGAGCATAAGGGACTTTGTTCCAAAACATTTTTTAAAAATCTTACCAATCCTTATTTTTGTTATTTTCCTTTATTTTTTATTTTTTCCTCAAAAATAATTGTTCACAAAAAAATAAAATAAAAATCTTACCAATCCCAAACTTTTGAATTGTAAAGGTACAGTGCAAGCAAAAATGCTTTATATCTGGCTTAATTCTAGAATGCATCAGCCACATTTTGCGAGCCAAAACAATTCCCAATATGTAAAATAAAGTCCCAAGACTCCCACCCTACATTTTTTTTCCCCATTTCTCTTGGAAATTCAAGAAATAAAATGTGTTTAAATGCATGAAACGCCATTTGGAAGACATTTAATGTTGCATGCAGTAATAAATCTTGAACTAAACCAAGCAAGGTTTGATTGGTTCTTAGAACTCAAGATTTTGACATTATTGGTTAAGATAATTTTCTTGGTTTACATTAACAGGAAAAAAAAAAAAAAAAAAAAAAAAAACGTAATTTCAGAGGCTGATCTGGGCTGTTTCCCCCAAAAGCATCTTAAACCTAAGTTGACCGTAGCTCTATTGGTTTCAATGGGTCTACAATGTACTTAAGCTTATGCTGCTTTTGGGAAACGCAGCCCTGGTCATTTCTATTTAGTTTTTGTTTAGAGTGACCTGATAAATCATGCACAGTAAGACCCAAGACGTGAAGTATCTTAAGGAAGAAGCCTGATTTCAGTCACTTTACAAAGGAAGTTTAGCATGCTGTCATCCTCCACTAGGCTGACTAATCAAAGCCACAGCTCAGCAAAGAGAGAGCCAGTAAGGATGATTAAACGAGAGAGAGGGGGGGGGGGGGGGGGGGCAAACATTTGAAGCGATCAGACACACTCTGGTTTTCATTCCAGCAGCTCTTCCCGCTGCAATCCAGAAGCCTGATGCGTGTCAGGATGAATAAAAGGTCATGCGGGAACCTAACCAAGTGCTGCATAACCATTTCAACTAGAAACACCGGACGAGCCGCCAAGCCATGGCTCATCTGCCAACAAGATGAAGAGCACATCTGAACTGAAAACAACCATTTTCCTACCTTACAGTCTGCTGCGCCAGAAGATGATGAGTGGGAAAACCTAGAAAAAAAAATCTTAATCAGTATTTGTCTTGCTTTCCAGTACAAATGTCTAAACATCAAGGTAGATTTACCTGAATTAGATCTTAATATCCTATGCAATTGTGCTTCTCAACATACGCTCTCTTAAAATTAGTTTAGTCTGTCTTACCCCAATGGCAAACTCATTTTAAGCATTAACTTGCTTGCTAAAATGAAAATGGATTTCTGACATTATTTACTCATCCTAATCATTTTTCAGTGAACTACCCCTGCAATATCTTCCACAATTTTGCTTCTCAAGTAAATATATCTAGCCAAACACTGAGAGAAACCGAAGGCAAGAGAGAGATATGTGAAAACAGATAAATACAGCGTAAAACAAATCAAGAAAAAAGTTCTCTCACACCATATGCGCCATTGATTTCCTATTCTCTCGGAAACATTTAATGAGCTTAAGCGGAGAAGGAGAGATGAGGGAGAGAGAAAGAGACGAGGAAGAAAACAGATAAAGCCTCACAGAAATTTCCCTGAGGGAGCAAATCATTCAAGAAGACAAGAAGGTGCTTAGCAGAGGAACAGGTGTTGGATGTGACTATTCCCACACTGGTATCAGAGCCAAAACCAGCGGGAGTCCGTCAACAAGGAGCAAAGCTGGACCACATCTGTTTGCAAGTCATTCCCAGAGCGTCACCCCATCTCATAACAATGGAGAATGAATAGAGCAAGAGGAATTTGACTCTGTAAATATTTAGGTGAGGGATTCGCTAAGAATGGATGGTACCTGCTAGTAACATAAACACACTATCTGCATTGTTTTTGCACCCGATTCAATAAAGGGAATTGCGCAAATCAGTTAACGGTACAAACACACAGTAAACAGCGCAAAATGTAGGGCCCTATGATTTCCGCGATGCAGAAATGTCATGGAATTTGCCAAATTTTGTATGGATAAATCAAAAAGTAGGTCAGTACACAAATCAAAATGCGATATGGACTAGCGTCTGTGAATATTTAGCTGCAAAAATACTATTTAAATATGAACCCTGCATGTTCTGCGCATTTCTGTGAGAATGAATGACGCAGACACATGGTTTCATTTACTGCAAACATATTGAAGTGTACGTGATGCTTGCACCTCTGCCGCCTCAATATACGAGTACATGAACACAAACACAATCTCTACTGCTCTGAAAGTTACTTCATGAGCATTTTAACGTTTCTTTTGAGAAAAACTATCGTCATATCGTACACAGAAACTTAAACGTCTTCACATCAACCCATCAAAATAAAAGTCTGGTTTAACTTGAAGAAACAGTGACAGGAATATATTACTTAATGTAATGATATTATTACTACTAATAATAAAATTAGGAATAAAAGTAAATTAGGAATATTTACCAGAAAAAAAAATGTAAATACACCACACAGTAAAAATTTAAAAAAATAAAAATAAAATTAGTTAATTAGAGATGGTGTTGATTATTACAATGTAGTGAAACCATTCAAATGGAATCTAGTAAATTCATGGAAAACGGAACCCGGTGAAAAACACTGAATTTGATCAAAAGTAAAACATTAAACATAAATTGTGTAAGTTTCATGATTTCGTAAATTGTGCATAAATTGTGTAAATTTCATGATTTCAATTAATTAGACATGCTTTTTGATTAATAAAATTTAATTCAACAATTAAAACAGAGTCTAGAAAAAGTCATTGAAAAAAGAAAAGAAAAAAACAATACTAAAAAATAAAATGGGAAAAACAGAATTTGGAAAAAACATAAAATGAATTTGTGAAAAAAATAACACAGATTTCATAGGGTCCTATAATGCAACTTGAAAAATGCAATTCCACCATTTCCAGGCCAGTTCTGAACACACCATTTAAATATGCATGACAAAGTGGTTTAACCGGCATCTGGTTACACTAGATTAAACTGGTTAAACTTCTTAAACTAAATTTCTTAGTGAACTGACCCTTTGTCTCACTCAGTGTAAAGCATGTTTCAGACAACGCAGACAATCATTACACATTCGCTGATGTCCTAATAGAGGAGCCGCCGAGAGCTTGTTTTAGCAGTGAAAACGATTTAAAACGTTGAAGAGCCATTAGAGAGGCAGATTGTGAGTAATGTGAGATTCAAACATTCACCCAAACGCCGGCCCATTAGCTCCAGCAGTGCAACAGAAAGAAATCTGCGGTACATGCAGCCATTACGGTGTCCCTCAGGGCTCGGTATTGGGCCCTGTGCTGGATTTCAGTGATGTGCAGTATTGCTTCATCCTTTCATTTGCAGCCCCAGTGGAACTGCAGCCATGTCGTGCTAAACGTTATCAATAAGCTAACAGCAGCCTGTTTAAAATCACTCAAGGCTCACATGGTATTAAAAGCTGCCAATGCAAATGCTAAACAAATATGCTTTCTAGTTGTCCCTTATCTACAAGCGTCAAGCTGTCTAAAGTAGATCTTAAATAGGGGAGGGCAATATGAACATAATTTTAGCATACAAGTAATTATATACTATGTTAACAATATGCATCACAATACTCACTAGTTCAAAAGTTTGGGGCCAGCATTTTCTTTTTTTTTTTTTATATATATATATTTTTATTCAGAAAAGATGCATTAAATTTATCAAAAGGGACAGTTAATACATAACGTTACAAGAGACTGATATTTTAAATTAATGCTGTTTCAAAGAATCCTGAAAAAATAGATATATTTAAGTCTTCACAAAAATATTAAGTAGCATAACTGTTTTCAACATTGATAATAATATGAAATGTGTATTCAGCAGCAAATCAGCATATTAGAATGATTTCTGAAGGATCATGTGACACTGAAGACTAATGATACTGAAAATTCAGCTTTACATCACAGGGAAAAATACATTATAAATATTTAAATAGAAATCAGTCATTTAAAATCATAATATTTTGCCTAATATTTGTGATATAATAATATTGTGAATATTTTTGATCAAATAAATGCAGCTTTGGTGAACAACTGGAATGTGAACAAAAAACAAAAATACAAAATCATAATCAGTGTTTCTTGTACTTCAGAGAATGCATATTGAATTATTTAATGATTTTCTTATCCTAATGTAATTTTTCTGCTTGTATTTATCATACACCTCACTACATATGTATTAGATTTGTTTATTCAAATTAGAAAAATACTATTTAATTCAGTCTAAATTCTCCAAAAACAAGTTTTAACAAGTCAATTTATCTTCCAAGGATGATTAAATATTTTTCCCGAAAAATGACAAAAACACTGATTAAGAAAATGAGGTTGAGATTACACTGCAAAAATTGTATCTCTCACACAAATGTGAGAAATGATGCGAGGAAGATAAAGAGGAGTCTTTAATGATTTGATGAGAATTATACAAAAAAAAACATGATGCAGTCTTCAGGCAAACATCCGGATAGAGTGGAAATCCACAGGAGACTCCACACTAAAGAAGTGAGAGAGAAATTAGAAGGTGAGAGTTGAGCAATAAAGGCGAGCGAAAGAGGGATCAAACCTTACTACTCACTGGAGTGTTGAGTGAATTCGCGGATTCACAGTTTGGGGTCTGTGAATGCAAGCCTGTGAATATTTATAAAGGAAAGGCTGAAACGAGACGTGAACATGAGCCGGAGAGACATCGCTTGCTTAAGCGAAAACACGGTTTCTCCTCTCGCTCCTGAATTAAGTTTCTTGAGCGTCTATGTAGCTGTGAGCCGCTGCCCTCTGAGCGAATCTGAGAGGATTTCTGACGGCAAACTTGCGAGGGGGTAGCAAAGGGCATCCGAGAGAGAGCCAGCGTTTGAAGGGATATGAAAGCCTTGTGCCAAGTGACTTTTCCGCCCAGACACTATAATACACTGAAGCTTCATGTAAATGCATGATCCCTCAGCGGGGAAAACTCTCGCCCTGCAGCAAGAGTTTCCTGTAGTTTACCAGCCTACGCTCAACCCACCTGAATATTAACCTGCCGTTTTGATTCGCTACACTCCAAGATCCTTTCAAGCTGTAGATGTCAGGAGCTTTTGTTCGATGAAACTTCTATCAGCCTGTCAGTGAACGCCACTTTCACCAGAAATTATTGTAGGCTTAGTGTGAAAACGTGGAATAGTGCTTATTCGATAGACACTTCAATGGTCCATGAAGGATAATTCAGGAGGGCTGCTGGGACACCTGCTAACACTATGGTGACACGAACAAACCAAAATCAAAGTGTTCTTCACAGCTGGAGAGGGTATGAGGAGGAAACAGACCATTCAATGAAAAATGAATGAGGGAAACGCTCAACATTGTGGCTGTAGGAAAGGAGAAGAGCCCATCGGCTTATTAGCCACAAGCCTACACCAAGGCATTGTTTTGAATGGAATGGAATACTAGCGTACTACTTCCTGAATACTGTGTTTTGCACAAAGTAAATTTTTGTAAGCATTAAGTGAAATAGTAGACATGTGGCAACAGTAGTGTGCTATGTTGTAGTCACGTGACTTCATATTTAGTGCAGTGGTATACTGCACATTTTGGCACATTTCTGCATACAGAAATTAATTCAATTTACAAATCAATTTATTCATTAAACGGGGGGTGGGGGGTACAATGTTGGTTCATGCATTCAAAGTTATTTACACTGTTGGCATGGCCAAAGTTTCAAAAAAATGATTTAGTATTTCTGTGCCAAAAATCTTCCCATCAACACACTTCATCCGGCAGCGCTGCACGGGACTCGCTCGGGAAGAATGATATATTAGTATATTAGTGTCTATATTAGTGTGCATAATATATAATGCATAATGTATGTATTAGTATTTCTTTATTAATATTTGACAGTGGGCTTTGTGGTATTATAAACATTTTTGCACTTTTATTGCATACAGAAAACATGCATACTTTGCACATAATATGTCACTGTAAATATAGTATGATGTATGCCATTCTAAATAGTTTAATAGAAATATTATACTATTTTTCTATAATATTTTATAGTAAAAAGTATAGTAAAATATACTAACTATAAGTATATTAACGAAAAAAATATCAAAGCCATTCATAAACATTTATTCATCAACTTAAACACATATGGCCTCATACACATAGGCCTACATTATAATAATAATAATAATAATAATAATAATAATAATAATAATAATAATAAGTTATAGCTATTATGCTAATTTACTAATATTTTGGATGCGATTAATCACAATTAATCATTTGACAGCACTAATACATATACATATAATATTACATACATTTTTATTTATATAGGCAAATATAAAATAAATTAATAATAACCGCAGCAGTAGTGTATATTAATGTATGAATTTATTGTACTATTAATTGTATTATTTCATAAATACATTATCGGTCTACATAACGTACATTATTATTATTACTATTATTTATATATGCATAATAAGCATATTATAAATAATACATAATAATGTATTTTATTTATTTTTAATAAACTTCTTTTGGGTTTGTCTTTATTTGTAAAAGCAGTATACATAAAGCAAATAAAGTTGAAATCTCCCTGGGGAATTACTAAGACAGTCACCAACTTGCTTAGAGAATGACATGACAGCCTCTCAGTCAGTGTAACCACACAAACACGATCACTTGAGGCAAACAATCCTCCCAGCAGAGTCAACATATCGGCAGCCAGAGAGCTCAATACTGGTTTTGAGGGTTTCTACCACTCATTAGCACTGCGCTAGTGGTGGAACGTGAAGATAAGCGTCGGATCGGTGGCCTGTGACATGCCGCTCCTTATCTGATGGACCCATCGAACGTCTATCAATACAGGACCCAGAAAAATCCGCAAGACTAACACCTGTTCGATCAGCCAACAGTCAAACAGCATGCGACAACCTGATGACAGCTAGTTAGACAGCCAATAAATACACAAAGCAAAGGATGAGACGTGGACGAGCACACACAGAGACCTCTGAAGGCCATTCAATGCCCTGTGACCGAGGCATTACGCTATGGAGGAGAAGCACCCAAACGTTCTGCTAAGAAACGCAGGCCAGATGCATACCGGCATTCATGCTACATCAAAGAATGCTATGAATCTCAATGGATTCCTTTTTATCAAACACTCCATAAGAGCTGCTTCTAGCATGCTAAAGTTTAGTTCCAGCCCTGTAGAAACACACTTGTCTGTCAATTTGAACCACAAGACTTTGATTAGGGCAGGTGTTTGATTAGAGGTGGAACTAAACTCTGCAGGAAACTAGCACTGTGGCCCAATTTACATAATATTTATTTATTTATTTAGTCATTTAGCAGATGCTTTTATCCAAAGCGACTTACAAATGAGGACATAAGAAGCAATCAAAACAAACAAAAGAGCAACAACGTGCAAGTGCTATTACAAGTCTTGGTTAGCCTAATGCAGTACAGATCATTATTATTATTTATTTTTTTTATAAAAAGACATATAGATAAAATACAATTAGAATAGAGAGTGCTAGAGTTAGAGGGTCAAGTAAAGATGGAACAGATGAGTTTTTAGCCGTTTCTTGAAGATGGGTAAGGATTCGGCTGCTCGGATTGAGTTGGACAGGTCATTCCACCAGATGGGAACAGTTAATGAAAAAGTCCGTGAAAGTGTTTTTGTGTGTTTTTGGGATGGTACAATAATGTGTCGTTCCCTTGAAGAACGCAAGCTTCTAGAGGGCATATAAGTCTGAAATATATGTTCACTTAATGAATGCTAACATTCACATTCATACGTAAACATTCATAAAAATACTAACATTCAGACGTTTAGTTACTGTTTAGCTAATGTTTAAAAGTAAACAATTTATAATAAAGTTGTTTCGGTAATGCTAATTTTCACATGCAAATGGAAATGATACGTGACATGTTCATTTAGTGAATGCTAACATATACATGCGAATCGAAACAATGCCATAAGGTCATCTAGCTAATGCTAATGTTCACATGCAACCTGAAACAATATGTGATAAAGCAATTTAGCTAACGCCAATGCTTCAATGTTTTTTTTTTTCCCCCCCCGGTTATTTAAGTGCATCATCCGGGTATTTAAAATCCACTTTTTCTTTTTGTAATTTTTTCACTACTCGCAATATTTATACTACAAAACATCATAGAATAGTGCACAAGCACGCGATTTAAGACAAACCTTATTTGATCTGTTAGTTTGGTGAATGCTAGCGTTACAGTGCAAACAGAAACAATGCAATAAGGTCATCAAGCTAATGTTAACGTACACGTGCAAACAAACAACATGCAATAAAGTCATGCTAATGCTTAAATGTAAAGAAACAATTTGTAATAAGGTTGTTTCAGTAATGCTAACATTCCCATGCAAATGGAAAATGCAATAAGGTCATCTAATGCTAACATTCACACGCAAACAGAAAAATGTGATACAATCATTTAGCTAATGCTTAAATGTAAACAAAACATTTTAATAAAGCTGTTTCAGTAGTGATAATGTTCATATGCAACTGGAAACAACATGCAATTTGTTCATTTAGTGAATGCTAACGTTCACTTTCAAATGGAAACAATGCAATAAGGTCGTCTAGCTACATGCAAACGGAAACAATGTGATAAGGTCATTTGGCTAATGCTAACGCAAATAGAAACAATGAGATAAAATGTTCTGCGACACTGTCTCCCAATACTGGTGTTCAGTCCTACAACATACTCCAAAGTATGTACGTATTTTAGTGCAAGAGTGCAAATTGAGACGCAGCCGTTGATTAGCTAGTTCAGGTGTTTGATTAGCCAGATCTGAACTCTGCAGGAAGGTAGATCTCCAGGAGCACACCGCTCTACAGCATTGTTCAAAAATAGACCATGATTACCGCCAATGGTGAAGCAGATTTGCTGTAGGCTAGTGTTTGTTCGAAATAAACATCTGCTAGGAGGAATCTGCATAGGCCTATCGTGTGAAAGCTGCCGTTTCAAAACAACACGAGCAACAAATGCAAGTACACTTATGGCACAAATGACTCTGGGTTGTTTTGAATAAATCAGGCTATTGATTTATTGACTTATGATTGTTTTAAAAGGATTGCGGCATGGCTGATGTATTAAAACGTGTAAATATCCATTACTCGTAATGGATCGCAAGCCATTCGGGTGAAAAAAAAAAGAGGCTGGGCGTTTACAGACACACTTAAACCCAAACATCCTGTATTTTTCCACCTCCTGGCGAGGAACACCTTCCACCCCTCACGGCGACGGAGTCTGGCCCCGAAAACTCGCCCGGTTTCCTGCGAGAGCCCACAGCCGGCCGATAATGAGAGAGAGAAAGAGAGCATGTCAAGAAGTGGATTCTTTCTGCTGAGCGCCATCTGGAAAAGGCGAGCTAGATAAACAAGAACGCCGCTCGTATCCCCTCCTCACACACATGCACACGTACACACAAAGCCTTTTGGACTGTCAGGGATTCGGGCTTATCAATTTCCAGCCAGATACAAACCCAAAGATGAGAAAATACACAATAGCAGGAGCGAGCGACTAGCGAGTGAGGAATAAACGAGAAATGCAGGTTTTCAGGCAACAATGGCCTGACCTAAAGTGATGATGGCTGGGGATTTTTTTTTCTTCTATAAAGGATTTCTATATGGTCAAACTTCGCCATACAACACACGATAAATGGAAAACGATGAGATCCAACATACAGTCACAGACAAAAGAGGCTGTAAAAATGAGCCCCCGATGGCACGGTGGAAATCATGCAGGAGAAGGTATCACACTGAAGAAAAGGGTTTGTGTGAACCTGAAAATGCCTTCAGGTGTAAGTGTGAAGTGAACAGGAAGCCAAGGTGACATGTGACACCTTCAGAATGAACGAGAAACCACCTGAAACAGAAACATTTAAGGCCACTTAAACTTAAACTCTACAATAGATCTATTCAACTGGACCAACAGAAGTAGATGGCAATACATAAAAAGGAAATTAAAAATAAGTAAAAAAATAAATAAATAAACAATATTTATATTTATTGTATAATAGTTTATAAGATGTTATTGTAATATAAAAAAAAAAAAAACATTTATAGAATTTTGTTTAGCAAAATTTCTCTTTTTAACCAACTTGCCCAGAAATGATATGAAATAAATAGATAAATATATATATATATATAAAAAACACTAATTAAATCAAATCTACTCTATAATAAAATTTATCTATTTTTGATGTTGGGAATTTACATTTACTGCTACTGCTTTAAAGAATCAGAAAAAAAAAATCAGGGAAAAAAATCAATTAAATATTAATAATAAAAAAATATCCAATAATAATAATAATAATAAATACGAAATAAAGTAGTAATAAATTAATTAAAAACAATAAAATGTAAATTAATAAAATTAAATACATTTGACGGAACTATAACTACTACCACAAAATAAATAAAAAATAAAAATTAGAAGAATTTTTTTTAAAGAATTTTAAAAGATTTACAAATGTAATTATATAAAATTTTGTAGTAAAAATAAGACAAAAAAATACAAATAATAAAAAAAATTATAATAATGATAAAAATGAAATGATGAATAAAAACAGAAACAAAACATTTAAAGATAGATAGACAGACAGACCAGTGCACTGGCTATTGAAAAAAGGAGCTGATTGAGATTAACCACCAAATTGTTGTATTTCCACTTGATCTTACAAACTCACCTCTTTCTACACCTTTAAAACAGATCTAACAGTGTAAGAAAAGAGATGACACTCCCTCCAAACACACACACACACGACCATGTTCTCTAGCATCAGCTGACCTGCACTGTTCAAGCGTTGAGGGGCTCAGGTGGCAGGTGAGATCTAGAGGCGTTTGACAAATAAAGGCAGTCAGATAACGGCAAGCCAGCATCTCCCAGAAGAGGACTGGATGGGGAGGAACCGGGCACAGCTGAAGAGTTTGACCTGATTACTAACCTGCGTGTTCAGCCAGAGCTCTGGAGACACCACAGAAGCTCTGATCAAAACCACGAGACAGCGGAGACCAGCGACACCGAGCTGCAGCTTTGTTTGGATATCTTTAATTGAGAAGATCAGAAACGGATGATAACAGCGCTTGAGGACATGTTTGTTGTCTACGCGTGGCGATTCCATCAATCTCCAAGCAAATAAAAACAAATTACAGCTTAACACACACAATGGCTGAATTCAAATTTTCATACATCTACCAAGTGTGAAAAATATGTACTCAAATTCATATCCAATGTAAATAAAAACTTTTGATAAAAGCAACAATTAAATAAAAAAAAATTATAAAAAAAACAAATAAAAGATAGAAAAATATAATTAAATAAAAATAATAAAAATAAAACAAAAATTATTTTTAGCTTTACAATGTTGCATTAATTTTTTTAGATAAATATTGCTGTTTACTACTGTATGCAGGTATAAATAAAAATAATTAAATACACTTAAATAATGCAATTAAACTAATAAAAATAAAATACAAAAACAATAATAATTAAAGCTGCAAGCAGCGATGACGGGCCCAAGCCGTCAGTGCAAGCGCCACCCCCGTGTGCACATGCATTACAGTAACCCTCTGGCAGTTTGGATCTGAGGGATTCGGCAATGAAAGGGTTAATCCAAACCATCAAGACTGTGAAACATACACAAACACACAACAATACATAAAACTTCTGTAACACTTTCAATAAAGTTTCAGCTACTAACATTAACTCTATTAATTAACAAGAACAATACTTATAAATATATAATACTGTGAAAATATATTTTTCATTGGTAGTTCATGTTAGTTAATACATTTACTAATGTTAACAAATGAGACATTATTATAGTTACCAAAGCTTTTAATGATTTATAAGTATTTTTTAATGATTTATTTTTCCATGAACTAACATTAATAATTTTTACTAACACAAATAAAGTAAAAATATATTGTTAATACTTGTTATTTGTGAATTAACCAATGTTAAAAAACAACATTATTTAACTGTTGTTAGTTAACATGAATAATTATATACCATTTAATGTTGATCAATATTAATTCCAAAATGTGTTAATATTTTATTAAAATTTAGTTTTATCTTTTGAACATGACTATGTTACTATTATGTTACTTTTAAACCACTATTAAAGCATCAAAAGTTTAAACCGACCCTCTCTCTCTCACCCACCCCCCCACCCCCACCCTACACACAGAAGCAGAGTGACATCAGATGTCTGATAAGTTTTTTAATTTTCTGCTCTCCATAGTGTATTGTAAATTCATGGAGTTAATCACATTTCCTCCGAATGACTTGTTCGGTTTATGTATTTTTTTATGAAGTGTTTGCTCTTACAAGATTTAAAAAAAGATGAGTTTTTGAGCACGTTAAGGACCCCAAAAGTTCCCGGATAGTTGACATAAAAAAAATAAAATAATAATCCTTAGAAAAAAAGGCCCATGCAACTTAGTGGCTTGGGCCCTAAAAATACAAAAAAAATATTACTGTATGCAGGTATCAATAAAAAATATTAAATAATACAATTAAATGCAATTATTAATTACTAATAAAAATAAAGCAAAATAAATAAATCTTCACAGTGTTGTATTACATTTTTAGGTAAATATAACTGTTTTCACTATTACTATATGCAGGTATAAATAAAAATAATGAAATATTATAATATCAATGAATAACTTCTGTTTATTTGAGGAAGATGTGAAATTTTGTTTGGAAAAAAAAACATTTTACATTACAATTTTATGGTTTTACTTCTTGCATAATAGTAATAGTAGCATAATAATAATGACATTTATTGGAAAATGTGTGAAAAAACTGTTTGGGAAAATGTATTTTACATTACATTTGACTGTTTTATTTCTTCCATGTAACAATTTTGCAGAGAAACTACTAAATATTTATTGAATAGAATATCATTAAAAGAATGAAAAATATTAAGATTTATTTTAAGCCCTAGTAATTCTGGTCCAGAAAGCATGGGAATAGTATGCAACCTGGCCATGATTTGGGAAGCAACTAATCCTAATCTTGCACACTATAAAGTATGAATAGTTCACAAACTGGGATTGAGTCACTCACACACACACACACACACACAGTGACCTAAAAATGATAATCATGTGGCGTTGATCAAGCATCTAATTTTTTTGCTATGTATTTTTGTTGTTGAGAAAAGGTTGTGTGGCGTCCGGTTTACACAACATCCTCTCACGGCGAGATATTACCAGAGAGACAAAGAGCCAGCATTCATTTTTAATGTCAGAAATGTAATGCATTATGAAGAGTTCAAACACACACATAGAAACGCACACCTCATTAAGCTGTGCAGGAAACTACTCTGATATCCCTGAGCCTGTGTGAGATCCGCCGTGGCATGAGACTAATGCCACTAATCGTCTGTCCGGAAAGCTCACGGATATCCTCAGGTAATGGGGCAGCACCTCTAGAGACGGTGGTCCTGCTGGGGAAATCATTTGTGGAGGTCACGGTTACAATTCGGCTACAATGAGGGCGATGCTACAAAACCTGACTGACTGTTAAAATCAACGACAAACTGCAGGCTTGTGACGCACTTCATCACACCTTGATTGATCAATGTTTGAGAATCCTGCTGGAAACAATTAATCAAATTAACATTTGCTGAGTCCCGCCCCCTTGGTGGCTGCTGCTAATTACAGAGCAAACCATAGGAATGAACTTCATCTATTATGACATCAGTTTGATCCACAACACAATCTTTTTTAATATTTATTTAAAGGTTTGAAAAGAAAAAAACAAATCTAAATACAATTAAATAAATATATAAATAAACAATAATAAATGTATAAACAAATTAATAATGAAAATCTATATTTAATATAACAAAAGTGAAAACTAAATAACTATATAATAAACAGAATAGGAACCTTAATATTACTATAACAAAAGCAATATAAAGAAATACAAATAATGAAAATATATATTTTCAAATGTAAAATGAAAATGTATTATATTACATTTATTTTATATATATATATATATATATATATATATATATATATATATATATATATATATATATATATATATGTGTGTGTGTGTGTGTGTGTGTGTATATAGAAATAAAAAAAATATATAAAACAAAAGACAACATTTTGCCATATTTACGGATCATTTTAATAAAATTATTTAAAACAGTCCAAATACAAATATCCTCTATAGATTTGCATAAGAAAAGACTGAAAAGTTTGTCTCATTGTGGATGGCATGGATTGCTAAGGTAGGATTGGTCAGTAACATTTTTAAGGCGGGGCAAAAAGCAAAGACTTAAACCCAATAGGTGTAAGTTCACACTGCACGATTGATTTTCACTCAATTATCTAAGACGCGTTCTGAGAGAATCGCCGATGCATTGCAGACGCCCGTGAAATATTTGGCATGCTAAATATCTGGACCTGTCGGCGATTCACAATCCGGCTGTGTGAAATGAGTTCTGACTGAAACATACATCGGCGATGACCTACAGCCAATGAGAGAGAAAGATACAGGACAGAGGGAAGTTCGGGGAGGACTTTTTATTTTTTATAAAGCAATTAGCCATGTACAAACAACGTGGCAATATCAGTACATTTTTGCATTATAAATTAGAATATACAGAACAGGTGCATGAAGAGAGAAAAAAAAGATTTATATATGTATATTCATTAGTGATATAGTATATTCAAGTAAATCATATTCTTCTATAAAGGAAAAAAGATATAGCATTTTTCTTTTTCATCACTTTGAGGGCTTTTGTATAAGAAACAAGCTCATTATAAAATACACAAAACATTTCAAGTACTTAGATTTGTGTATATAAAATTTTCCCAGCAGAAGTATGTTGTTAACAACAAAGTCATCTTTGCTATTGTGTGTTCGGGGAGGACTTATAGAGCACAAAATCGGCGTGATCAGTCGTGCAGTGTGAAAACAGTGGTGATCTGATGACTTGAAAGTCATGCAGTGTGAACTCGTGCACAGTTCATCTTGAACAGCCCTAAAATGTTCAGTTCTGAGGGTCATTTGCAAGACATTCATGTAAAAAAACAAAATGACAGATTTTATGCATCACGTATACAAATACATCCAAACTACAAAAACAGTAGGTTTTTACTGAAAACAAAAACAACATTTCAAACAAAAATGATAACTGCCTTAGATTTGAATCTAAAACAATACATTCTATGCAATTTTGCAACTTAAAATCAACTTAAATCAACATTTTTACTTTGAAAACAAGACAAAGAATTAATTAAAAAGCATCTATTAAGGAGCACAACATCTGGACAGCATCAGCTTCTATTTTAAGCACCATATTATGCATAAAAAAACATCTGATAAGTCACAAATATTCAAAAACATCTGTTAAATGTCGCTCTAACATTCGATATGGAACCTTTCGAGGTGACAAGCCCGTTATAATAAACAAAGCCGTCTAAACCAGGGCTTCTTTAATTAAAACGAAAGCAGTCACGTCACAGACTCTGGTGTTACATGCAGCGCTTTAATCCTGTTGACGGTGTTATAAAAACATATAGAAATGTCAGGGCCTGTCGACATGGTTCAGCGCCCAGGCGTCTGGAAAAGTGATTCTTGTCCTGACTGAAATGATTTCTGCACAAGCTAAATACATTGTACTCGTGCTTTTCTTCAGAGGGATTTGGAAGTTTTAACTTGGTGGCAGCGGCCGTCGCTGGCAGCCTGTTGAAGTGTTGCCATGACTGATGTAATCCCAGTACAGCGAACACGTTCCTCTGCGTCTGCAGACAAACAGCTAAAGATCTGCTCGCCTCAGAGCTGCTTCAGGATTTGCAGAGACATCAGAATGTAGGGCCCTATGAAATCCGTTTTATTTTCTCCCAAATTCCATTTTATTTTTCTGTTTTAATTTAAGATTCCGTTTTAATTTTCTGGACTCATTTTTAATGGTCAAATAAAATGTTATTAATCAAAAAGCATGTCTAATTAATTCAAATCATGAAACTTATACAATTTAACTACTTTATTAAAAAAGTGTAACAAAAATGACGTTTAGGGCCGTATGCAATGTTTTATTTTTTTTCCTCACCTTATGTTTTATTGTTACCAAATTCTGTGTTTTAGCATGTCTAATTATTTAAATGCATAAAAACTATTTTTTATTTATTCTTACAGTAGTCTTATGAAATGTTTCCCCCCCCTCAGAAATTCTGTGTTGTGTATTTAAATTTTATTGGTTATCAGATTGATTTAATTTAGATTTTAATGAATGAAAATTAAACATTTACATTTTTGGCAAATAAAGGGGATTTACTATTAAAGTATTTTGTGATTATTTCTTTAAAAAATAAAGTTTTATTTTTCAACAGTAGTAGTAGTAGTATTATGTACATTCTACTAAATAATAGTAATATAGCCTATTTCTAACACAATGTCTTTAAGTTAAACTGAACTTTTATTTTGACGGGTTGCCGTGAATACCTTTAAAGTTCTGTGTGTAAATGATACGATGCTAGTTTTACTCAAATTAAATGGTAAAATGCTCATGAAGTGACTCTCAGATCAGTTCTGGATGCACACATTCACACAGAGACGCGCAGAACATGCAGGATTCATATTTAAATAGACTTTTGCGGCTTAATATTTACAGATACTAGTCCATATCGCGATTTGATTTACATGTAATGACCTACTTTTGATTCATTCATCCAAACTTTGACAAATCATAGGGCCCTAAGAATGAGTTAAAGGCAAAGCTTGCCTTTTTTGAATGGCAAAATACTAAAATACCATTTAAATGTATAGAAACAACTACAAGTAAGCAGTTATTGAGGTGTGTAAACACTGGGACGCCTTCAAAAACTACAACAGAAATACACAAATCTCCATTAATGAAGGCGCAAAATTAGGGTAAACATACCCAAGCTCACCAAAATCTACATTGTTTTAATTTAACTTACTTTTTGTACTGAAACCAATATCTTGTGCACTAAAAATGTCTCACGCTCACATAAATTATTATTTTTTTTAATTAAAAAAAAACAAAAAAGCATTTCAATTAAGAAAAACATCATTAAATTCAAAAAGTCTGGCTGTGCTTAATGGGTACATTTCTGTACCCTTTAAGCACACCCCTGTTCCCATTAAGCTCAAATCATGTTTTATTAAAAATTCTTGCTTATTTTAAGGAACATTTTTAAAGAATAATTGTAAAAATATATTTTTTGAAGGTACAAAGTCAATCACAAGAAAAACAACAACACTAAAAATCAAGCAACAAGGCATTCAAGTCGATCAGTTATAAATTCATAGTGAACTGCCATCTAAGAACATTGCAACATCTATATTAGTCCATGTTCAGCTAAAAAAACATAAAACAAACCAATAAAACATTAACACAGACACTAGCCTCATTATGACACCTCTTGTTAGATGGATGTCAACTTATCTATATTCTCTTAAGGCTGGAGTACACTACACGATTTTCCACAGATTTACAGTCTGGAGAAGTTGATGCTAGTTGCCAAAGATCAGAGCCAGTCTGCAGATTTGAGTCGACTGAGTCCATAGAAAATCGATTAACTTAACTTAAACAGATTTTAAATATTAACTGATGGTTGTCACTTTATGAAGTATTTACATAGACGTTCAATGTGGAAGAGCTTAAAGAGAGCACACTGAGCTTAATGGGAGCAGCAACAATTTTTAATAAATTTCATGTAATATTTATTAAAATAACATGATTTTTGCTAAATAAATAGTCTAGGTCATGTATTAAGTTCATACATATATTAATATGAACAACTATTATTAACAATATCTATGAAATTACACTTTCTTATTGATGTCACACTGAAGCGGTGTGATTTTCATAGTAGTGCACCCTTTAAGCTCACCTTAAAATATGAAATCTTTAAAAATGACAGCACTGTAAAACGACAGACCAGCAGTAAACTGTAAATGTATAATATTATGGATGTATAAGTACAAGCCAGTAATGCCTGTGAATATGTTAGCGTAGCACACTATCTTACAGCTAGTCAGCTAACTGTGTTCTGTAGCATCTGCGCTGTTACTAAAACTATTTTTTTGATCTAAGGATGTTCCAGGTTATAATATGCAAAAGTCTGAACATTAATCTCTTAAATTTTACAATAAGTAGTGAAACTTACCCAAAATAAAGGCTTAAACATCTATATAAAAAAAAAAAAAAAAAAATGCACATTTAAGTGGCTCCCTCTCCTGAAAGTTTAGACAGCTTTCAAAATAGCCGCCAGACAGTGTGAACATATGAAGACCCATATCTCAGAGTGCAATGATCTGATTGACTTCAAATTACAGGAGGTTTATAGTAACAAACACATCAATTGGTTAAGACATCAAGTAGGATAATAAATAATTTTCTCTTTTTAGAATCTGATCTCAAAAATGGAAGCGATAACAATACACTAGCATTACTCATGCTGACTTGTGACTGCGTGTTTTGAGTTTGAGCTCCATCAAGTTGATTCTTTATCGTCTATTTTCTATCTTAAAAACAATTTTATACACTATCATTTTCGTTTCTATAATGTGTGAATATATCCCCTATAGCATTCTAAAACAAAACCAATCAGAGCGCCTTATCACTAGTTTTATTTTGATTTCTCGATTCTGCTATTAGCTTGTAGCCCGTTAGCATCGGCAGCCGCTAATCTCGTTTACACTGCTAATACTCTATTCACACACATTACCATTGTTTCACTGTTACTTGCTTAAATGGCGGATTTGTGTCTACCTTTGAGTGCAGGTGAGGACCCATTCGAGCTGCATTCGGTGCAGCTGGAGCAGGAGGCCGTGGAGAAGCAGGCCCAGCTGAGAGCCGCGCTGGAAATATCCCAGGCTGATGCTCACAAGTCCGGGGTAAGTATACAGCACGCTGCTAACACTCCCACCACCTCTACGCCATGTGTTTCTCTGCACAGACCCTGTGCACCCAGGACGCGATCTTCCCAGATGTCCTTCACTCCGGCGCCGGAACGTTCAAGCGCTATACAAATAAACTTGAACTTGAAGTGTGCACATCCTTCAGCAATTGGGGCATTTGAAAGTAAATTACTGTTAAATTTTAAATAAATAAAACTTACATCCGATTTAAATGAGGACGGGGCTTTCCTGATAACTTTCCGTGAAGCCACCATCTTTATTTTATTTAAAGGTTATTGCACACAGAGTCTGAAAATTTTGTCGGAAATTTCCGCACGTTAAAAAATAAATACGATCTCACGTTTTGTCAATCACATTTACACACTGCTTCCGAAACGTTCGTCCGTCATAAAAAAATTGGGATCAGGCTTGATTTTCTGAGTTTTCGCATGCGTAGCATGCATTTTGATAGGAAAGGATGAGGAATACGAAAAAAAAAAAAAAAAAAAGAAAATTTCGGACTCAGTGTGCAATGACCTTAACTTACTGGTGACCCAGCTGACCTCACCAGAAAAAAAAACTAAAAAAAAAAAACTCAACACCACCATCTAGTGGATTGTAAAGAAATAGATTTTATTATTCTACCAAATAGTATAATAAAAGATCGATATTTGGCGTCCATGTATCGATACATTATTGCCACGGAAAATATTGCGATACTATGCTGTATCGATGTTTTCCCCCCACGCGTAGTAAATATTTGTGAAAACCATTATGCAATTAAAGTACATTTTTAATGCATTGCAGTGCACCACTAGTGGCACAAAACAGAGTTGCAATTAATTTTTTTGGATGGTACGACAGTAGGGCCTGATTTTTTTTTACAGGTCCACTTGATGTTGCTGCTAGCAAAATCGCATACTTCACCCTTAAACTGTGCTCTTTATATCACAACCTGTTTTAAATTACTTTATATTTAAATGCATTTTTCCCTCCTGAGATCTTCATTTTAACACAAAGGCCATTATACCATCCGTTTTGTAATTTCTGCAGCTGCGTCTAACAGTCAGCCATAATTAACTTGAGCGTCCAACTACTTAATTCTCCGAATGAATCAGCGTTTGATCATTATGCCCCTACAGAACACATTCAATCCACAGATGCCTAATAATGACTCAGCTTTCTACAGAAATAACATTTATAATGCAAACACAAGAGCTTCCTCTCCGTTTTCCCATGGTTTGTATGGTTTAAGGTTAGCCTAAAACCTGGCCAAAAATCCACCTAAAGGAGTCGAACCACAGAAATCAGGATAAATTATTTTTCCCTTTTGAAGGAAAAGAGATGAATGTTCCACACAGACATATTCTCACGTTCAACACTGCAATTGTGGAAGTTGCGAGACCACAAAGTTCCACAAATAAAGACTTGAAAAGGATGGAGAAGCATGAAAATATGAAAATCACTCTGAAATGCAAAAGGAACAAATTAGGAACAGTGCAATTTGAGACAAGATAGCAACATGACGGAAACGTGCCATCAAACAAAAGCCAATTGCATTTCTGACTGGCACTCTAATTCTCAAAATGATGCCTGTAGGAATGGAAGCCCCGCCTCCTATTTAAAAGAGCCAATCATGTGTTTGTTTACTTTAGAATACACATGCAAATTAGCTTGTTATTTTGCCTGATTTGTGCATAAGATGCACAATTTATGTTGTATGTTACAACCTTTAAATTTTTTGTTTGCAACAAATGTTTAGATTTACTAACCATGTTAAACACAATCGTTGACAAAACATCTATTGTTAAAATCTCATGCGTAAAAAACCAACAGCAGTCTAAACAGAAAAAAAACAAACAAATCAGATTGAAGAAAAAAAAAAAAAAAAAAAGTAAAAAATATAATAATAAAACAAAATAAAATCTTGTTCTTATACAGTGGGGCAAATAAGTATTTGATACACTGCCGATTTTAAGTTTTCCCACTTACAAAGAACGGAGAGATCTGTAATTTTCATCGTAGGTACACCTCAACTGTGAGACACAGAAAAAAAAAAAATCCACAAAATCACATTGTATGATTTTTGAATAATTTCCATTTTATTGCATGAAATAAGTATTTGATACAATAGAAAAATAGAATATTTGGTACAGAAACCTGTGTTTACAATTACAGAGGTCAGACGTTTCCTGTAGTTCTTGACCAGGTTTGCACACACTGCAGCAGGGATTTTGGTCCACTCCTCCATACAGGTCTTCTCCAGATCTTTCAGGTTTTGGGGCTGTCGCTGGGCAACAAGGAGTTTCAGCTCCTTCCATAGATTTTCTGTTGGTTTCAGGTCTGGAGACTGGCTAGGCCACTCCAGGACCTTGAAATGCTTCTTACGAAGCCACATTGACCAGGTCCTCCCGTGTAGTTCTAGGCTGATCCCTCACTTTTCTCAGGATCATTGTTACTCCACGAGGCGAGATCTTGCATGGAGCCCCAGTCCAAGGGAGATTGACAGTCATCATGAATTTCTTCCATTTTCTAATAATTGCGTCAACAGTTGTTGCCTTCTCACCAAGTTGTTTGCCTATTGTCCTGTAGCCCATCCCAGCCTTGTGCATGTCTACAATTTTGTCCCTAGTGTCCTTAAGCCCGGCTCACACTGTGCGATTTTGGCCACGATTTGTTCGTCTGAGACAAATTTTGAAAATCCTAACATCCTAAAAGATTCCTATAATCCTAGGCTAAAATCGGTTGTCTAGATCGCTGGTTTGACATGTTCACCGACAGCCGATTAATGGCCGTTGCGATCAATTTTTTCCTCCGATTAAATTCTGGCAGTGTCAGAAGATTTCAGACACTTTCCTGCAGTGTGACATCTCCTACGACGACCGTCAAACCAAGAACCAATAGGAGCACTGAACTTGATATACAGTGATTAGTGCAACAACTTCAAACCATTCATTATTTGTAAAAAACAATATATGTACAACGTAAAGTTTACTTAAAGTTTATTTATTAAGGGGCAGGATGTTTAAACTCGAATAACAAAATTACCTCAAGTTCGCTCTGTAGAACCGGAAGTCCATAAAGTCCTCTTTTGCCCAGCCATGACTTGCTCCACACACGTCGTCTTTTTTGTTTTTTGTTTTTTTTTTAACATCAAGGCATGTAATTAATAAAACTAACGCTACACGTTGCTGTTGTTTGCTAGCCACCATTATAGCGAGAGAATGCGGGTCACGTGTTGATGACGTAAAACTCCGGACAAGTCTTCTTGAGTACGTCCGTTTTTGTCGTGTCTTGACTGTCGTACAGTCTGACATTAAGACAACTGAGATCCTACAGTCTGACATGGGGATCATGTTCGTACAGTGTGACAAGCAGCAATCGCAAAAGATTATTAAAAATCGCACAGTGTGAGCCCGGCTTTAGACAGCTCTTTGGTCTTGCCCATAGTGGAGAGGTTGGAGTCTGATTGATTGAGTGTTTGAACAGGTGTCTTTTATACAGGTAATGAGTGGAGGATAGGAGGGCTTCTTAAAGACAAACTAACAGGTCTGTGAGAGACAGAATTCTTGCTGGTTGGTAGGTGATCAAATACTTATTTCATGCAATAAAATGGAAGTTAATTATTTAAAAATCATACAATGTGATTTTCTGGATTGTTTTTGTGTATTCTGTCTCTCACAGTTGAGGTGTACCTACGATGAAAATTACAGATCTCTCCATTCTTTGTAAGTGGGAAAACTTGAAAAATTGGCAGTGCATCAAATGCTTATTTGCCCCACTGTAACTGTATAAAAAACAAAAAAATGAATGAAATAAGAAAATAATTAATAAAATTATTCTTTTTACTCATCAACTTTCTTGTTAATTATTCTTCATTTCTTTCAAGAATTTTTATTTCGTAAAAATGCATACAAAGCCTTAAAAATATGCATATTCAGATTTTTTTTCCCCATTTGAAATGTTTATTTATTAAATTTTTTTAATGTAATTTTACAAACAGGTAACAAGGTGGCCACTGATTGAACTGTCTTGCCTTACATAATTCTTTTTTTTATTATTTGTCTGTCAATTAGTAGCTTTCTAAAAACAAAAATACAATCCTCTCAGTTCCAATTAGCATATAGTTAAAACATGTTCATAAAAGTTAGCTCATTTTGTAAAAAAAAATATCAGTGTAGATAATGTACAAAATGCAGAATCCATTATCGAAATGCAAGTCCAAAAAATTACAGCTTTTTTGCATTAACTGCACAAATTTGTGTAAGAAACCCTGTGCAGTCTCATTAAAACTTGGGAAATGGACTTAAACTTGAGCTGAGAGTACACTTTGACTTTGGCTAAAACCATTATCAAATTATCCAAAATATTTAATAACCAAACATAAGGAGAGCAGAAATCTTTGAAAGACAGCTGTCCCAATTCTCCCAGGTTCAGATTCCTGTGCACCTATATACAAGCGACGGATGTTTTCCTGAGTAGCATTGTCCGTGCATGTGTCATGGCGGTGCAGTGTGAAACAGATCTAACATGTACGGAAGATGACAGGAGAGACAGATGCCAGACCAGGTTGAGGTGTTTTCACTGAGATGTTTGCCTGTCATCCCAACGTTCCTCACGGCAGAATTTCATTCCAAATGCAACAAGAGCGAAAACAAGCCGGGATTCAGGCAGACTTTCACCCTCACCTCTCATTAGAGAAGCAATATTGTTGTAAACGAGAGAGGCGTGTTCGCAGCATTAATATCAGGAGAGATAATCTGATTTATTGGCCCATAGCTACAAATTATCACCAGCCAGGAACACAACACAAATCACTATTTCAGGAAGGAGTAGGACACACACGCTGACAAAAAACGCTCTAATTGATATTCCGAACTGACTTTGTTAATTAAAGCGCTGATTATCGTGCCAAACGGGTCATGACAACTGGAGGAGATGACTTGTCCTTTAAAAGCAATTGTTAAATTTGTAACAAATTGTCTCCGTTCCCAAGAGCTCTTATCGAAGGTGACGTGATGAGTAAAGGAAATACTGTGCTCTCAAACAACGGCCGAAAATCCACCTCAAAGAATTCACTCTAAAACCACTTTAATGTACCAAAAACCAACTTCAAATTTAAATATGCCTATGTTCCTAGCGCAAAGTATGCCAAAAAACAGCATCAAATGACTGCAGTAGTGTGATATCGGTAGAACAAACAGCGGCAGATGTCACATGACATTGTCATCATGGTGAATCTAGTATGTTTGGACCGTATTCATACTGCACATCTGCATATTTTTTCATCAAATGCAGCGCATCGTCAAAATATGCAAGTTCGGCCACTGCTCAGGTCTCATTTCTAAACATCTTTTAAAACATTTTATTTAGTAATGTCTAAAACATTATAATTTTGTAACTAAACTACAAGTTGAATCACAAAATCCAAATTATGCACATCCAAATCAAATCGGTTTAGTTTTCTGTAGCATGCACAGGAAAAAGACTTCAAATGTGGCTTTATTTCTTATTTTCACTCTATGACAGAAGCAAACATTCAAGCATATGCCACCCTTTCCCATTTCTACATTTACAACAAATGTGTTTGGAAGTGGATATTGACCACATAGTAAACATAATTGGTGACAAAACATGTACTGCTTATGAAAAAATTTGCATTAATACGATGACCAAAATGAATGTGCTAGAAAAGTGACAGAGGACAGAACAGAAGAAAAAAAATAAACAAATCAGGTAAGAAGAAAAAAAAATTAAAAAAGGGGGGGGGGGGGGAATCATAAATAAATAAAGATGTCCTTGTTACAGTGTAATTATACATTTAAGTACTGAGTAATATTAATTAACTAGCCTACATGTATTTACTATATGGTTAGGATTAGGGTTTAGTTTAGGGTTACTTGCATGTAATTATACATAATTTATTGTTATTATCATAGTAAGTACATGTAACAAGGACACCTTAAAATACCATAATCTGATGGACTGCAGCTAATTAAAGCTGCAGTCCGTAACTTTGTGTTCAAAGTTTACAAAATTATAGAATAAGCGAGTACACCATGAATCCATTTTCCAAACCGCGTTTTTGGCTTGTCCTGAATCACTACGGTACACCTATAATAAGTGGTTACATTTGGACTATTTTAGACTGGTTCGGGTAGGTACCGTTGCGTAGTAGCCCGGTACCTGCGTGATTCGTCTAAAAAAAGACATAAAAAGAGAGAAGTAGCTCCGGTTACAATTAGGGCTGGGTAAAAAAATATCGATTCTCCGATTTTAATCGATCTTCAGTTTAACGCAACGATATCGATTTGGGAAATCCCCGAATCAATTCTTAATGCGCGTGCTTCACGTAAGAGGATATGAATATTCACCTCTCGTCCTGAAGGTGTCACCATCTTTCGAATTGCTCCACTAAAAAAAAAAACAACTGTGTGCACCCTATTATTAATGTAGATGTGTATTTCAGTAATAAACTTAAGTAGGAGAGTTTCAGTTACCAGCATTTATATCAAAATATGGATCCCATGTCTGCAAAACTAACAATTTAAATGAAATATTGACAGCTAATCGATATCGAATCGAAATCGAATCGAAACCATAAAAATAAGAATCGAATCGCAGAATTGGTCACAATACCCAGCCATAGTTACAATGTTCTTCCGCAAGACGCAAGCAGTTCTGTTTATTACCCGCTAGAGCACCAAAAGTTACGGACTGCAGCTTTAAGAAAAGAAAATAATAAAAAAAAAATAATAATAATAATGTCACAAGTTGCATATAGAGCCTTAAAAAAGCAGCATGATCCAACTCTATATTCCTATCTATAGCACAAACAGCCTGAGATTTGTTCATAAAAAACCCTAACACAGTAATTCTTGTCATGACTAATAAAGCTTTCCAATATTCAAGAGCTTCACTTTTCTGATTGTTGGGTAAAATAAAGCAAAGATGAGCATCTTCAGTACGAGGTCTCTAATGGAACCATCAGGCAGATGATGTAGAAAGACTTGGCTCTCACTCTCAACGAGAGTATTGGCCTCAGAGCGAGAGAGAGAGAGAGAGAGACACAGAAAGAGGCTAACGCTAAGATAAAATGTTGTGTTCAGAGCTTGTTTTTGAGGTCGATTGACACAGAGGACATTCAGAGAGCTTAGTTTGAGCTCTTGACTTGAATAAAAAACATGCCTGGCTTTTGATAAAAACGTGTGTGGATTCAGATGATACGAGAGTGGTGGTTTGATATGAAGCGGGGGTATCCTTGCCCTTGTCCTGCGACCGTGACTCTGCGCGGTCATCACTGGAGGAAACAACTCCCCGCTCGGTACTGGAAAGAGATGAGACATTCGCCGTCAGCAGGGGTCCGGACCCCTCTCAACTGGCTCTACTAATCACAACAGTTAGATTGGCGCTGTACCTGGTAACAAGATCGCTTCCTTTGATACACCAGCCTGAGGGAAATGTGCGGCAGACACAAACACGCTCTAATGCGCTTCCGCACGTGCTCGGCTCAAGGACAGTCCGTCTCGTTGAGGCGAGGGCCGCGGAGACGCAGGTGAGATTGGATCGAGACTGAATTATTGATCAGCTAACAGATTTAGCGATGAGGAATTCATGGAACCATCTGCTACATACTCCCCCCTCAGGCTGGGGAACAAAAACCTTGGACGAGAAAGAATTCACAGGATTTATAAAAGCAAAAAGAAATTGGGATTGTGAACATATGAGCTAATACTCGCGTAAACAAAATCGATCGGCGTTGTTGTGAATGAAAACAGCAGCCTGATGTTTGGCTCTAGCTTTCAGTCAGAGTTCTTGTCAGTCGAAATCAAATCCTCAGGTCTTAAAACCTATCAGTGAGAGAAAGGTCTTGCCGCTGGGCTCGACAGGGGGGCTAGCCACACCATTAGCCTCTCCACTGCAATTACTTCTGGAGTCACAGCGTTATTTTTAGTTAGTCACTTAAAGCACGTTCTTATAGAAGCCATTTAACCCAGAAGGAGTTTTGACCCTTGTACTTGAAAGACGGGACATTGCGGTAGAAATCAAAAGTGCTTCACAAAGCATCCATTTGTCTGGGGCTTGTGAACGAGTCCTCAGGCTAAGCTCTGGTCACTCTCTCAGTCACTGACTGCATGTCACACAGCGACGGCGTTTTGTTTAATGAGCTTACAGGGAGATTTCTAACGAGATCTGGTGTCATTGAGGAAAGCGGCCAGCGCAGGCCCAATTTGGAGGTTGAATTTGTGCCACAAATCCAGCCGCTACCTTGTCCGGATGCTTTAAATTGGGGTGGAGTTTGTTAAAAAAAATGCCTATGGAAAAGTACAAATGCAAATGAGATCGCTGTAATATCTCAGAGTATCATTTCTCTGAGATTCTTTAGAGAGTAAATGCAGACTTTTATAATTAGAAAAAGGCCCTGTAATCTCACGTTTTCTTCAGATGAGATCTATCTCAAACTTTGCCAAGATGAAAACAGAGATCTCAACATGAACTCAAATCCAATACCAAATAATCTCAAAACTCCAAAAACCAACTGTCAGCCATGCGTCTCAAATTCTATACCAAATTATCTCAAAAGGCAACTGTTAGTGAGACGTCTCAAATTAAATATCAAATTATCTCAAACTTTTCCAAGTAGTAAAGGTCAGAGATCTCAAGATCAATCAATCAATAATAATTTTATTCCGGTCCTCACAAACAAATTCACAAAATAAATAAAAATATGAACTCAAGTCTCAAATCCAGTACAAATATTGAACTTTTTCAAGCAAACATCAGATACGAATTCTGTTAAAATACAAAATGATCTGAGTTGCAATTCGTTTTCATTATCTAACTCTTACTGTATGTCATTAATAGTCTCATTGTGATTTTTTTTTTAAAGGAGAAACATCTGACAGCTGATATTCAATGAGACTGAACCAAGAACTCCATTAGTACTTACATTAGTACATTGAATACTCACAACACACATTTCAAATCCACAGAAGCATCTAACACATATTTCAAGTCATAAAAAAAGTGTTTTTTGTGTGTTGTCAAATAATTCCAAGAACAGCAGCGAAGAACTTCTCAACTCTGAGAAAAACCCATAGTCACCTCAGATTCAAATTTCTCACTCTAAAACCCTGAGCATGTCTAAGAGGAGACACAATATATTGTGGATTATGGTGAAGTATCATCCACCCCCAGACCAATAAAATCATCTCCGCAGGAAAACCGAGGAACTTCAGGTGAAGCTTCTGACTTATGTTCACCAGCAGCGGTTGATAAGTTTTCAGACTTTAATTTTCAAAGTGGAAGGTCACAGAATCATTAACAAAAAGCTGACATGAGCCGTCAATGTTTTGCATACTTCCATAACAGTCACATTAAGGATTGAATTGTGATTTTTATTTTAGAGGTTATGCAAATTAAGGTAAAGTACATGATGAAAAGCAGGCTGTTTTCATTACTGCTGCATATAAACAACATCCGTCACTAAACGATGAGGAAGGATCAACTTTACGATGGTTGGAAAAGTGAGTGATCCACCCAAAAACCACCTGTAAAAAGGAGAAACAAAGGAGAGTTAGCTGTTCCCTAAATATACCAACAGATGCAATCATTAAACTCAATATGATCAGCATCAAAGTCTACAAATAAACTAGTTTTGAAATCCTGGTAGGCCCAAACATGACAAGTCAGATTTAGCCTATTAGCAGAAAAACAAGCTAATCTTGTGCAGACGAGCCCGCCCGCATTTCCTGAGAGAGCATTTGGAAAAGCAAAATGCTTATTTCCCATTTAGTCATGTGTTAGCTTAGCGCCAACAGCATATGATGGCTGCTTTCAGGAGCAAAGAGCTCAATCGTAATGCTTCTCAAACCCACCACAGCCCTTCTAAAGCTAATCACGATAATTAAAGGTCTGAACAGCAACAGATTAAAATGATGGTAACCTCAAACACATGCTAACACCTTAACTACGACGTAGGAACTGTCTGTGCATGGGTTTGAGAAGTGGGTTATTGTGTGCAAAACTGTATGGCATTGCATCAAATGTAGGGTAGTGTGTTTTTAGAATCTGTAAGTGGTTGTTAGCGTGTGTTTAGACATGTTTATGGGGTCTGCGGCTCAGACTGTGATGTCATTTGCTTAAAGCCAACCATTTGTTTGAGTTTACATTCAGGAAACTAGTCCACAGAGACTGAAGCTTTGCTTAATGCTAACTCTGTATTCTGGGATGCCGCCTAAAGGCAAAGGATTCTATAGCTTTAGCAAAGACCTGGGATGTGAAATACACAAAAGAATAAATCTTACACAAAGTGAAACAGAGCAACACTTGTGTATTCAGCATAGTTTTACAAAACAGTAGTGTGGTATTACCATAGTTTTTGGGTATGTAGAAAGCTAAAAGGCCTATATTTTGATATTAGTATGGATCGTTCAATACACTGTCCATTAAAAAAAAAAATAATAAAAATAAAAAAAGTACCCTACCAAAAGTAGTCTTTTTTTGGGACACATACCATGGTAAATCCATGCATGTGACATGTTCATATTGAAATATACCATGGTATTTACAGAAAAGTACCATGATATTATCACAGTTTCTTTAGCACAGATACAAAATTACTGCCATGGTATTTTGAAACACTTATGAACATTTCATTAAAAATACATTTATGCTTGCAAAAAAGTACCATAGCCTTGCCATGTTTTGGGGATGTTTACCATGGTAAAACCATGTTTGTGGACATATATAGAGTTAACGCTGCGCCATCCCCCACAAAAAGTACTATGGACGTATCAGATAGCAATACTATGGTTCTTTGAAATATACCACAGTACTGTAATTCATACACAATGGTATTTGCCAAACAGTACCGGGGTTTTTTTGGACATGTACTATGCTAATTAAAAGGATAACAATGTTACTTGCTCAAAATGCTATGGTAGTACTATAGGAAATATAAAAAAAAAAGAAAAACATTTGTGTGTGCAAACTATATTATAAATACTATGGTACACAAATTTGTACCATGGTAAATTTGAGTATTTACCTGTAGCACTTTGGGTGAACAGGTGTAAACAGCGGGACAGGCATGAGAAATGTGTGTTTCTATAAAGAGCCATGGGTCTCGACCCAGATGAGTCAGATGAAGTGGGGTGCGTGTCCGATCGGATCAGTCTACACGCACACAGATGGCTGGAGACACATAACTGTAACGACACCATCAGTGTAGCCACGGATCTGAGGACGGATCCTGGGCCTGAGGCACCGCAATAATGGAGGGGGAGAAAAATACAAACAGAGAGCATAACAAAAGACTGAAAAACAGAAGGCAAGTGAAACCGTGGGGATGTGAGGAACAAGAAAATTAGGCAAGGAATATGAATAAAGCACAAAATGGCCAGAAGGAAGTGTTTTTGACTCATTTACATGCTTCTCTTTCATTTAAAGCTGAAGTGTATAATTTTTTTTAGATGTTAAAATGTTCTCTTCTGTCCCAGTTTAATATGCCGAGACGACTATAAGCAAGACAAAAGTCTATCGATTTGAACATCTCGACCAGAATGGCTCAATCAAGGGTGATAGTTGGCTCTGTTTGGCTGACCAATGGCAGACAAGGGCGTCCTCAGGGGTTAATTTTTCAGCCCTATTTGGTGATGCTACACTGTTCACCTTTAAAAAAAAAATTTTTATTTATTAATTTTTTTTAAATGGTACTGCACTCAAAAAAATACCTCAGCCTAAATTACAGATTTATGTATTTGAATGCATTTGTGTAATTTGCATATACAATTTCCATCCATTTGGATTACAGAGTTTTAACATGAACTAATAAACTTAGTGTAGTCATGGAGATTTTTCATAGTGCAATTGTTATTATTTTACTGATTTTCTTTTATCAGCTACAAATGCAATATGCAGACACCTATGAACATCAGATGAGACAATGTCATCTATACCATGTTGTAACAAGGATTTTGCTAAGACGAAGAAGTGCTGCAAGACGGTTCCGACGGAGAGAGCATACTTTTATGTGCGCCTACCATGGCATACTGACAGTAGCACTGCGCAGAACACGGATCAGGTATAAAGAAAGCGAAAGTGAAACCTAAAAAAAAAAAAAAAAAAAAAAAACGCGCATAGGACAGCGATTGCAGGCTTTCGCACATGTAAGCTAACTGCACGATTGCCCGAAAGCACCACCCCCTGCTCAACGTGACAGAGTTCGTTTGGAACCAAACCGAGACCACCTCTTCAGCTGGGTCTCGGTTCAGTTGTTTGGTGCGCACCAGAGTGCGATTGCTGTATTCACACCTGCCCAAAAGATCCGCACCAAAGGGGGAAACGAACCAGAGTTCGTTTTAATCGAACCAAACAAGGCAGGTGTGAATACACCCTAAATTGCCTAAAATGTCCAGGATTTGGCTTTTACTTTCTACAGTCAGGAAATACTTTCTGCACGGACTGTTTTATTTATCTCCATCCTGCTGAATTTCTGACCATTACTGCCTGCTCACACAAACATAATATTGCATAAATATTTCGTGCATCAGGGAGCCGCTATCAATATGCAGAGTATTTATATCTCTTATGAAGGAGCGCTCGCTGTTCACTTTCACTTTGGCGATCATGTGCACTCTGTGTAAAGGGAGCACATCTTATAACATCAGATATCTGTCAATCTGCTGAGCAGCAAATCCTTCAGCATGGTCTGTCAGTCATCTCTCCTTACTCTCGACCCATGATAAGTTAAAGCTGACTCCTGCATTTCCCCCCCTGGGTTAAAGGCTTGAAGTACTGCATAAATAACATTTGACTGAAATGCTTGTAAGATTGAAACATTTTGCAATCTACCCATGACAAACTGTGGTAGATGTTAAGTTTTGTGAAGGATTGCCCCTGGTAAGAATCCTCTTAGCTTTGTCTATGATCAATCTGTATAACAGTGACTGTAAAATACGTATTTTAGGAAATGACATATTTTGAGTTTGGATATTATATAACCCCCTCAAACCACCCACAAACCCAACCACCAATCACACCCCCTACCCATACCATGAAAAGTATACACTCACCAGCCACTTTATTAGGTACACTTGTTCAATTGCTTGGTAACACAAATTGCTAATCAGCAAATCACATGGCAGCAACTCAATGCATTTAGGCATCTAGATGTGGTGAAGACGACTTGCTGAAGTTCAAACCGAGCATCAGAATGGGGAAGAAAGGGGATTTAAGTGACTTTGGACATGGAATGGTTGTTGGTGCTAGACGGGCCGGTCTGAGTATTTCAAAAACTGCTGATCTACTGGGATTTTCACGCACAACCATCTCTATGGTTTACAGAGAATGGTCTGAAAAAGAGAAAATATCCAGTGAGCGGCAGTTGTGTGGACGAAAATGCCTTGTTGATGTCAGAGGAGAATGGGCAGACTGGTTAGAGATGATAGAAAGGCAACAGTAACTCAAATAACCACTCGTTACAACCAAGGTATGCAGAATACCATCTCTGAACGCACAACACGTCAAACCCTGAAGCAGATGGGCTACAGCAGCAGAAGACCACACTGGGTGCCGCTCCTGTCAGCTAAGAACAGGAAACGGAGGCTACAATTCGCACAGGCTCACCAAAATTGGACAATAGAAGATTGAAAAAACGTTGCCTGGTCTGATGTGTCTTGATTTCTGCAGAAACATTCATATGGTAGGGTCAGAATTTGGCGTAAAGAACATGAAAGCATGGATCCATCCTGCCTTGTCTCAACGGTTCAGGCTGGTGTCGGTGGTGTGGGGGATATTTTCTTGGCACACTTTGGGCTCCTTAGTACCAATTGAGCATCGTTTAAACGCCACAGCCTACCTGAGTATTGTTGCTGACCATGTCCATCCCTTTATGACTACAGTGTACCCATCTTCTGATGGCTATTTCCAGCAGGATAATGCACCATGTCACAAAGCTCAAATCATCTCAGACTGGTTTATTGAACATGACAATGAGTTCACTTTACTCAAATGGCCTCCACAGTCACCAGATCTCAATCCAATAGAGCACCTTTGGAATGTAGTGGAATGGGAGATTCGCATCATGGATGTGCAGCCGACAAATCTGCAGCAACTGCGTGATGCTATCATGTTAATATACACCAAAATCTCTGAGGAATGTTTCCAACACCTTGTTGAATCTATGCCACGAAGAATTAAGGCAGTTCTGAAGACAAAAGTGGGTCCAACCCGGTACTAGCAAGGTGTACCTAATAAAGTGGCCGGTGAGTGTATATACCTTGTGTATTTATTTTTTTAGTACTATTAAAGTAATCTCACCCGTTTCATATACATTTCACTGAGAAATATGTATCTCAAGTGTATTAGTTAAATTAATTACTGTGTAATCAAAATGAATTTAATGTTTAAATGCAATTCTAATACATAAGTCTTAAATTTAGGCCTAAATAGTTTTGAGTGCATACACTACATTTTTTTTTTTTTTTTTAAATATGAAAAAGCAAAAGGAAGGAAAAGAAAAGAGTCACTCAGATGTGCCGTTGCAGAGGCCAGGAAGCAAAACACCAAACACGTCGAATATCAAATGCCTCGTCATCTCGGAGCGGCCACCTCTCTCTCTGTCTGGTTTCATGCACATAACTGGAATTCCTGGACAGGAATCAGCTCAGGAATGTTTCCGCAGAGAGTCCCAGAGCAGCACAAGTCTTCCCCTCCACCTCCGTGAGCCCGCGGCCTGCTGCTAAAGCCGTCAGGGTCACCTCCAAACACACGTCTGGGTCCCCGCACGCGCTACAGGCACCAGAACCACTGCTAGTCTGGAAGTATAGATTCATCTCCCCCACATTACAAATGACTGTCATCAGTATTATCCAGTGGGGATTTCTTTAAGACTGCAAGGGAAGCTCGGCTTCCCCTATAATGTAAAAAAATTAATGGTCAAATATGTACTATTGTGTTAACATTTTATTGACTAAAAATGCGTTTGAACACGTTCATCTCGAAGACGAGTTCGTTCAGAATCAGCTACATATAGCAGGTTGCCTGACTCAATTTCCTTCTCATATATTCCTGTAGCGTCACAGTGTATTTCCCTGTTGAAGCCTAGCGTTCATTGACTTCAATGGGGCTGCTTTGAACAGTTTTTTTCAGTGCTTCGAAACTAGACGGTCATTGGATAAATGCTGCGATTATGTCCCGCCCACGGACGCTCAGCGTCTCTGGGGGTGAATGGAGTAGTGGGCTGGCCTGGACTCTGGGCTTCTGCGTGATGATTGGAGGGTCTGTCGAAAGACTGCATCTCCTTTTGATTGACAGCGATTTTGTACTATAAAAGGTCGCTGACGCTGAAGCTATTTGAGCTCAGTCTGATAGCGGACTTTGCAAGTGTAGTCGAAAGACAAACTGCTGCAACCCATTTCTTGGTATTTTCTTGGCGAAATTGCTAGCCAATTTTCATCATACATGTCACACAATTATACACCACATTCCTTGTTTCAGTTTAACCTCATTCCCACATTTCGAGTTTAATATCTTTTTTTTTTTGATCGTTTGTTCATTCATTCATTCATACAGTAGGCTAGGCTAGCGTCGTAGGGGTGAACTAGCCAGCTAGCTAACTGCACACGATGGCAGACAGTGCTAATATTGTCGACCTGATTTTGCCGAAGCCATTTGAAAGTCTTCCTTACGAGGAGAAACTTAGAATTAAACAGCAGGGCAGATCAACACCTAAGATTGATTTAGTCCAAAAGATAGGGAAAAGTAACAGGTCTTTTCAGCTCTCCTGGTATGACAAAGTTAGCTGGCTGACTGGAAGTGCTGTGACAAATAAAATGCACTGCTGGGAACGTAGGGCAGAATTTACGTATAAATGGACAATTTTTATGATGTAGGCCGAAAATGAGCTTCCCCTCTTCCACTGGTAGTATCACATATAAAGGTCATGACCTCAAGAGCTCATAGAATAGGGAGATTAGAGGTCTCATTACAGAACAATGCTTTCAATTACAGATGGATCGCAGGTCTATTCTGTAGTTCTAAATGCAAAAAGCATAAGCTATTAACCTTATAATGTTTTGTAACTGATGGCAAAGCCACAACATAAATATTCCTTCTGAAAAGCTATTTTATTCATGTCACCGGTAATAAAGCTACAACATATCCAATATTTTCTGATAACACAATATTCCACCCAGAGCTTGGTTACTTGCACATCTGCGGTTGCTTATGCATTTTCAAAAATGCAATTTTCCTATTCAGCCCATGTCTTCTTAATAATTTAGGACCATGCGGTTCATAATCATATAAACACCATATATTAAAAAAGGGCATTTAAGGAAATTCATGCTGGCATGAGCTGGTCTTTTAAACAGGGAAGGAAAAACAACAGCGTTCCCATGATACCACAGCATGCTTTTAAGGCATGCTGAAAATACTGTGTGAACCAGTTCTGCTTTTCTTTGAGTGTCTTTCACACTTGAGTCCAAGGAAAGCCACCGTAAAGCCTCGGATTAATGTCTAAAATAAAATATTGCAACCACCTCCTCCTTTGGCAACTGACTCGCAGACTTCTTAGCAGGTTGCCCCTCCTTCTTTCAGTCTTTTTCGCTCAGGTTGCCGTGACCTTGGTTTCCAGCTGTTTGGCAAGTATCTGACCCTTCACTCATGCGTTTTTGGCTCTGCCGGGACTCGTCTATTCCTTAATTAACAGCCTGGAGAATTTCCCCCACCTCAACACACTAAGAAACCCCACAAACATCACCCGCACCGCCGCCACACGGAACCCCACATTATGGGGGAAAGGGAAAGGAAAGGGAAGTGGTGTGTAGCCAAGTATGGTGACCCATACTCGGAATTTGTGCTCTGCATTTAACCCATCCAAGTGTACACACAGTAGTGAACATACACCCGGAGCAGTGATACATTATGAGAAGTGTAGTGTCAGTAATTAAAAGCAATCTCCGTGAGAGGCGAGAGCTCTGTTTGAAGATTGAACAAGACATTACTCAGATCTGTAGAAATGAATTACACACATCAGTACCCAAGAGAACTCCTCGCTGGAATGGGGGGAAAAAGAAACCAAGGTGAAGGGAACGGGATGTCACGCGCATCACCCGGATCTATCATTTTGCACTTATCCATTTGACTGAGGCGGGTTCAAGCGGAAAATCTCTCTGCGTGCAAAGATATATAAAGCACGCTTCAGTTCACCTGAGCTTATGAAATAATACCCCAACCCACCGTTAGTTAAACTGTGCTGGAAACATTTTGGCAGCCTTAATATAACATCAAATTTTAGTGATTTGATTTTTCTTCTGATTATAGGCAGGCCCAGACATAATCTTGGGACACATTTTGGTGCAGTTTTCATTTTTGAAGGCAAATTATGGTGTACAAATATGGAAATGTCTTTCAGCAATAATTTTCTTGATATTATAGATGATAACTGATAAATGCCCAAATAAATAAATAAATAAATAAATAAATAAAGCTGAAACTAATCATTTGTAAGCTACATGTAAATTTAGACATCACAACATAAATGTGACCCTGGACCACAAAACCAGTCATAAGCAGGGCTTGACATTACCTTTTTTGCTCACTGGCCACTGTGGCTAGTGGTTTTCCAAATTTACTAGCCACTCAGCATTTTCACTGGCCATAATTTTGTTGTTGGGAAATTACGTTTTATGTGACTTAATACTGCATACAAAAATGTGTTTAAATTGATTTCCAGGTCATTTTTTACCTATTTAAAGGGCATATTTCTCTAACCGTATTAAATGCATGCATCATCTTTCATATCAAATTCTTACATTTTATTAAAAATTTAACTTCATATAATAAGATAAAATAGGGCTGTTACAATCATATGAAATCAGTATCTACAAGATCGATCTTTCCGCTCCAGAAGAAACAGAAGTGACTGGAGCGGCATTCAGATGCATTTACACAGACAGATCAATTTAGCTGAAATACAGCACAAATGCATTTACACTGCATGCAAAATTATAACAGCATAAGTAATGCAGTGAGCTCTGTGTTTTAGAATATATTTTATTATACAAATATGAAATGTTGGAAAAAATGCAAAGATAGGCTACTATGAAAGTAAACCGCCAGTAGGTGGCAACAAGTGACTCTTAATTAATGAGTCACTGAAGAATGCCTTCAAACGATTCCTTCAGACAGCTGATTCATTCAAGAATGAAGCAAGTGCCTGTCCTTATGAATGGACTACGGAATCATTGACTCAAATGATTCAAAATTCAAAAACGCAAATCATTCGTTAAAACACCACTGTGTGCTGCTCAGACATGAGCGACTGTTCAGCTGTGATCTTTCTTTGCTGGTGGTTGTGGTGGTATCACTTGTCTGTATTTGTGGTAAAACTGCTGCCTAAGACATATTTCCTGGATGTCAGATTTTCGAATTTGTTGCCTATGTGATTTTGTTTTATTCAGTAGTTGCTCTGCCATCTGTATAAGTACCTTTCAGTAGGGTCATTCACTCAGAAGGCATTTTTCATTCCACTGCGGTACTTCTCCATTGTATTTCAAACTAAATGCGCTACGGACATCTTTGAATTTTTGTTTGAATGCTGCGCTCTCATCTCAGATCTTTAGCAGCTTCTCGCGCATAATACATCATTCTAAAACACGGCGCTCAAGTTCAAAGAATTTCAGCTTCTAAAAACACATCTCTAGACCCCCCAAATCCCCCTGCAATCCGCCGCATCCCAGTACCGTGTTCGGAAAGAAAATGCCGTGTAGCCTACTACAGGACCCCAAAAGGGAATAAAATGCATGATGGGAGGAAAATATATATTTCAGTAGCCCAATTTCTCTCGCAGTTATATCATTGGATAATTATAGCCTACATTGTGGGCATCAGGGAGCCGCTATTATGCCTGGCACTGAAACTGCTTTTTGCACGATTGCTTTTTAGTTTCACTTTCACGATCGCACGTACTCCGTTTATACTATGGAGCAGCAGTACTTAGAACACATTTTACAAGATCAGATTTTTGTCAGTTGTGCTCAGGATCTGCAAATCATTTGCCATCGTCTCAAGCTGGTCACACACTGGATGAGAAGCTCACAGTCGCGTCCGCGCCACGTCTTTACATTGTTTTGGATCCTTTCTAGGCGCCGCGAACAGACACCGAATGGCGCTGCCGGTGTACGTACGCTCATAGAAAATGTGTTTGAATTTTAAAGATGTGGCGCGACGCGGCGCGATGCTGCTCTTCTTGCCCAGTGTGCAACCAGCTTCAGTCATCTCTCCTTATTCTGTCCGTTTATGTGGTAAGTGAAATTTTATGTACTGTAACAGGCAACCGTTGGCAATCGTTATTTGTTTTTCCTTACTGTTCTGAAAACAGATTTAGGCTTCGGGAACACCCCTTAACTCCAAATATCCAAATATAGTGTTATTAGTATAAATATTAAACTATTATTATTATTATTATTATTATTAATTTAACTATTAAACTATTATTATTATTAATAATAATAATAATAGTATCAGCATTATAAAAGCATTGATAATACATTTTGATACTAATAATAAAATATTATAATAATAAAAAAAAAACTAAGTTAAACATTAAATGGCTTTTTAATAATTAAAAAAGGTCAAATGTAAAAATTACTTGTCATTTAAATGATTAATTAATTGTAATTTAAAATAATGTAAAAACAATCATTCAAATATCAAATAGATAATTATTAGATAAATAATAATAGATAATAATTTTAAGTACTAAACAGACATTTAACTATAAAGTATCCATTATCATTCAAGAACCGATAACATCTCTACACTGAATTTAAACATGGTAAAATTGATTTAAAAATCTGCACTACACTAATTTTAAAAACACAAATTAAACAATTAATATGTATTTTAAATCATTTAAAATTTTAAAAAGGCATTATCAGACAATAACCGATATGGTTCTGCAGGCACCAATAATAGGCAAAAAAAAAAAGCTAATTTAAGTTTTGTTCTCTTGAATTACACCACTCAACCAGAGTTTCCTACACAGAAAGTAACAGCTCGTGCCTGAAAACTTTCTGTCTAATCTAACAAAAGGGCGTGTTTGGAATTGGTGCCATTCAAGTGGAAGCCGACTGGATTTTCCACTATAATAGTCAAGGACCTGGCAGTTTCCCAGAATGAGGCAAATCTTAGACTAATTAAGGCTGTCAACGTAGGCCCTCCTTTTATTCACAAACCGGGTTTAATCCCCGATTGCCCCATTTGCTCCAGAGGGAGCACCCGCCTGGGCTCAGGCCAAATCTCTCTCTGTACAGTAGAACATTTCTGTGGGTTTGACATGGATGCCATCACTGTGTCTTGAGGGGGAGAGCGCTGGCTTTCTCACACACGCTGTAATGTTACGCCACAGTCACGGCCTATGCTGATAGCGTGTTATGCTTGTAACAAAACTCTTTGAAGCAAAAGCCGGAGATCTTGTTCTCCAGCGGGTGAGGGTTTTGTGTGCATGTGCAAAAGTCCCTCCCACACATTCCAGTGTCTTATTTTCCCTAGAACACTGAATCCATCTGCGTGACCAGAACAAAGCTGAGGAAATGGTTTTGTGCCCATCAGCAGATGGTATGAAAAGAGAGGGAAAAAGATGGAAGTGAAAGAACAAGAGTGGTGAAGACGACGTGGCTTTATTGGTTTAGTCAACGTACGCTGACTAAACCAAGAAAGTCATATATGACACTGGAGCGATGATAAGGCCGTATGCTGCATAAAGACCCCCGGGCGGCACAGATCTGTGGCCAGCTGTTGATTAGCAAGCTTGAGAATGACTGCGATCTCACCTAATGCCCATCATTTCCCATGATGCTGTTGTAATCTGATGCAACTCGGGCCTTAGGGGAATCAGGGGACTTAAAACCACTCTCTCGACTTCACACGTCACCAAGCTGGCATAATAGCCAGTTAAACCCGAAGATGTAGCCTTGTAGGACTGACTCACAAACCTAAAGACAATGAGGCGATGAGAGAATTACAGCTGGTACTGATAAGCCAATAATTATTTTCATGTTATAAATCTACTCTACTTTGAAAAAAAAAGAAAAAAAAAAATTACACATAAATATACATAAATGCTCCTTTTACAAATACAATTTTGTTTTGAAATCTGCTGTAGAAATAATGGCTGATAATAAATGTTTTGAAATTTAACATAGAAATATCTGCAGAAGTACATTAAAAATCCACAGATAACTTTTGTAAAATTTATGTTATATTGTCAAAATCAAAACAATATAACTGGTATCCCAACATTATTAAGTACAATATAAAAAATTGTATTCATTTTGAGATATGAAAAATCACATTTAGCAGTGTTATTAAACTATTTGTGACTTTAAAAATGTATATTTGAAGGAAATAAGCATGCACAATTAAATATATAATATCTACCGATACTGCAATAAAAAAAACAATATCAGCCGATAACCGATATATTGTGCATTCCAAATCAATCCTAGTGCATGTATAATAGAAATAGAGATATATATAAAATTTAATATAATATTTATATAATATTTCTTCCCAAATTCCATGTTTTCCCCTGTAATTTTTCCACTTTAATAGTTTGATTAAATTAATAATAAAAAAGGGATGTATAATCAAGTGAATTCATAAAACTTCATTTATACAAACTTCAGAATCATTCATTTAAAATTAACAATAAAAATGCCCAATAATCTGATTTATTTATTTTTATTATTTGTCTATTTACATTTTTCTGGATTCCATGCTTTATGACTTAATATATCTTTATTATCAAAAAAAAAAAATGCTGGTAATCAAACATAAATTTTGGAGTGAATGAAATTTCACTGTGGGCAAAACAAGCATTCGAGTTTACAGTTAACAACAAGTCTGTCGCTTGCAGCAGTCGGACAGAAAACCTGGGAGAGTCGCATATTTATTCCATCACATCGACTTTACCCAGAGGTGGTTAGTAGCGAGTTACATTTACTGGAGTCATTTTTTGGGTAACTAATACTTTGAGTATATTTAAAAATGGGTACTTTTACTCTTACTCAAGTACATTTTTAGTGAAAAAAGGTACTTCTATTTCGTTACTGTGGGCGACGCTCCTCTCGTTACTTTATCTTAATGCAATGCAAGTTAAAAATGCTCAAATTTATTCCAAATGCGCAGTCTACTTTTCTCTGTGCCCAAATGCCTTTGCCTAGACACAATTAATATTGATAATTTCACAATATTTACAGTTGCAGAAATATATGCTACATTTGTTTACATTTTGCAGAACAGACGGCAGAGGATCCGTCAATGTGCAATTGTTCAGATGTTCGGTAGCGGTCATGTGAGGAGTTTTCACTCTTCTCCGTGTCAGAGGTTATATACATATAGGCTATAATACATAATTAATATACTTTGAAATATAATTTAATTCAGTGATGCAAATCAGAAATTTCATCAGCTGTTACTCCAGTTTTCGGAGTCATATGATCCTTCAGAAATCAGTCTAATATATTGATTTATTACCAGTGTTTGAAACAGTTTTGCTGTTTAATATTTTTTTGGAACCTGTGGCATTTTGTTCAGGATTCTTTGATGAATAGAAAGCTAAAAAGAGCAGCATTGGTAATAAATTAACATATTGGAACGATTTCTGAAGGACTATGTGACACTGAAGACTGGCGTAAAGGCTGATAAAAATTCTGAAAACACTGAAATAAGTGAAATAAAAAAAAATTACAAATCTTTTGAACGACTGTGTGTGTGCGCGTGTGTGTGTATATATATATATAGACAGACAGACACACACACACACACACACTACATACATTTATCTATACATCTAAATAAAAATAGACTATAGGTAATACAATATATGATCCAAAGTAACTAGCAACTAACTACTTGAGTAGTTTTTTTTATCTGATACTTTTTTACTCTTACTCAAGTAACTATTCAGACTATTACTTTTACTTTAGTACAGTTTTTGGGTACTCTACCCACATCTGACTTTACCTAATTATTAGAGCATGCACTGTTAAATTGAAAACTATGAGAGGAATCTAAAGTAGAGGCTTCAATGTCGCTCTCTGGACTGAAACATCAGGACTGGGTTAAGAATATCTGTGCGAAAAAGCCATTTCAGAGCAGCCAGACTCAACACATGAGAAAAAGCATCGGACTTTTCCAAGAATCTCCAGTATCAACATGCATTACTTTAAGTACAGAGCCGCCTGACATGTGGAAGGCAACAAAAATGACCAAAGACGCTCAGAATCTAGATGGCAACACGAGCACATGCTTAAAAGCCTGTAATCGGCCAAACCACAGGGGGGGGGGGTGGAGTATGGTGCCATTTCTTCTTTTTCTTCTTCTTTCAAACTATTCTGAATAATTCGATGTTGATGGAAAACCAGGCCCTTCCGAAAAGAGGAAGTCATGAGTGCCGCCACAGAGAAAAAGGTGAATGTACGACATTAAACATCACCATCCTGCTTTGCTCCAGGCTAACATCAGACAAATGCTACTTCTTTATTTAGCTTTTGATAAACACAAGTGCTCTGGCCAAGTGCTTTCACTGACAGCCCTGCAGGTGATTGTGGGTAATTGATGATTTCTGAGCGTAAAACACAGGGACATTCGGAAGGTGAATGAAATCATTCAGCTCCGTGCAGAGAGGACATTCATCACGCGTTTCGCAGCTCAGATAAGGGACAGTCGCTCTATTCTAAACGCTCGCAGGACGGCAGATAAGCCCGAGAGCTGTAGGCAGGAGCAGGACCTGATTTCACGCTGGCAATGTGGTGTGTGTGTGTGTGTGTGTGTGTGCGCAGATGGTGTGTATTTATGAAGACACTGCCTTTCACTGTTGGAGTTGTTCTTTTCACCACACCACTCCACACCCACCCTCGGCTCCGTTGCCCCCACATGGAGAACGATCCCGGCTAATCTGGCGCGTTTGTTTAAAGCATTTAATGAGGATAATCCCCCGGGATGTCTCCTCCCTTTCACTGCATAGAAATACAGGAGAGCCCAATAAAGACACAATTTAGAGGCACAACAAGGCGGTACAATGTGAGAGACGCACAACTTCAGAGCTCTAGCTGAAAGGAGCCAGTGTGCCGAGATGAACAGCAGGATTTACACAGTTAAAGGCACAGAAAGAGCTCGTCTAGACCTGTTGTACTCTGTACTCGAGCGTACATGCAATGCGAGTGAATAATGTGGAAAAAGCACTGAAAACGGACAGTTTAACCTCATTCATACAGAACAGACAACTAGTGGTTGTGAATCAAAACACTGTGGACACTGGAAGAGCAAAGCCAAGACAAGAAACACTATTAGCCAGATGCAACCCATAAAAAATCCATCATGTCCATTAAGACAAACCAAGGTCATAACTAGTAGTCGACACACAGAGGTTATAGCATAAATAATTCAATTAAATGGCAAATGAGATGCATAAAATACTTTGCCAAATATTATTCCAAATATCAATTTATTTCACTATGAATATTTGAGGAAGAAAATAGCTAATTAGGCTGTTTTGGAAGTTACTAACTTTTGGTCATGGTCAATAAGAACACGCAAAAATCTGACATATACTTGTTAACCATCAAGACAGACAGACTATATAGTTTATATTATGACTAAAATTGAAACTGTTACTAGTCACAAAGGGAAAAAAATAAAAATCAGTTACTCACCACTGCTGGGATAGTGATTAGAGTAGTAAAATACTATTATTGCTACAGTATCCAATGAATACAAACTAGCAGGGTTTGACCTATGGGGGTTGGGCTCCGAAAACCTCAAAATAAGTCAAAACAAATGGTTGAAGGTCTTAAAAATGTGTTTTCTTTTCCAATATAAGTACGTTTCAACAGCTAGCATCCAATACTTACCAACTGGGCACAAATTTTGGGGGGGGGGGGTTGGGTTGTCTGAGCCCCTCAAAATAAGTCAAAACAAAAGTTAGGTGTCTTAAGCACTTTCCGTTGTCATTATCGGTCAATATATCGGCAAAGTAATCGTTACTAATCACAAAACACAGATTTACAAACAAACACAAACCATCTTGAAGCGCTAGGGGCACGAGACATTGGCGTTATTGCGCGAGACGAACCTCAACCGATTGCATCCCGAAAACAGACCCACCTAAAAGTCACACACTAGTTCCTACACTGCATACTAGAGTCTGCTGAATACTTACTAGTGATATCGATAAACATATTACATAAAAGTAATAAGGACATAAATAAATGCACGCCAGTTTCAAGAAACGAATGTTAAACCGCTACCGATAACACATGAACCCAATCATCTCACATGCAACATGCAAATACGCGTCCCGTCTGAATCCGAACACAACCGCGAACTGCTTTATGGTCTTTTGGCAGGTATATTCCACGTCAAACACACACAGATTCTCACCTTGGCAGTAGTTGCAGCGTCCAGACCACGCATTCCCTTCAGACTGAGAGGAATAGATTCCCGGTGCACGGAAAGTTCACATGTCACTCACGCGCGGAGAGAGAGAGATCTGCGGGATTCCCGTTACCAAATAACACACTGATCGCTATCTGATCACATGATGCATCCAGGTGTGACTGGAACACACACATACATCTACACACACCTGGAGGTCTGATCGCGCTCGCCTCCTCCTGCCCGGTTACTCGCGAACGGAGGAACAGAGCTGATGTGTGTGTGTGTGTGTGTGTGTCTCCTCCCCTTGCCCGCGCTGAGAGCTTTAAACCACAGAACAAGCGAGGACCTGATGGAGGAGAGAGCTCGATCTTAAAGTGCTTTTAATCTAGTGTAGATTAGTGAAAAGAGCATCTCTTCCAAATCAGTGATTACTTTTAAAGCTCTAGTCTGGCATTTATAAAAGTACCATGGTATTACTGTTTTGTTGTTGTTGTTTTTCGCCATGGTATCTTGTTGTTTTAGACATGTACAATGACAATACCATGTTATTTTCATGTGTAGCCTACCTCTATAATATTACCTAAGTACCTTACTTGGAATACATATAATGAATGTATAAAGCATCATACTTTTGGTAAATGAACACTTACATTAGCCTATCTATCTATCTATCTATCTATCTATCTATCTATCTATCTATCTATCTATCTATCTATCTATCTATCTGTCTATCTGTCTATCTGTCTGTCTGTCTGTCTGTCTGTCTGTCTGTCATCTATGTCTGTCTGTCTGTCTATCATCTATCGTCTGTCTGTCTGTCTGTCTGTCTGTCTGTCTGTCTGTCTGTCTGTCTGTCTATCTATCTATCTATCTATCTATCTATATCTATCTATCTATCTATCTATCTATCTATCTATCTATCTATCTATCTATCTATCTATCTATCTATCTATCTATCTATCTATCTGTCTGTCTGTCTGTCTGTCTGTCTATCATCTATGTCTGTCTGTCTGTCTGTCTATCTATCTATCTATCTATCTATCTATCTATCTATCTATCTATCTATCTATCTATCTATCTATCTATCTATCTATCTATCTATCTATCTATCTATCTATCTATCTGTCTGTCTGACTGTCTGCCTGTCTATCGTCTATGTCTGTCTGTCTATCTATCTATCTATCTATCTATCTATCTATCTATCTATCTATCTATCTATCTATCTATCGATCTATCTATCTATCTATCTATCTATCTATCTATCTATCTATCTATCTATCTATCTATCTATCTATCTATCTATCATCTATCGTCTGTCTGTCTGTCTGTCTGTCTGTCTGTCTGTCTGTCTGTCTATCTATCTATCTATCTATCTATCTATCTATCTATCTATCTATCTATCTATCGTCTGTCTGTCTGTCTGTCTACCTACCTATCGTCTGTCTGTCTGTCTGTCTGTCTGTCTATCTATCTATCTATCTATCTATCTATCTATCTATCTATCTATCTATCTGTCTGTACCACGTTTTATATCAAAGTACCAAGATAGTACCCTCCAATACCATGGTACCCCTGCTGTTTGTACTATTTTAATTAGTTTTGTGTTTTCATATTTTGCTTTATGCAGCACGCTCAGCATTCAGCAGAACAACTTTCACTTTTCTGACAGATCAAACTCCGTCGAGTGTATCATCTGTCAACAGTTCAAGTCACCTGTGAAAGTGTAACACAGGTACATCCATCTCCCTGTAGTGGGACACGGTGTAGTTTATTCCTGTCAGGGGTCGTACAATAAATGATCCTATTTCTGTCGCTCTGTGTGGGGAAGCAAAATATGAAGTGTTCAATCAAACACGAGACGTCAAACCCAGATCTCTATACGGGATTCTATTGTATGGGGCTGTAAATTTGAGAGCTGTTTCTAAACGCTCTCTGCCAGCATTCTTGTGCAGGGCCCAAGAGACACCGAACACATCGTTACATGAACTGGACATCCACACGTCATCTCCAGATCCATTTCCACATGTACGCCCCTGTACAGCCATGCACAAAATCATCTTCTACATGAAGAGAAAATGAAACCTAATTTAGGACCATTGATTTGATTAGATGATTTGCATTATTTTCACCAACAATTAAATTCCAATTCTCACTACTATCATAAACGGTCTGGATGTTTTACTTTTAAGTTTTTATCTTTCATTTGTTTATTTTTTTTAAGATTTAAACATAAAATATGATATTTTACATTAATAATATAATGTCAATTATATTATATTATATATTTTAAATTAATATTAATATTTTATATATGTTTATATTTTTTTAATTAATCGATATAATATTCTAAAGAATAAAATAATAAAAATGAGAGGAGGAATATTCTTAAGAGTCAGTTTTTTTGGGCAAAATATTATTTATTTTATATCTTTATTTAGATTTTCATGTTCATCACCGCGTTCATATATGTTCTGCTCCATCCCCTGGAGATTACGGTTTATAAAGTTTTAAATATGGATATTTTTCTTACACAAGCGCATCGCTTCCTTTAAGAAGGCCTTTATTAACCCCTTGGAGCCCTGTGGAGCACTTATGATGGATTGTTACGTTGAGACGTATGTGGTGTCTATGCATCTCTCTCTCTCTCTGTAGTTCTCACAGATGGCCCTGCCCTAATTGAACGTGCACCGTCATTGGCCGAGGCTGGAACTGCGCATCTTTCAAAAACGCAGAGATGCTGATCTGGAAGTAGGATATTGTTGATGGTGTTGCTGGTTGAAATTGTGTTTGTTGTTAAGAACATTCGCCCATTGTTATAAATACTGTAAATATTACTTCATTTCTGCACAGAAGCAGTTGGGCTTGGGTGCCAATTCTTTTGTAACCTATTTGTTTTTCGGCTAGTCGGGGAGTTAGTTCAGTCCCTGTATTTTTGTTTGAATTTTTTTCTAGTGTATTAAGATTCTTTGGGAAAAAGGTAGTTTAAATTTTTTGTTCATTATTTTGGCCTTGGCCCAACCCTGAAGTTCACTCGCTTCCTATTTTGCGTGCAGATTGCCATTGAAATTAACAAAAAAAGTAAAAAAATATCAAATAAATGAAAAAGAAAGAACGAAAGATCACAAGAGTCTAGTGTAAAGACCCTTGTTTATGTTTCTCCTAGACCTGGGATGAAGCATATATTGGGGGCTCGTCCGGAATTCTTGTAAATTAAATTCAATGGCAATCCGCACACAAAATAGGAAGCGAGTGAATTTCATGGTTGGACCAAGGCACTTTATTTTGCTTCAAAATCTGGACTACTACCTACTGCCATTATACAGTTTGAAAGAGCCAGGACATTTTTAATATAACCCTGATTGTATTTGTATGAAAGAAAGAAAGACATATACCTAGAATGGTTTGAGGGTGAGTAAATCATGGGGTAATTTTCATTTTTGGGTGAATTAGCCTATGTTTTATAAGATTCATCTCTTTATTTTGACTGAAACCTGTAGCTGTAACAAAGACAGAGGCTTAGATCCAGAGCTTCATTGTTTCCTGAGTGTCACTTTTGGTGAGTGATTTATGGTTATGCAAATAGACATGTCTGGGAAGAGAGCGGGCACTACCCCAAAGACTCATGGGATGAATCAAGTGTGGCAGCCCTGAGTCAGACTTAGGCAGCTGTACATAAGATGGAAGAGCGAGAGAGAGAGACAGGGAAATAGAGATAGGGAAATGAAAAAGAGAGAGATTGGGTAATGAGATCCGTGCAGAGAAACGGCCTTCACTGGTAACCATGTGAGTGATGAGTTACAGGCCGGAGCAGACAGACACATGTGCGTCTGGATTATTTTAAGTGTGACTGGATTGTAAAACAACACAGTTTTGCACAACAGCAGATCGTGACGCTATAACAAAAATATTTGTGCCAGAGGTCAAATCCAAAAATATAATAGTATTGAAAACTACATCATCTTATAAAAATAAGACTGTTCACACAAAAAGCAGCATGTTTTTTGTATTCCGTGAAGTATCCCTTACGAAAACAGCAACCACAAATTAATCATGGTTATGCTACACTACCATAGTTTAATAATGGTATTTGTGGTAAAACTGTTGTTATACAAATAGTAATCAATTAAAAAAAAACAAAAACAAAAAAAAAAACATGGTTACTACACTTTTACTATAATAAAACCATGGTTAATTTTCGTAAGGGATGTAGGCTACCACGGTAAACATTATTCATTCAGAACCATGGTAGCTATACATAAAGTAGGCTGTTTTGTGTGTTTGCATTGGAAGTTCATTTGGGAAATAAAATATTGTATAATTATTTATATTAAGCCATAACCTTCAGCTCAGTTTCTATTTGTGTTTTATTTTGAATCATTTACTACGCCGCTAATGGATGCTGTGAGACTTAAATATGGCCCTATATGACACGATTGACTGCACTCTATGTAATGTTTAGTGCTGTTTGTTGAAAGCTGTGTATTTATGCACACTTTATTTGATGTTCCTGCCGTTTTGCACTGAATTTCCCTTCAGGGATCAATAAAGGATAGTTTCCATCTGTCTGTGATGCCGTTAGAGAGTCCTCTACTGGCCGAGACGAGCAACGAGCGCTGCCCGTGTGTCCCAAACCTGAAAAAGGCCTTGATTAAATTTAACTATCCATAAAAATGTGAATTCCTCATCCATTCTCTTTCAAGACCTTGAGATAGAAAGTCAATACGGCCTTACTGCCGATTCCATTTTCATAGCCTGATTCATAATGATTTACTTCCCTGACAGCTGAATTTTCCGGTGACTTTTTCTCTCTGTCAAGCTTCAGACTTGATGTGACGGATCTTGGCGCCTGTAAATCGTCTCAGTCAGGTGGCTTCCCGGGGCCGGTGGAAAGATTGTGCGGCAGATGGAGGCTCTTACACGTGGAAAGGTGGCATAGCGTGAGATCGCAGAGTTGAGAAAAACTCATCACACATTCTGAGGCGGCTTATTATAGACACGCATATCACTACAGCGCCGTATCTGATTCATCGCACACCTCTGCTGCTCAGAGACTCCAGTCCCGCTGGAAAAGCGGCCCCTGACTTATAGTTACCGTATTTTGATTGGTAGCCTACAAACTAAAATACTCAAGAATTTAGGGGTCGTTCACTCAGGAAACGCATCCGTCTGTGCAGTTGTTGATTTTAGTTGTATGTAAATAACTATTTCACGTCATTACTCATGAGCACCACCGTTTTAATGTGCTGTGTCAAGTTATCTTGTAAAAACACGCCAAAAAACTTCAAATCACTTTGAAGAATACCATAGGTAACTGTACAAATATGATATCCTTACTAAAAATGTTTTATCCAGCCTAACCTTGTTTGCTGGCCATATGGTTTAAGAGGGCCTGACAAGCTAGAAAGTACTCAAAATTCATCAGAAACCAGACCAGATTGACCAGGCTAAGACCAGAACCAGCTTGGCTGGTTTAAGCTGGTTTGTTTTTCAGCAGGTATTGCCATAAAACATGTCCAAATCTTTGTTTTAACATAGTTAGTGCACTGTACACTCTTAAAAATAAAGGTGCTTCAAAAGGTTCTTCAAGTTATGCCATAGAAGAACCATTTTTGGTTCCACAAAGAACCATTCAGTCAAAGGTTCTTTAAAGAACCATCTCTTCTTTCCCTTTCTATAATCTGAAGAACCTTCTTTCACCACAAAAAAACTTTTGTGAAACAGAAAGGTTCTTCAGATGTTAAAGGTTCTTTATGGAACCATGTAGTCAAAAAGGTTCTTCTATGGCATCGTGAAGCACCTTTATTTTTAAGTGTGTATACGCTATACAATTGCAGCAGCACACAAGCAATGCTAATTTAATGAAATTTAACAAATTCAATAAGAACGGAGTATGAATCAAATTAGCTGCTTAAGACTCAGCCATTAAAAATGAGTAAATGCAAACAGCACACAAAAATATTAGGTTCACTTAGCTAAGAAGAAACATCATGTTAATAAATAGGCTATATGAAACTATTTTGACACACAACAAAGTTTATTTGCATCAGATTGGATTTATTTAGTATTATCTCTATTTGTAATCTTTCATAACCTGCAAGTGTTAACTTAAAAAAAAAAACATTTCTACCTAATTTAACCCATAAAAACTAGTTTTGGTTATCATTTTATGTATTTAGGTTGATTCAGTGATATTAATTAACCCTCTGGTGCTCTTCGGTCACTTTTGACTGGAAAATGTTCTGTTTCGAAATGGTACGAAACTTTTATGGCATTTGGAATGTGAACACACAAAAAAATTGAGGGCTTGATTCAAGCAGGCTAAGTGGTGGTAAAAAAAATATTCACACTTGTGCACTTCGGTCAAAAATGACCGACCATAGAAAATGAATGGGAAATTGACAAAAACACAAATATTCTGCTAATTTTTGTGTGTACAATCTACAAATCTGCCACAATGCAGAAGAAAAAGTACACAGCAATGACAGGGGGAAAATCTAAAACATCAAGAGTGCAAAACCAACACTTTCACTCACACACACACGCGTACACACACACCTATGAATTGGTGTGACTGTAACACAGCAAATATATAAAAGCAATAATTCAACTACAATGCAGTAAAAAAGTGGGCAGCAAGGAAGGGGTTACACTCTGAAACATCAAGAGTGCAAAACAGGCACATCCACTCACACACACACACACACACACACACAAATATACACATTCAAATGAATTGGTATGGTTATAACCATATAGCCATAACAACTGAAATAAGAGACTGAAATCAGATCAGACCAAGAAGGATTCAGCTCTGATAAAACATACCTGTTCATTTTTTTTCTTTTTATAGAATTTTAATATTTTGTGTAACAAAATGCATTCTCTGTGTTCAGGTTTGACTGAAGTAATACAGTTTTTTACCATCACTTTGCTACTATTTTCAGAACCTTGATGTCATTTTTCACATCTCTAGACACAAAACTCAAAACGGTTATCACTTCAAGATTCAAGATTCAAGATTTTTATTTGTCACATACACAATTATACAGGGTATAACCAGCAGTGAAATGTAGGTCAGGTCCGCTCCAAGGACAGTGCAATTATATAGAATACAAATATTAAGAAAAAGAAAAGTAGAAAAAATAAGAGGAATAAAATAAAATAAAAGATAAAACAATATATAAATATAAATGTGCAGGTCAGTACAGGTCAGTATGTTGTTGACTTAAATAGTAATAAGAGGAATGTGCAAAAAGTTGTCCAATTTGATGTCCAATACCGATGTCAGCTGACGTTTATATTTGTTGTTTTTAGGTTGTGTAACCAAAATCCAACTTTAAGTCAACGTTAAATTGGCGTCAAATACTGACGTCAACCCGATTTTCATTCTCAACCAAAATGCAGCGTCTGTTCAACATCATGTCCAACGTCAGCCTGGCATTATATTGACGTCATGTGCCTGCTGAGTTCATATTAATACAGAACATTGTGCCCTATTTTTTACAGACTTTTTAAATGCATTTACAAACCAAGAATGGAAAAAATATATAATTTTCTTACAGTGTGTGAATAACTATGTTAAAATGATGGTAACTTTCATAATGGCTGGCAGCTTACACTAAACACAGTGTATCCCCAACAGACAGTCTGAAGACATATGTGTAGGTGTTTGAAGATGCAGATCCTGCTTTTAACCAGCTGCATGTGCTAATTGTGTTGCGCAGGTATGTCCACCTGTGTGCTTTGAGATCAGCTCCATTCATGCGTCCACACTTGCATCTGTTCATTTTGTTCATCGGGCGTTTGTGTTTGAGAGTTGTGTCGCTTTCTGACTCAGTGGAGTGAGAGATGATGAGACAGATATTCACTCCTCCACTCAACCTGATTCAATTCTGCTTTCTTATTCACCCAGAACTAATGCAAGACTTCACGCCGACTCATACATAAATAACCTGTGTTTGGGAGGCCGAGACGGAAATGCCAGAGTTATTTCTTAGTAATGATCTCAAGTTCACAGAATTGACAGACACTCGCACTCATAGATAACTAGGCTGTTGCCATCACTTTGATCAAAGACAACAAAAGCATCTTCATTTTCATCATTCATAGTCTTCATTTGTGTATAGAGTCTAATACCTTGCACTGGGGTTTTGCTTTGATCTCCTCTGTGATTACTGTTCTTTCTTTCAGTTCTCATGCATTCTTGTTACATTTCAGTAAACTAGTGTAATTATATCTCATACTTTAGAATATCATTAAGTCACTTATCGATAATAAAAATAATTATAATATTTTTGTATATTTATACATTTTATTTCCTATTCATTAGTACAAATAATAAAAATAATAAATTTTGATCTATAATGCAATATAATTGCTTTATAAAAATATTTTTTAGTTTTATGATACTATTAAGTAACTTAAGTAAAATTATTAATATTATGTAATTATATTTATTTTATAATATCACCTAATAATAATAAAATGTCATCATTATAAGTAATTTATTTTATACTTTTATATTCATTTTATGATATTACATATTAAGAATAATAATACTTTTGCTCTAATTTAATTTTTAAAAATTGTAAAATTATTTAATATTATTGAAATATTTTATAATAACAATACTATATCTATTTTATATTTTTTCCCATCATATTAAATAGTAAAAAAAATTGACAATTGTTGATAAACAATTAGAATGTTGATAATAATATGATGATAATTACCTTTTGCTCTATATTGCTCTAATGCAATATAATTGCTGATAAAATATTTAATAAGTAACTTAATAATAACTATAATAATAAAACTTTTCCTTTATATTGCTATATAATTGCTCCTTAAAAGATTCAATAAAAAATTTAAGCTGCATGCAGCGATGAAAGGGCCCTCGCAACCGGGCTCACCGCCAACGGTGGCTTCAGGAAGACAGGGAACGGTGAGCAATATGCATCTAAAAAGGCAAATATAGAAATAATATGTCAAAGTAATTTATGTGCCAAACTTCCTGCTGGTGGCGCTATGTCTATAACTGAACATTGGCATGTAGATGTCTTCAGACCAGTACTTTTATCAAACATATGAAGTTTGGTGCAGATTGAACATGGTATGTTTGAGTTAGTGTAAAGCAAGACATATCCTGTTATCAACAGGTGGCGCTATGATTACATCTGAATATTGGCCTTCAGATGTCTTCAGTCCAGGGCTCTTACCAAATATGTGAAGTTTGGCGCAGATTGGACATTGCATGTTTAAGTTAGTGTAAAACAAGACATTTCCTGTTGCCAGCAGGTGGCGCTATGATTATTATGGAATATTAGCCTTTAGATGTGTTCAGGCCAGCACTCAGAGAGCTGTTGGAAGAGTTAAAAAAAACTTCACCAGGTAAGGATGAGATATGTTATATAATGCTAAAAAATTTATCAGATTTTTCTATGAACTTTTTATTGTGTCTTTTGGATAAAGTGTGGAGATCAAGGAGACTTCCTTCTTCATGGAAACACTGGCTTATTATTCCTGTGTTAAAGCCAGCCAAGAACAAGCATAATGTTGCAAGTTATAGACCTATAGCATTAACATCAAATTCGTATGATTGTGTGTAGATTGAACTATATATTAGACAGGAAAGAGATTATTTCACCATATCAGAGTGGATTTCGAAAAGGACGAAGTACATTAGATGCTGTTATTAGTTTAGAAACAGATAGAAGAAATGCTCAAGTTAATAAAGAGATGGTAGTAGGTATCGTTTTTGACATTGAAAAAGCATACGACATGCTTTGGAAGGAGGGGCTGTTAATAAAGTTTGAACAAATAGGAATTGAAGGTAAAAAGTTTAACTGGATTAAAGATTTTTTACTAAATATAACTGTTCAGGTAAGGGTTGGGGCTGCATATTCTAGGATTTATCAAATATATAATGGTACACCACAAGGAATTGTGTGCAGTCCAGTATTGTTTAATATCATGATAAATGATGTTTTCCAAAATGTCAAAATAGATATAGGAAGATATCTCTATGCTGACGATGGAGCGATATGGAAAAGAGGTCCTAATGTATCTCATGTGACAAGAGTCATACAATCAGCGGTAAATGAAGTGGAAAAATGGGCAAACAAATGGAGTTTTCGACTATCAGTGACTAAAACTCAACTAGTCTGTTTTGCGAAGACAAATCATATCCCTGAAATAAAAGTGAAGTTGTATGGGCAAGTAATTGAACAAGTTAAAGAAATTAGATATCTAGGAATATGGATGGATTCCAGGTTGACCTTTAGGATACATATTCAGAAGTTGGTAGATAAATGCAAAAAAAGTAATAATATACTACGATGTTTAACAGGAATGGAATGGGGAGCTAGGAAATCTTTACAAAGAATATATAGTGCGTTGATCATGGATGCATCATTTATGGATCTGCATCGAAATCCTTGATTAAAAAAGTAGAAACAGTTCAGGCACAATCTTTAAGAATATGTTGTGGAGCTTTCAGATATTCTCCAATATCAGCCTTACAAGTGGAGGTGGGAGAAATGCCTATAAGTTTACGAAAGTTGAATTTAACTATGAATTATTAGATAAATGTAAAAGGTCATTCAGAATCACATCCTGTAAAGGACATACTGAAGGATTGCTGGGAATATGGGAATAGTAAAATCAAAAGTTTTGGATGGACAGCAACTAGAGATGCTACTATTTTGGGTATTACAGAAATCTCAGTTAGTCCCTCTGTTGTAATACCGAATATTCCTCCTTGGTTGCTTCCTTTGCCTCAAGCAGATTTTCATCTTCAATATATGGTTAAGAATGAGAAATCTATTCCTAAGGAGGTTATTGTCACGGTGCACACAGCAAGGAGGAACGAGGAGCACGCAGACGAGGATGTAAACTCAAAATACAATCTTTAATGACGGCCAGACACAGGAACAGACACAGGAACAGACACAGGAACAGACACAGGAACAGACACAGGAACAGACACAGGAACAGACACAGGAACACCGGGGAGTAACGAGTAGACCAGACGAAATCAAACTGAATAGACAGGACTATAAATACACAGGTAAATCATAGATAACGAGACAAACACAGCTGGACAAGGATTAACTAATAATCACACTAGACGAGGACAGGAAACAAACCAAATATGGACACAAGAGGCGGGAACACATGACACACACGACAGATGACTGACAGTTATTGTTCAACAATATCTAGACCTACATTACTCTTCAATGCTCCATATTTTCACAGATGGTTCTAAAGATCCTACATCAGGAATTTCAGCTGCAGCTGTATATATCCAAAGATTACAAGTCAACATTCAGAAAAGGATAACTAATTATGTATCAGTATTTACAACAGAGCTTAAAGCTATTCAATGGGTGGAGGAAGTTAAGCCTACAAGGTAGTCATTTGTTCAGATTCCTTGTCAGCTTTAAATAGTATAATAAGTGAACAATCAACATCAAGACATGATTTCATGTATGAAGTACTTATTAATCTGCTTAGGATTCAGGAAATTGGTATAGTCCTGAGGTTCCTGTGGGTACCTGCACATGTAGGAGTACAAGGAAATGAAATAGTCGATAAATTGGCTAAACAAGCAATGAAACATATCAACGGTGAGGTACAAATTCCACTGAGTAAAGTAGAAATAAAAGGAAGAATTAAAGAACACATGAATAAAAAGTGGCAGGAAATGTGGAAAAAGGATTTAAAGGGCAGGCACTTATACAATATTCAAAAACAGATAATTTCTTTTTTTTTTTTACTTCAATTGTTGTATGTCTGTATTTATGTAGCACCGTGGTCCTGCGAGGCATGACATTTCGTTCCACTGTATGTCCCCACATGTAGCGGACTGACAATAAAACTCAACTTGACTTGACTTGAATGTTTTAACAATAGAAAGGAAGACATAATTTTTACTCGACTTAGAATAGGACATTCTGGTTTAAATAATTCATTATTCACAATAGGGACACATCAGTCAGGATTATGTGATACATGTAGTGAAGCAGAAACTATTGAGCATGTACTTCTACATTGTGCAGTATATACCAAAGAAAGAGAGGAGTTATTTAAGAAACTGAGTAACATAGGAGTAATTCATTTTACTATATCAAATCTTCTTGTTGTGCCTCAGGACAGACAAATATTAAGAGAAAAATTATACGTTTTTTGAAGATAACCGAATTAGAAAGTAGAATTTAATAAAAAATGTTCTCCTTCCTGTTAATGCTTCACACTCCAGTCCAGTTACTGGCGGTAATACACCATAAGTTGGCTTGTCAACCGCCATTACATCTTACAAGAAGAAGAAGAAGAAGGCGGCCAGTACTCTTATCGAACTTGTGAAGTTTGGGGCAGATTGCACATTTTATGGCTGAGTTACAACAACTTCTATTCCCATGGCGAGACATCGAATTTTGCCAGGACGCCATGGACACACCCTTTAACGAAAACTCAAGATCTTCACAAAGGGCTTTAGATTACACTGACCAAATTTGGTGTTCATCTGAATTCATCAAATTCATCTGAGTTCGTCAAAGTACGACACCTGAAAATGACAAAAACGACACAAAATTTGCTCAGACAATTCTAAATAACTGACTTCCTGTTGGGTTTCGGATTTTGCTCCAAGAGACTTTTTTGTATGTATTGGTGTGTTACATGTGTGTGCCAATTTTCGTACATGTACGTGAAATGCAGCTCGAGGCGCACTCCGTTGAAAGTGAACCGGTGGCGCTATCGAGCCATTTTGCCACACCCACTTTTGAAACATAGTACTGTATATCAGACGTAAATTTTCGCCAGTTCTGATGCGTGTGCAAAGTTTCATGACTTTGAGTATGTTTAGGCCCTCAAAACCGCGATTCATTTTGGAGAATAATAATAATAATAATAATAATAAACGGAGCAGATCCAAGAGGGTCCTCACACCATCGGTGCTCGGGCCCTAATTAATAATAATGATAATAATATTAAGTTACCTCTATATACTAATAAAAATAATACGTATGTCAATAAGTAACAGATAATAACACAATTAATAATGATACATTTTATGTAATTTACACTTACTACTAATATTTAATAATAATATTAAAAATAAATAAATAAACCAGACCCCATAACATTTATATTTTCCTCCTATTTCTTTGCAACATTAATAACAGAAACATTATAGCTTGAAGTAATTCAGTACTTTGCTGTGGAGTTATGGAAATGGAGCGAAATCCTTCCATGACATGAGGAATGTTTCTGCTTCAATCCTGCAGCTCTCGTGTGGGCACGGTGCGAAACCCCCAGCGATTTCACGGTGCAGCGGGTACGGCGTGGGTGAGGCCTGGCCCGGCCGCTCAGCCTGATACTCTGCCATCATTCTGCCATCTGTTAATCTCTATTTCCAGCCCTGAGATCCGGATCCAAATCGAAGCAGGGCTGACAAGGCCCTCAGGCGCCTCTCATATGCTGTGAACTTCTTTATCACGTCAAACTTCCTCCTGCATCCAAACAGAGGTAATACTGGTCAAAAATACATTCGAGTAAGTAATAGAAACACACATCACATCTTTCCTCCTCTAAAAAGAGATTTCCAGAACAGTAAGTGTGCAGTGACATCGATGACAAACATTGTGGAGAGAGAAAGCGTTCAACAATAAATCAAAGATGGATGTGTCCTACATTTATCAGGCCTGGAAACCATAGGATGCATTTAGTAGAAGAGGAAAGGATGGATTGAGTAAGTTCTTATCTGAGTGATTTATGAGTTTAAGAATGGAAGGGTGAATCGTTTAGGTTATGTAGGTCAATGTGAGAGCAATACTCGAGAGCTGCGGATCCTCCTCATGACGGACCGTTCTGCTGATCGTCAAGACTTCAGCCTGTCAGTCAAACTGCTGACATCGCATCAGTCACTGTAGAAACAGCAGCAGCAGCACAATGGCAGACTGACTGCTGGGACAAACACACCACAACAGACGTCCTGACAACTCACTCCAACTGTGCTTAACAAAATGAATGGATAACTACAACAATAATAATAATATTATTAATAACAACAACAATAATAATAATAATAAAAATTATAATAAATATTATTATTATTAATCATATGTTCACGTTCTGTTTATTTCTAAAGCACATTTAGTAACAGCTGCCGGCCGACCAAAATGCTGTACAATAATTACAATATACATAAACAAGCAAGAGACAGACCAATAATCACTTAGGGACAAAAAAACAAAAAAAACAGGATACAATTACATGTTAAAAGCCGAGACAAACAAATGAGTTTTGAGTGCAGATTTAAACTCAGATAAAGTGGAAGCTATTTTAATTTGGGTCGGGAGATTATTCCACAGAGTGGGGCCAGCCACTTCAAAGCCTTGTTTTCAAGCGGGTTCTAGGAATCTGAAGGAGGAATTTGTTTCCTGATCTAAATCCTCGCTTAGGAGTGTACGGGTGGAGTAAATCCATCAGATAAGATGGTGCTAGATTCAATTCTATACTGAACAGGCAGCCAATGTAGAGATCTCAGAAGGGGTGACACATGAATCTAGCTGAACGACTTGTAAGCGGGAAATTTGAATCTTCAAAACACCATAATATAGAGAGTTGCAATAATCCAGCTGAGATGTAATAAAGGCATGGATAGCAGGCTTTAGAAAGAAAGGTTTTAATTTGAGAGACAATTACAGAGCTGATTTGTTTATCAAATTTCAAGCCGTTGTCGATTTCCACACCCAGATTTAGCACTTGGGATGAAATAGCAAAATTGAAGAATGAAAGATTAAGTATGTTTTGTGCTCTAGTTTCAGAGGGGCCAAAGACAACAACTTCTGATTTATCTGAATTTAGGAAAAGGACATTTTTTGAGATCCATGATTTGACGTCATCCAGACAAGCTGATAAACTATTAAGAACATGCTTTTTTCCCGTGGTCACAGGCAGATAGATATATTGGTTAATTTGTTGGTTTTATTTTATATTTATTTTCTTTCATCAAAATATCACTGCTATATTATCAAAAAGGTGCATTTTAAACTATTTTACATAATTGCCCAAAGTGCTGTGTTAATTAATATGAAAAAGCTATATATATATAGATAGATTCCATATGTTTCTTTATAAAAAATACATTAAAATGTATAAATAAATGTATGAACGAATGAATAAATGTATAAATACGTTGTCAAACATGTTTCTTGGGAGGAAATACTGTTTTAATTAGTAATGCTGTTTTATGTTTATTAAGGTGCATAAAAGCAGAATAAATTAATTATTGTGTAAACAATGAAAAAGAAAAAAACCCACTTCTAAACATTTTAATACTCATACACATTACAGTAACATTAAAATAAATTAAAATAGCAATAGTAAGCTGGCTATTCAAATATTTTACAATATAAACTCGATAGATTTTTATAGCTGCTTTTTTTGGTGTCACAGCTCATAATTGAGCTGTTGCTGACATCTAGCGGTGGTTATATTTACTGCACCAGCGTGACACTTACGTAGCCGTGATGTCAACTACGTTTCTCCTACGTCATTACGTTCCCATGATGCACTGCGAAAGTTGGTTGAAAATATATATATTTTTAAATGCTATTTTTGCTTATTTACATATTTTTTAAACACATAGCCAGACTGATATGCATACTCATGTCTTCTTCGCTTTTTGATCGGTCAGCTCGTGGTGAGCGTCGTTTGGTCACCGTCTCTGTAAAGCGAGGCGTGTTTGTAGTAATACTGTTAGTAATACACATAGTCTTTATCCTTGCGCAGTGGCAGTATCGTAGCCTATGAGGTTTATCCGAGGCGCGATTATTGCTAATTGAAAACTTTACCCAATACCCCGCTATGACGACTTGAAATATAGTCGGCATTGGCAATTTTTGATGGTCTTTACGGAGACTGGTATACATGTTAAAATAAGATTGAGATGAATTTATAATTTAAGGACTGCATTACAGCAGATTATGTTTTATAAAATATGAAGCTCGCTTGAGAACAGTTTTCTGTTTAGTGAAGGTTTCTCTTTTCATGTATATATCTAATATTGTTTTGTTTGTTTTTCGAATATAATTAAAATAGACAGGTCCTAGGTTTAATTAATAATATTATTTAATTCATATCTGTGTGTTTGCACAAAAAAAAAAAGGTAGACAGTCTATTTTTCAATATCCATCTTTTATTAAATAAAATAAAGAATAAACTGCAAAACCAGCGGCTGTAGTTCAGGACATTAATATGACCACTAGATGATCACCCCGTAAATAGTCCATAAATGATACGCACGCGCACGCGCACGCACACACGCACACGCACGCACGCTATAAAAATGATAACAAAAGATCAAAACAACCACTCCCTCATCAAAGCAATCCGCCAATCTCTCTTACATTAACTCTTTATTTTTCGTTATATTCCTATAACTTAGTTTTCTTACCATTGTGAAACTAATCAAATCTCCTAAAAGCCTGTTACACGTTTCCATACAACTGCATTACTGAATTACGTCAAATAATACATTTTATTGTTTTATTAAAAGTTGGCTAGATCAAAGCAGAGATGGCCCTACCTTTTGTACACTGAATAAATAAATCAATAAATATTCTATTGAATTATTTGGGTGCACTGCACTTCAATCCTCCCTGAATCTTTATACTAAAACCTTTAAACATGAATCACTTCTGTGGCACTGAGCCTGCAATAAATGTATTGTACTACAACACACAGTGGCATTACATAAAATAATTTTGCTAATTAGCTATAATACGATTTTCAGATAATAAATAAATAAACAGAATAAATAAGTATTCTCATATTTTCATTTAAAGTTTGCCATAACTGTTAGGCCTATTTAGATATAAGCTGTATGTACACTAATATAATTGTAATATGTTCTCTAAAATGGTAAGCTACTGAGGGCAGGTGATGTTAACCCAGCCTCTCCTGAGAGAAATCCCAGAGCAAAACTGGGAGGGTGTTTGATTACTCTGTCCATTAGACATTTATGTATATACTTTTAGGTAATAAATAGCATTTGTCTTGATTTTGGTATGCAATTATTACAAAATGATACAGCAAAACAACATGAAAATCACCACAGCGGTACTTGGAGAGATGTAAAAAAGAATCTGGTGGAGTTTGCAGAAAACTATTTGATTTTATATTTTTATGATTTTTTAAATGTGTCTATATAGCAATGTAAATAGCATTTGTCATGAATAGGGTATGCAATTATTAAAAAAAAATATATACAGTAAAACATGAAAATCACTACAGTTTTACTTGGGGAGATGCATAACAAAAATCTGGTGGAGTTTGCAGAAAACTATTTGATTTTATATTTTTATGAATTTTTTAAATATTTAATACAGTGAGGTAACTAAATGGCATTTGTCTTGACTTTGGTATGCAATTATTAAAAAATGATACAGCAAAACAACATGAAAATCACCACAGTGGTACTTGGAGAGATGCAGAACAAGAATCTGGTGGAGTTTGGAGAAAACTATTTGATTTGATCTTTTTATGAATTTTTTTAATATGTCTATATAGCAATGTAAATAGCATTTGTCATGAATTTGGTATGCAATTATTAAAAAATGAAATAGTAAAACACCATGAAAATCATCACAGTGGTACTTGGGGAGATGTAGAATCTGGTGGAGTTTGCAGGTGCGTCTAATGAGGAGATGGCGAGTCAGGATCAGCAATTTTATCCTTTAATTAGCAAATAATCCAAATAATCTCCTTACTATTTTCCCCGGACACATTCATGGTAATTGCGTTTGCTGGGGCTTTGCGGCAAGCTTTAACAGTGTTGCCAATTTGGGGATTTTGTCGCCAAATTTAGCTACTTTCTCATTGTTGCTGTGACTTTTGATTTTTTATTATTCTGCTCTATACTGAATTTGAAGTGAGAGGTAGGGAGGAGTGGCTTCATTGCATCAGATATATGTCCCTTTGCTCACAGCTGATTGGTCCAGTTTGGGTTTGCAATATCTAACCCAGAATAAAACCGGCTCCAGTGCAGGGTAGCCATGTAGCTTGAGTTACCATGGTGACAAAACCCCCAAAACCAACCCACCTTCTTGAGCCCAAAAACTCAGAGTTTGTTCAAACTGAATGTGAACTTGCTTGGGTAAAACCCGAAACCAGCTTCATGCTACAGGCCACAGGTGCAGCAGAGAAGCAAAACTACTGTTCAGGATTTCAAGCACAGGTCAGTTGTAAATAGGCAACTGTATTTTAGTCCTTGTTTACTTAAGCAGCAGCATCCCACTCATCACTCAAAATACTGTAGCCTATACTAAAGGACATCATTATCTATTGTAAAGTTGCAGGAGTAATTTAGCAGACAATTAATCATATCGTTTTATAATAGGTTTAGAGGGAGCTAGGGCAGACAACGCTTATGAAAATTAACGTTGGTTTTCCTATAAATCCAAAGGTTACTCCTGTTAACCACAAATTAATCATGGTTTTACTACACTAACCATAGTTTAACCATGAAATGTGGAGTAAAAATAAATACATCTCATGTTCGCCACCCCTGATTTATAGCATTAAAAGGAACATTTTCAGACAGTAAGATTTTTTGTATATTGTTGAAATTATAAATGAAAGAGTGAAATGTTATATATGAAAGTTTAGATCCTTTATTGCATTTATTTCTGAAAAACAAAGGGCCAATTGATCAATTTTAGTATGAAATGATCTAATTCTTAGAAAACATTACAAAGCCATACAGAAACGGTACACAGACAGTAAATTAACTGAACTTACCTCTGTATTTCTGACCTAACTATAGTTCATACATTTTCCATGAGGCGTTAAAATAAGTATATAAAACTTTGCATGCACACACACACAGACACATAAATATATAACTTTTATAATGATAAAGAGATTGTTGAGGCCTTTTTGTCAACAAAAAAATGTAGGCGGCTACTTGATTTACAGAATAACGCTAACGTTAACCCGCACAGCGACAGATCAGATATCACATTAACCGTGAAATCAGTGCTCTTACCAGCTTATTAAAAATAGAGGTAAATAATCATATTAATTTACCTTATAATCCTGCTTGCTGGGAGTTGCTTGACTGTCTGACTACGAGACGAGTGAAGAATCCAGAAAGAATAAACAAACCGGTTGGTTCAAAATAACCCAACCCAGGTGTTCACTGGTGAAAGAACCCCTTGCAGTCCTTTTGACCCAACATGAACAACCCAACTGTGTGTTTACAGTACATCAAACAACCCAGAATTATGACCCAGCACAATTAACCCAACAATGTGTTTACAGAAATAACCCAGCAATTCTGGTGGATAAAGGGCCCCACAAGTGGTAAAGCCCAGGGGCCCCTAACAGTGTTAATGCGGCCCTGCTCATGGCCACGAGATCAGTTTGTTGAGGTAACGACATCCTTATGTCATGACTTCGAAATGTTATACTCTAAAAAACGCTGGGTTATTTTTTCAACCCAAATGCTGGGTTGAGACCGCTGGGTAAAGACTAGGGTTGTTTTAACCCAATTTTGGGTTGAAAATTGGTCTTGATCGTAACCCAGAGGCGCTGGGTTGGGAACGCGGACGTGAAAGAGCACACACGCCAACATCGGACGACACCAGTACGAGAAGCTGCCATTTTCTCCGCCTGAAAGAAGCGAGAAGCGAGTGAAAGACTTTATGGTAAGTAAAGATTAAAAATGTAAAGTCATAATTTATTTTTGTTTGTGTCCGGGAGTATTTTGAGGTTTCATGGAAGGCGGAAATAGTCCGAAAAGAGCTTATATTGAAAAATACGCGTACGTGGTTTTCGCATCTTTTCGTCTTAACGGCCTCTTTTACTGAACGGAAGAGGTACTTTTAATATAACATCTGTGAGTATCTTATGTCATATTTACAGAGGTGTAAAGTACTTGAGTAGTTTTACTTGATTACTGTACTTAAGTATTATTTTTGGGGAATTGTACTTTACTTGAGTAAAATTAATAATGAATACTTTTACATTTGCTTAATTACATTTTTAAAGAAAAAAAAAAGTACTTTTTGCTCCTTACAATTTTTGGAGATCACTTTATTTTATTTTCCCTTGCTACTAACAAACCAATTGAATTGCGCTGATGCCCAGTTTAATTTAAATGTAATTTATTCTGCCAGTGAGAATTGTTTTACCTTTCCATGAAATTGGCCAGACATGTTCATTGGTCGTTTGGAAGTGACCTGGACCTGAGAGAAATTAAAACAGTCAATCAGTGGAAAAAAATGGAGGATGAAAGAGATTCAGCTGCGAACACAGTCCAAAATCAGCCACAGGATCAAGAGCACCCATGGCCGTACCTTAGCGAATTATTTTCTTGTAGTGGTATTAGTAAGGATTCATACAAGATGAAATGTATACTTTGTCTCCCACTCAACAAGGAAATATCGTCGTTCAAAAGTTCGCCATCAAACTTAAGGAAGCATATTGAGGTAAGTATTACACCCACCAACCCGCCAAATGTGGGTAAAAATCTGCTGTGGCGGGTAACACTGTCAAATCACTAGCCAATTTGGCGGGTTACTTTTTGTAAGTTATGTTCACTCATTAACGTCTTGGGGAAGTTCATGCAAGCCAAATACAGGGTGCACGCATACACGACTATGTGATGAAGACTGGTTAGACTAACTTAGTGCGCGTGCGCATTTAGAGTGCGTTCTTTCACTGGATTCAGTCTATTAATATGCATTAGGAATGATCACAATTCAAGGGGGCAGAAAATGTATATAGTTATATCAATTCATTAGGTTAATCAATATCACACGAAGAGTGCCGCTTAAAAAATCAGCATGGTTACAAATGTGAAGTGACATTCAGCCAAGTATGGTGACCCATACTCGGAATTCGTGCTCTGCATTTAACCCATCCATAGTGCACACACACAGCAGTGAACACACACACCGTGAACACACACCCGGAGCAGTGGGCAGCCATTTTATGCTGCAGCGCCCGGGGAGCAGTTGGGGGTTCGGTGCCTTGCTCAAGGGCACCTCAGTCGTGGTATTGAGGGTGGAGAGAGTGCTGGACATTCACTCCCCCCACCTACAATTCCTGCTGGCCGGGGACTCGAACCCGCAACCTTTGGATTACAAGTCCGACTCTCTAACCATTAGGCCTCTCTAACTATCTAACTATCAAGAGACTTAGGTTTTAGACACCATATTGCCTGTTTTTGCGCAATGAATCACTTATTAATAGTGACTTGATGCCACCTACTGGCGGTTTCAATTTCACATTTACATTTTTGTAAATAATTTCAAATATCAGTATTCAACATTTCATGTTTAAAATATTAAAACATTTATGCATTTCTAACTGCAAGTTAAAGCATTCCATGTCACTCTAAGCTGCATTATCATGTGAAAAAACATCTAAATGCCACTTCAGATGCAACTTCTGCAAAGATTAATTGATACTGATTTCATTTGTGTAGTAGTAGCCTATGTTATTATTATTATTATTAAAATAATTGACTGATTAAATGTAAGAATTTGACTCAAAAGATTATGTGCACTTTTAGAAAAAAAAGTGTCTTTATAAAAAGGTAAAAATGCCCATAAAAGATAAATAAATTTAAAATTATTGGAAAAGATTAATTTCTATCACTGCTTCTGTTACGGAGCCGAAGAGACATGAGGCAAGCGGATCCATTTGTAGAGCTTTAGTAAAAGGCGTCGTCATCAAACAGACATGGGTCAAACAGGTATATAAATGGCAAGACAAAGAGTAGTACTAGGGCAAGCTTTGATCGGTGAACAATATCCAACAGGGGCAAGGCAAGAGAGATAATCCAGGTAACACGGGTAGGTATCAAACACGAGAAAACTAACAAGGCAAGCCTATAACAACTGAGACGGCTCTGTAAAGTAGCTATCGCTACAATATATGCTAAACAATACTCTGCAGAGAGGAAGAGGAAGTCCATGGTTTATGTAGGGTGTGTGATCAGTGCAATCAGCTGTGTGTGTCGTCAGTGCAATGATGGATGATGGGAATTGTAGTATGAGGTGGCGTGCAAGTTAGTGTAGTGCAAGCGTCCCTGTGGTGAGTGAGTGACCTGTGGTGGTGAATTAACGGAAGTTCGTAGGTCATATTCATGACAGCTGTGAACTGACCACACAGAATATGAAAGATATCAAAAACTTTAGGAGCCAGCTGTCCACAACAGTCCTTAAGATACCAGCACAATAACACACTCAGCAAAATATCTAATTATTTTTATCGATAAAATCCCAGAAAATGTTGTTTTTTCTCATCAATATTGCACACCCTTAGTACTGACACAAAAGGATTTGCAACGGTCGCTTTGTCACTTCCAGTGTAGACAGCCTCAAGCTGTTTTTTTTTCCAAGTTTTGACCTTGACTGGCAAGTCGCTTGTGTGTAGTAGGCTTATTTTCGCTAATGCATGATAATTACATGATATAAGGCTTACGTAATAAAATGTTAGGAAAACATTTGTAATTGTTTGTAAACTATTTGCTATGGTAATTGTCTGCAATCTGTGGCAGTTGTTGAGGGTTTCAGTTAAATTATGAAGAGGGTATAAATTATGAGGGTTTCAATTTTGGCGCCTATAGCTGTATTGCTTTGAATCATCATTATTGTCCCGCGCTCTCATTGTGGTTGAATTCACGCACAAGAACAGATATCCATGAACTGATCGACCAAGCGAGACAATGTGTTTCTGCTACAAGATCTGGATTACCAAAAATCACGCTGTATTGTCAAAACTAATGTAACTAAATCATTACAAATGATTATCGAATCAATCCACCCTTGTCATGTCAGCCTTAAAGTCCTGTGTTTTTGTCAATATAAACGGAAAAATTTAAATTAATGTTCAATAGTTACTAAATGCTACTGTATTTCTAAAATCAAGTATTTAACATTATAAAATGTGCAATTGGCTGCAAATGGCTCCATTTTATTAATGCTGTAATCAGAGAGTGCATAAATGTAAATAAGTTACATTTACATTGCATACCAATATAAAGACATGGTTTTCTTATTTGATGTTTTTACAGAGAATGCACCCAAATTATCTCAAAAACTACTCTAAATTGACAGCACAGAAGAGAAAGATCGGGACCTCCAACCATGCTTCCAGCAGTAAGCAACTGAAAGTTGTTTTCCCAGTCAAACATGTGTCTCCAGTCACTGTGAACAAAGCTACATTGAGGTACATCATTCAAGGACTTCATCCTTTCAGCATTGTTGATCTGCCATCATTTAAAGAGCTGATTAGTACACTGCAGTTCTGTTGTTACAAGGCCTACTTTATGCTCCAAGATAGCTAAAGCTGCTCTGATCATGAATCCGAAAGTGACTGCTGCCATGAGTGAAGTTGAATGGATTGCAACCACAGTGGATTGTTGGCCTGCACGTAGGAAGAATTGGTGTAACTGCTCACTGGATAAACCCTGAAAGTCTTGAAAGACATTCCGCTGCACTTGCCTGCAAAAGAAAAGTTTCTACCTGTTTCTACCAAAACATCAAAAGTGTGCCTGCCACATACTTAAACTAGTCTCAAGCACTGATGCCCAAAAAGCTCTCAAATGAGCACTTCAAGAAACTCTACAGATCTGTCTTTGGCAAGTGCCAAGCTTTATGGAATAAAAGCAGCTGATCGGCTCTAGCAGCTGAAGCTGTTGAAGCAGTAAGCAGGCTTGAGCTTTTAAGGCCAAACCAAACGCGGTGGAATTCAACTTTCATGGCGGTTGACAGAATCCTTCAAACTTGCAAAGAAGCAGGAGAAGGCACACTTAGGAATATATGCCCCTTTCTCGAGGTTCCAATGTAAGTGTTTTTCCACTCTATTTATGTAAACAACTTTGATTTGTGGTTGTTGTATACCTTGATCATGCTGATTTCTCCTGTAGGTTTAATCCAGCAGAAATGCTGTTCTTGACAGAGTGGGCCAACACGATGCGTCCAGTTGCAAAAGTACTGAACATCTTGCAAGTGGAAACAAGTACACAGCTGGGGTGGCTGCTGTCTAGTGTCCATCAGTTAAGCTTAAAACTTCAGCGACTCCACCATTAGGTAAATTAATGCAAGCAACAAACTTGAAGGAAAAAATTCTAATCTGGGCATCTTTTGAACCATACCAATATGACCGAACAGACTTTTTTTTTTTTTTTGGTACTTCCATCTAAAAGCCTTATCTAGTGTTAGTGAGGCCAGCATGGCGTGCTCACCCTGTGGTCTGTGTGGGTCCTAACGCCCCGGTATAGTGACGGGGACACTATGCTGCCAAAAAGCACCGTCTTTCGGATGAGACGTTAAACCGAGGTCCTGACTCTCTGTGGTCACTAAAAGTCCCATGGCACTTCTCGTAAAGAGTAGGGGTGTAACCCCGGTGTCCTGGCCAAATTCACTCTACTGGCCCTTGTCTATCATAGCCTCCTATTAATCCCCATCCGCTTGATTGGCTCTATGACTCCTATGACTCTCTCTCCTCTACACCTGTAGCTGGTGTGTGGTGAGCGCACTGTTGTCGTTGTAATTTGGCTGCCGTCACATCATCCAAGTGTATGCTGCACACTGGTGGTGGTTGAGGAGAGACCTCCCCACATGATTGTAAAGCGCTTTGGGCGTACAGCAATACACAAAGCGTTATATAAATGCTTCATTCAGTCATCTGAAAATGGTTCTTGCTGTTACAAGTGCACCTTTTATGAATATTATGAGCCGTTCTTGGGCTGTAATCTCAATATGAATATATTGATGTATAGTATACATGCAGCAGGTTGTTGTTGTCCCTCAGTGTTTCTTGAAACAAAACTCGCATATCTTATGTGGCTTGGAAATGCTGTTAGAATTCATGCTAAAATAAGGGATTTGCATGGTTTTAGACATTTAGATGTAGATGACTGCATGTAAATGTAGTTAATGACAAAACCCATAAAATTCCCAGAACCCTCAACCAAACCTTTCTCTGTGTCTCCCCACTTTGCTTGTAGGCCTGGACTACATCAGACTGCATTTGGAGCCTTTGGACCACAATAAGGAATTGCCCAACAGTTTATCTGATGAAGATATTTTTTTTTTTTTGCTGCTTTGAAGCCGACAACACATGAAGCCAGCAAACAGCTGGATGGATATCTGGCCTGTGTTTCAGACACCAGGGAGTCTCTGCTCACGTTCCCTGCTATTTGCTGCCTCTCTATCAAGACTAATACACCTCTTCCTTCCCCTGTGAGAGGCTCTTCAGCACTGCAGGATTGCTTTTAAGCCCTAAAAGAGCTAGGCTTGACTCTCACAATTTTGAAAATCAGCTTCTGCTTAAGTTAAATCAGAGGTTTTACAACTTTGAGTAGCATGTTGCATAATGGCATTAGGCGTATCTTGTAGTTTGATGGGTAAATACAAAGTTCTAAAGCAGGATAAAACGTTTGTATGTGGTTTATTCACTTTGTGTTGTGAGAGATTAAAGGCTTAAACAAGAATATCTAGTTTTTATTCTTGCTGTTACTTTTACTCTTTTAATACTCAAGTACAATTTTAATGTGGTACTTTTTTACTTTTACTCTAGGATGTTTCTGGACAGATACTTTAACTTTTAATTGAGTAAAATTTTCACTCACTACTTTTACTTTCACTTGAGTAACATTGAGTACTTTTTACACCTCTGCATATTTACGTAAGATTTTACATTATCTGCACTTTTTGAGGTGTTAATAGACGGTTATTAAAATATTTACGTGTTAATTTATCTTATTTTTCACGGTTAAACTGAAGGTAGTTTCCTAAAGGAAACGGTGTTATGTAATAAAGACTAGCATAATTATTTTGAGGCTGATGAAGTGATAATTGTTAAAAGTAATGTTTTGCATGTAATATTTCAGACTTGTTGAGCTTGTATCTTAATGCCAGCGCACACAGAAGCCTGCGTGTGTGAGGCGATTTTCTCAGCCTCTTCAGAAGAGAGGGAAATACTCTTCATAATTTAACTAATTTCATAATTCCATGTTATTTATTTTTTTACTAAGACTAAAAGAATGTTTGTTTTTGTAGATGTTGAAAGCCAGAGACATAAGATAACTTAATTATTTTGAGATTTGTGAGTTATTTTTGGAAAATAAATGTTTCTGTTTTCTCTTGCCTGTTTACTTTACATTTTGATGCAACAGCATGATTACGTGTTCATATTTTATGTAAACATTGATGTCTGTGTTTTTCATTGCAGGACTCAAATCAGCTTTGGAGTTGTCTGATTTGGAGAGTCATCATTCTTGGTCTTCCTTTCTTAAAGGAATCGTTCACACAAAAAATCATTTATTTGTCCTCATGTCATTCCAGACCTATAAGACTTTTATTTAGAACACAAATGAACATATTTTTTATTTCTCATAATTTTGTTAATCCATTGAGAGTCTAGATCAGGGCTGTCCAAACTCGGTCCTGGAGGGCCGGTGTCCTGCAGAGTTTAGCTCCAACTTGCCTCAACACACCTGAACGGAAGTTTCTAGTATGCCTAGTAAGAGCTAGGTTTAATAACCCTAACCCTAACCCTTTAATAAAAAAAAAGAAGACATTTTAAGTTTCTAATTATAACACCGCCACAGTAATTCAAATAACTAACAAATTATACAGCAAGCAAGAAAAGAACATTTATATTATCAAATAATAATCACTGAGTCTAGCGATAAATGAAACACAGTCAATTCATTTCTCCCCCCAATCTTCCTCTTAAATTTCCTAATTTCAGAGCAGTCAGGTGTTCTGTCATGTTCATTTATATGCGACATGTGCATATATTGTTCTTCCTAAAGCTCACTTGAATTTGATCCAGATCACAAAGACACATATAGGGCCTGTTTCCCGATGAGAAAACAATCACCTGAAAACAATGCTGAATGCATTTCAACAGAAATTGAGAGAACTCGTGCTCAAAAACAGGACGAAATGTGTCACGCATTGGTGATATAAACTCTGTGAGCACAAAGGAGATCAAAGAAAAGTCTTTCAATAAGATAAATCCATGAGAACAGGCACAGAAACCAACTTAACAGATGAAAATAGACCAAGACTAAGTAGAACTGAGGGTTTATAAACATGAACCAAACAAAGGGAACTAATGAGATAATTAAGACACCAGGTGAACAGAATAACTAATTAGACTGGGGAGAACTAAGGCTACGTCCACACGAAGACGGGTTTCTCCGTATCCAATCTTTTTTTTTGCCTCAAATTCCGTAAACACGGAGTCGTCTCAGGAAATATCTGCGTCCACACGGAATCACTGAAACCGACTGAAAACGATGTAGTACACATGCCAGACCAATATGTGGCGCTGTAATTCTGCCACAGAGATACACAAAAAAACAGAGAAGAAGACTTGGACCATGTGCGTAAACCTTGCGCGCTGAATACAAACTAACACACAAAGCAGAAGATTTTGCTTTAATAAAACTAATGAGCTCAGTAGGTTCTGCAGCACGAACACAGGCACGTAGTCTGACATTGTTGTTGTTGTTGTTGTCGCTGTTATGTGACGTAGCGGTGTCTGATTAGGGGCGAGACGTGGTCTGATGACATCATCGTATACGGATTCGCCGTCCACACGAAAACATGAAAACGCCGTTTTCAAATTTATCCACCCTGGGACCCGGTTTCAAAAATGATCGGTTTCACGCTTCGAAAACGCCGGTTTCGTGTGGACGGAACGCCTATACTGTAAAAAATTTATGCGTATACAGAGAAACCTGTCTTCGTGTGGACGGGGCCTAAGTCAGCGGGGAAACACAAACACCCCGTTTCACAGACCAGGCTTAAGCTAGTCCCAGACTAAAATGCATGTTTGAGCTGTCTCAGCTGAAAATATCATGCTCTGATATATCTCAAAATATGTCAGTGTCATTTTTCTGTGTCAAGATGCACACCTTAATGTTTTCTTCTAAGGCATTTTTGTAAAAGTTGCTTAAATATCTTAATTTAACTAAGGCCAAGTCCTGGCTTAAGCTAAACCCCGTTTGTGAAACTGGGGCAGAGACAACCACAGATATGTAACAAAATGCAAATGAACTCTTTTTATGCAAACCTCTGAAGCATAGGAAAATATGAAGTGGGCAACCAAGGTTGCCTACAGAAAGGCATTTTACACGTAAGGCATAGGCCTATAAGGTGTGTTGTGTATTTTATCATTTTTACTGTTGCAAACTGGTGTATTATCATTTTATTTTCATTTATTGTCATAATCCTGAACACATTGTTTAATAGCACAAATAGGTTTACCGTCTACTGCACTTTGTTATTTTTCTAGCAATTATCCTGTAGCGGCTAATGAATCAGAAGTCACACATTCACAGACAATAGCTTACTTACGCGGTGCATACTAATGTGGATACATAAGCTGATGACTTTCTGTACAAGACTATAAATGAATATATAGTTTTCTCATAAAAATAAAAATGACGAGGGATCACGTGACCCTTCGACGGCGATGCAGGCTTGAATCTTTCGCTCTGCTCACTTTGCCATATTTTGTATGATCCTGTCAGTAAAATTTGAACCACTCTGCATTGGACCTGTCATGAGTGCTAAGGCAGACAAAGGGGATCGGAAAAGAGAGATTGAGCAATCGCCAATGAAGAAAAAATTCAGAGATTCCGCCATCTCCAGAGAAGACCTCGACGAGGCTATTGCTAGCCGCATCGAACTAGCATTTAAAGAGCAAAAAAACACGTTGAATTCGGTTGTGAATTTGACAGTAAGAGAGGCGATGGACTCTGTGCTGATTCCAGCATTACGCGAACTGCGTGAAGACAAACAAGCGACCAACAAGTCTGTTAAAGAGCTAAGAGAGGAGTTTGAGACCATAACTACCGCAGCGAAGCAGACACGTGACCGCGTAGATTCTGTTCAAGCAGCTGCACGTGAGGATAGGAGGACAGTCACGGGCTTAAGAAATCAGCTGGAGCGACTCACCGAGAAGGTGACGGATATGGAGGACAGGTGCAGGAGGAACAACGTACGACTGGTGGGGCTGCCAGAGGGGGCTGAGGGATCCGACGCGGCTGGTTTCCTCAGAGTTAATATTTGTAAGTGGATTCCTTCCTTGAAGGGCCGTGACATTGAGATCGACCGGGCACATCGCGTATATGACGGAGGGAGGGTCTCCGATCGGCCGCGCACCCTCATCTTCCGTGTACTGAGATGGCATGACAGATCAGATATCCTGAAGGGTGCTCGAAAGGCTTATCCGGTGAAATGCGCACAGAACAATGTCACACTGCTATTTTTTCCCGACTTTAGTCCAGCTACAGTGATCAGGAGAAAGGCATTTGGTCCGGTTTTGAAGAAGATGACAGCGCTTGGTCTCCAGCCCTTCCTCATCTATCCGGCCGTAATCAAACTACGGCACAAGGGGGAACATAAAAGCTTCGATTCCCCTCAAAAAGCGGAGGATTTTATTAGCTCCCTGTCCCAGCAGAAGACGTATGCCGCGGCTCTGCGCGGGGGAACGGCGGCCGCTGTTTCTCCAGCCCGGCGGGAGGAGTTTGATGGTCGGGATGAACATGGTCCCAGCTGCTCAGGAGCTGATGATGGCAGAACAGACATGGACGCTGACTAAATTTGGTTTTTGCTTTTTTCTTCTCTCCACTCTACTACTGAGATATTGTTCCTAACTTCCTATATATTCGGTACAACGATCTCATTGCTGGCAAGATTGACAACCCTTTTTTCTTTTTGGAGGGGACTAATGGAGAGTTGGTTTAATTTAAAATATTTTTTTCTCGCAGTACGAGCTTTTTGGGAGACATGTCCTGCGTTGGAGTGGATCGGTCACGAACCATCACTATTTGTTGTTGCTCAGTCAGACCTATGTTCTCGGTAATGTGCGGTCTGAGTTGTTCCTTTTTTAAGGTTGTCGGTTGTTCATGTTTTTATGTGGTTTTTACTTTTTACAACAGACATTTATACTTTAATTTATTTTACCTTATTTCTAAAGGGATTTTTCATCTAGGAGGTTTGGTATCTAAAATACACGTCAACGTTTACACGCTATATATTCAATGCATACTCTAAATATTTTATCACTAAATGTGAATGGGTTAAATTCTGCTGTTAAACGAACTCGTGTGTTAGAATATTTACATCGTAAATCTATTTCCTGTGCCCTAATTCAAGAGACACATTTAAAGCAATCCGACGTGGCACGTTTCCAGAATAAGTATTACAAATTAGCAGCTTTTTCCTGCGCTCAAAATAAAACTAAGGGGGTGCTTATTCTTGTTAACCGGAAGTTAAATTTAACAATTGAACACCTTGGTAGTGATGAGAAGGGTAGATTTGTTTTTATCCGATGCAAAATATATAATAATAGGTTAGCCTTGGTCTCTATTTATGGTCCGAATGAGGCAGACAGTGCATTCCTTTCACAGATCTCCAAAACTCTGCTTGAGCAGATTGATTGCCCTCTAGTGGTGGGTGGGGATTTTAATGCTGTCATAAATCCCGCTTTAGATAAATCTCAATCTGATACAACAGGCAATCCATCCTCTAAATTACTGAATAAATTTATCACTGAGCTTAATGTAATCGATCTTTGGAGAATTCAGAATACTAAATCTAAGGACTTCATTTTTTTCTCTAATAGACACAAGACTTTCTCTAGGATAGACTACATATTTCTCAGCCCATCTTTAATTTCGTCTGATTCCTCCATCTCTATATTACCAATTTTATTATCTGATCACTCTGCTGTGTTATGCAGTGTTCCTCTTTCCGATGTTAAAGCCAAGTCCCCCAGATGGCGCTTTAATGTATCATTATTAAGTAATCAGACTTTCATTACTTCTTTAAAAGAATATATTAAGGAGTTTCTTGAAATTAATATGCCCTCTGGTGTGGATCCTCAAAAACTGTGGGAGATGACTAAGTGCGCTATACGAGGTTTCTGTATATCTTTCTCTTCTACTCTTGCCAAAGCGAAAACCCGCCAGTTTGCACAATTAGAAAATAAAATCCAACCTAGAAAAACAAAATTTTCCGGAGCAACAGGCTACACAGTTGTCCTCTTTAAAAGAAGAATATGATTTGCTTTCACAATCAAAGGCGGAATTTATTTTACATAGGACTAGGCAAAAATATTATTTTGAATCGGAGAGACCTAGTCATTTATTGGCTCTTAGGTTGAGAGAATGCGAGTCTAAGGCATATATTAGCGCAATAAAATCATCAGATGATCAGGTCACTACAAACCCTGTGGCAATTAATGAAATATTTAAAGGTTTCTACACAAATCTATATAAAGCCAAAACAGATTTTGATGAATCAATCTGTAAGCAGTATTTAGATAAATTGGAACTGCCTCGGATCTCACAGATGGATAAAGAATCTTTGGAGGCCCCATTAAGTTTGGAGGAACTCCATGTCTCTTTAAAAAGCCTTCAGAAGGGCAAATCCCCGGGCCTAGATGGTCTCCCCCCGGAATTATATTTAGAAATTTGGGATTTGGTAGGGACACTTATGCTTAATTCATTTAATTTTGCAATTGAACATGGGGTATTTCATAGAGATCAAAAAACATCACTGATTTCATTACTTCTTAAAAAAGGGAAAGATCCATTAGATTGTTCCAACTACAGACCAATTTTGCTTATCTCATGTGATCTAAAAATTTATGCTAAAGTTTTTGTTTCCCGTATGGAGAAGGTAATTCATAGTCTGATCAAGGAGGACCAAACTGGTTTCATCAAGGGGCGTAATGCATCTGATAATATGCGTCGACTCCTTCATATTCTTGACTTTGCAGACTCCCACCCAACCCCTTGTGCAGTCTTTTCACTTGATGCAGAAAAAGCCTTTGACAGGCTAGAGTGGAATTATATGTGGGCAGTTTTGCAATGTTTCGGCTTCGGTGAACACTTCATTTCTATGATTAAGACATTATACCACTCACCTGCAGCATCAGTCATAACTGGTAATGTTATTTCCCCCCCATTCCCTTTACAGCGGGGAACGAGGCAGGGTTGTCCGCTTTCCCCCTTATTGTTTTGTCTATCTCTTGAACCCTTAGCACAAGCCATCAGGAAGTCTGAAGTATCGATTAAGATTCATGATCATAATCATAGTATTTCGTTATACGCTGATGATATTATTCTATATTTAGACCACTTTGATGTTTCAGTCCCTAATATAATTAAGGAATTTGATAATTTTAGTATCTTATCAGGATATAAAATAAATTGGAGCAAATCTGCTTTAATGCCAATTAACAATATTAAAGTTAATTATTCTATTCCCTCATTCATCCCTATTAAGGACTCTTTCACCTATCTGGGCGTTACCATATATAAAAACATTCATAAGATTGCCAGGGACAATTTTAATAATATTTTAGTTAAGGTCAAGAATGACATTCAAAGATGGAAGAATCTTAACGTTTCCCTCCAAGGAAGAATCTCCACTGTTAAGATGAATTTGCTACCTCGATTGAAATTTTTTTTCTCTATGCTACCGCTTTCTCCCCCTCCAGGTTACTTTAAGGAGATTAACTCCATAATCACAAAATTTATCTGGAATGATAAATGCCCCAGAATTAAACTTACCACATTACAACATCCTAATAGTGCAGGAGGACTGGCTGTACCAAATTTTGTACTGTATTATTGGTCGTTCCAGCTTAAGGCTCTTCATACTTGGGTTGATCCTCAATCTACAGTTTCTTGGAGAGTGATTGAAGCTGACAAGGTTAAACCAAATAGACTCCAAGATATTTTATTTACTGGCACAGGGAAAAAAGGGGATAATTATAAATTTGGTCCGGTTGTGGCCAATTCTATTAAAATCTGGAAAACGGTTGAACGTCGGATTGGAGGACCCTTCAAATTTTGTAATAGTACACCTTTATGGCACAATTTTAATTTTGTATGCGGAAATCGCCCATTTGTCCAACCCTCTTGGTCTTCTTTAGGTGTAAACACCTGCGGTGATATATATGATAACCAGGGCCTATGTTCATTTCAGACGTTAAGAACTAAATTTTGTCTTCCAGTATCTGCATATTTTGTCTTTCTTCAATTACGTTCCGCTCTCAAAGTGTATGGCGTTCCTTGGTCTTCTCCCGTTTCCTCTCATCCTATGCGGGACTGGATTGCACCATCTGCTGGTCGGCCATCTGCTTCTTTAATATATCACAAGATTCTTGATTGCATTATAAAACCTCTTTCTATTAAAACTATTTGGAATAGGGAATTATCTGACCTTAATTTATCTGTCGACTGGGAGAGGGTGTGGTCTAATCTCAGTTTAACATCTAAAAATCTGGCGCATCGTCTTATTCACTTCAAAGTCATTCATAGAGCATACATAACTCCTTACAAAAGATTCAAAATGAAACTACAATCAAATTTCAACTGCCATATATGTAATACTACATCATCAGGTACTTTTCTGCATATGTTTTGGGAATTTCCTATTACTAGCAGTCTATGGACACATGTAAACCTGGTTTTATCATCCTTACTGAAAATTGATTGGTCAGTTAACCCAAGTTTGTGTCTTAATGATGATTCTGGTCTTTGTATAAGTTTGATGCAAAAGAGAATGTTGTTTGCTGGTTTTACAGCTGCGAAGAAGACAATAATACAGAACTGGTTTACACCGCATATGTGTGGGAAAACATATTGGATCCGTAGCCTCTTGCAAATAGTCTCTTGTGAATGTACAACAGCACGAATCAATGGAGCCAAGCCTTCTACCATTGATGCTTGGCAGTGCTTTCTCTTTGAAATATGTGACTGTATGGAGGAGTGACTTCTGTGGGTTTCTTTTTTTCTTTCCTTCCTTTTCTCCCTCCTTTTGACTGGACTTTGAGATGTTGAGTATGTGTCTGTTGTTTTATTTTATTTTATTATTTTATTTTATTTTATTAATATATTGTTTTTTTATGTTGTGTTATGTATGAAAAATAAAAAAAATGTTGATAACAAAAAATAAAAAAAATGACAACAGAGCATTGACTATTTATTGGCACATCAATGTAGTTTATAAAAGTGACAACAGTGATCAAGTAAACTGAAATGCAAAGATGAAGGATTGATGAATGGTGATGCAATGGTGATGTTGCTGGCCACTTGATTTTAAACAACAAAATACAAATCTGACACATATATATTTGTTATGTAAACATTAAGAGAAAATTCCATTTTACAATTTTGCAAACATTCTGGGAACATTACTTTAGAATGTTCTAAAAACAAATAATATCTGAAAATGCTAAATTATGAAAGCAACCAAAATCCCAGCATAACCTGTTTACTAAACTGTAAATCTGTTGAGTTTAATAAAACTTATGTAACAGCAACCTTAATTCAGCTTTAACATTTAGCATTGTCCCTTTCCTTTTTTTCGATGCTCAATTATAAACCCCTCCCCCCCGCACTATGAATTACATAAAAAGAAAAATAAATGAAACACTTTCATTTTCACACAACTTACCCTGAAATCATAACCCATTAAGTGAAGTGGATATTGAAGGAAAAGACCGAATCAAAACCATTCAACATACTTGTGCACTCCTTCAATAGTGTTTAAAAACATCCCAGGATGCATGAAGTTGGTTGAGTCAAAGTTCACAGTGAATAAGACCTGGAATCTAGACAAAGAACAGGCTCAGATTTAAGCTTAGTTAACATGTTTTGGCCACTATATAATTCTCATTCTTCCATTTGTGTTCTTTTATAGTTTTACTGACTTTGTTTCCATCAGGGACTCACAAATGAAAAATGTAATTGTGACTTTTTAGGTATCTTGCAATTCTGAGTTTATATCTTGCATTTCTGGGTGTCTTTCACAATTCTCATTATTATTATTTTTTTTGGGTAGGGTCAGAATTGTGAGATATAACAGATATATAACTTGCAATTGCAAAAAAACGTCATAATTTTTACAAAAAGTAAAAAAAAATTCTGTGGAAAAAAAAAAGAGTGAGAAATAAACTCAGAATTCTGATGAAAAGAAGGTTACATAGATTTAAACTCATAAGTCTGAAAAAATTCAGCATTGTTAAAAGTAGCAATTTTGTTTTCAATGGCTAAAACTTGTTCAAAAACAAGGTTTCATATGAATGAGTAGATCCAAACTTTTGACTTGTAAAGCCCCCCCAAAAAATCCAATTATAAACAAGGTGTGAGGAATGACATATTTCACCTGAAATGCTCCTTAATATTTGATGCATTTCAGATGGTTCTTGAAGAAATGGTGGGCCATTTTCGCCTTTGAATCACTTTTGGGAGGATGCCTGTAGAAACTGTACTTGTTCGTGGAACCGTGTTTTTGGTGACCAATTCTGAGACCTTTGCAGGTGACAACTAAGAAATCTCCAAGCCCATCAACAAAGAACTCTGTGCATAGTTGGAAAAAACACAATGAAGACAAACTGATCTTCATGTTGATGAAACGTTTATTAACACAGTTGGCTTGTCTATGGATTGTTCATCATGGATCATAAATGAGCCACATTCACATTTCCCCATTTGTCAAAAACTATTGTTCTTGAACAATAAATCAAGATCGTTTGTACTTCACCCATGCTTTAATTTACCTTTGACTTAAGCCTCGATACCATTAATCATTTCACCTCAACGGATGAATATGATATGTCAAAACATGTTGATTCACTTTAGGCAGGTCTTTTCGGGATACTTTAATAATAGACATCTAAATCAAATCAGTGACTTAATTTGCTCTGAACGTTTTGAGGACTACTTACCAGTGTGAGCCACTCGCTTGAGGAACGGGTCAAAACCGACCCTCCGCACGGCATCCGTCCGGCCCAGGAAGTAGTTGACGACCCCATCTGCAAAGAAGCAGCCGTTGAAACCTGGCAGGGGCGAGATGGTACGCCTGACGCGTGTGATACAGCCACCTTCCTCGCTGCTCCCTTCCTCGTATTGCAAGTACAAGTATTGCAAGTATTGTAGTTCCAAGCAGCTCTTGACCGCATTACACAACCATATCACTTCGCCAAATGATTTGTTATTTCAAAAGGCCTTACAACAGCAAAATAACCAAAGCCCACAACGACACTGACCAAACAAATAAATATAGTAAGCAACATGATAAAAACGACAGATCATTTTCATGTTTATGCCACAAAATGATGTTTTATTATGTATGGAAAGCACATACTCCATCTCTCCTGCACTCTCCCTCACACACACACACACACATACAATTTGCACTCACATTAACATATACTCTAATGTTGTAAGCACTACTCTGATGATTTTATCAGTAACAGTAAGTTTAACAACTTAAAAAATATGTCTTCTCACAAGTGAGGTAACAACGGTGCTGTTCGTGAAGAAAATTAACTTAAAGTTTCACTAACGTTAGAGACATTAGCCGAAAACTTTTGTGAGACGCACAGACTCACAGGTAATTCACATGCTCTCTCTCTCTCTCTCTCTCTCTCTCTCTCTAATAACTTAGTTATTAACGCGGGTGTGCATTATTTTTCTAATAATTCAACGGCCGTCGTCAATTATTCCTTACATAATTCACAGGTTTACTGGCATTAAAGGGGTCATCGGATGCCCATTTTACACAAGTTGATATGATTCTTTAGGATCTTAATGAAAAGTCTATAACATACTTTGATTAAAATTTCTCAATGGTAGTGTAAAAAACACCTTCTTTACCCTGTCAAAAACAGCTCTGTGTTCATCAAGCCATTATAGTCCATGTTGCTTTAAATACTAATGAGCTCTGCTCGCCCCGCCCCTCTCTTCCATAGGGTGACGAGTAGACTGTAAACTTCAGCCGCGAAACTGGCTAACTAGCACATATTAGGATAGGCGATTTGCAAAGATTCACAAAAAAACCTTATACTCACTTCTTCTGTAGATGAAGCTGGATCACGAATGATTCGCGTGAACAAAGATGCATTAAGGCAGATCGGGGATTGGCGCATTCACTTCAAAACGAAAGTCACGTTAATCCTCTGCATCTTCAGTGGCTCAGATGTCGGGAATTAATGACGTGCATAAATGTAATTAAGTTACATTTACATTGCATACCAATATAAAGACATGGTTTTCTTATTTGTTTATTTTTTGTTTTTACAGAAAATGCACCCAAATTATCTCAAAAACTACTCTAAATTGACAGCACAGAAGAGAAAGATCAGGATCTCCAACCATGCTTCCAGCAGTAAGCAACTGAAAGTTGTTTTCCCAGTCAAACATGTGTCTCCAGTCACTGTGAACAAAGCTACATTGAGGTACATCATTCAAGGACTTCATCCTTTCAGCATTGTTGATCTGCCATCATTTAAAGAGCTGATTAGTACACTGCAGTTCTGTTGTTACAAGGCCTACTTTACGCTCCAAGATAGCTAAAGCTGCTCTGATCATGAATCCGAAAGTGACTGCTGCCATGAGTGAAGTTGAATGGATTGCAACCACAGTGGATTGTTGGCCTGCACGTAGGAAGTCATTCATTGGTGTAACTGCTCACTGGATAAACCCTGAAAGTCTTGAAAGACATTCCGCTGCACTTGCCTGCAAAAGATTAAAGGGCTCTCATACTTTTGAGGTACTGGCCAGTGCTATGAATGATATCCACTCAGAGTATGAAATACGTGACAAGGTTGTTTGCACAACCACAGACAGTGGTTCCAACTTCCTGAAGGCTTTCAGAGTTTTTGGTGCTGAAAACAATGATATCGAGACTGAGGCAAATAAGCGTGAAAGTGATGACACTGATTCTGAAGGCTGTGATGAGGCAAGTGATGGTGAGGAATTCCAAGATGCCTCCCTACTCCTGGACCAAGATGATGGCTTTGCGTTCCAGCTACCAAAACATCAAAAGTGTGCCTGCCACATACTTAAACTAGTCTCAAGCACTGATGCCCAAAAAGCTCTCAAATGAACACTACAAGAAACTCTACAGATCTGTCTTTGGAAAGTGCCAAGCTTTATGGAATAAAAGCAGCTGATCGGCTCTAGCAGCTGAAGCTGTTGAAGCAGTCAGCAGGCTTGAGCTTTTAAGGCCAAACCAAACGCGGTGGAATTCAACTTTCATGGCGGTTGACAGAATCCTTCAAACTTGCAAAGATGCAGGAAAAGACGCACTTAGGAATATGTGCCCCTTTCTCGAGGTTCCAATGTAAGCGTTTTTCTACTCTATTTATGTAAACAACTTTGATTTGTGGTTGTTGTATACCTTGATCATGCTGATTTCTCCTGTAGGTTTAATCCAGCAGAAATGCTGTTCTTGACAGAGTGGGCCAACACGATGTGTCCAGTTGCAAAAGTACTGAACATCTTGCAAGTGGAAACAAGTACACAGCTGGGGTGGCTACTGCCTAGTGTCCATCAGTTAAGCTTAAAACTTCAGCAACTCCACCATTCTCTCAGATACTGTGGCCCACTTGTGGATGCCCTACAATAAGGAATCCAAACACGATTCAAGCATATGTTTGAAGATCCTGAGGTCATAGCAGCTGCTATCCTTCTCCCTAAATTTCGGTCATCTTGGACAAGTGATGAAACCATCATAAAACGAGGTAAATTAATGCAAGCAACAAACTTCAAGGAAAAATTCTAATCTGGGCAACTTTTGAGCCATACCAATATGACCGAACAGACTTTCTTTTTTTTTTTTGCGTACTTCCATCTAAAAGCCTTATCTAGTGTTAGTGAGGCCAGCATGGTCTGTGTGGGTCCTAACACCCCAGTATAGTGAAGGAGACACTATACTGTCAGAAAGCACCATCTTTCGGATGAGACGTTAAAACGAGGTCCTGACTCTCTGTGGTCACTAAAAGTCCCATGGCACTTCTCGTAAAGAGTAGGGGTGTAACCCCGGTGTCCTGGCCAAATTCCCTCTACTGGCCCTTGTCTATCATGGCCTCCTAATAATCCCCATACGCTTGATTGGCTCTATGACTCTCTCTCCTCTCCACCTGTAGCTGGTGTGCGGTGAGTGCACTGGCGCCGTTGTAGTGTGGCTGCCGTCACATCATCCAAGTGGATGCTGGTGGTGGTTGAGGAGAGATCTCCCCACATGATTGTAAAGCGCTTTGGGTGTACAGCAATACACAATAAAGCGCTATATAAATGCTTCATTCATTCACCTGAAAATGGTTCTTGCTTTTACAAGTGCACCTTTTATGAATATTATGAGCCGTTCTTGGGCTGTAATCTCAATATGAATATATTGATGTATAGTATACATGCAGCAGGTTGTTGTTGTCCCTCAGTGTTTCTTGAAACAAAACTCTCATATCTTATGTGGCTTGGCAATGCTGTTAGAATTTATGCTAAAATAAGGGATTTGCATGGTTTTAGACATTTAGATGTAGATGACTGCATGTAAATGTAGTTAATGACAAAACCCATAAAATCTGTTCCCAGAACCCCCTCAACCAAACCTTTCTCTGTGTCTCCTCACTTTGCTTGTAGGCCTGGACTACATCAGACTGCATTTGGAGCCTTTGGACCACAATAAGGAATTGCCCAACAGTTCATCTGATGAAGATATATATTTTTTTTGCTGCTTTGAAGCCGACAACACATGAAGCCAGCAAACAGCTGGATGGATATCTGGCCTGTGTTTCAGACACCAGGGAGTCTCTGCTCACGTTCCCTGCTATTTGCTGCCTCTCTATCAAGACTAATACACCTCTTCCTTCCCCTGTGAGAGGCTCTTCAGCACTGCAGGATTGCTTTTAAGCCCCAAAAGAGCTTTTCTGCACTCTCACAATTTTGAAAATCAGCTTCTGCTTAAGTTAAATCAGAGGTTTTACAACTTTGAGTAGCATGTTGCATAATGGCATTAGGCGTATCTTGTAGTTTGATGGGTAAATACAAAGTTCTAAAGCAGGATAAAACGTTTGTATGTGGTTTATTCACTTTGTGTTGTGAGAGATTAAAGGCTTAAACAAGAATATCTAGTTTTTATTCTTGCTGTTACTTTTACTCTTTTAATACTCAAGTACAATTTTAATGTGGTACTTTTTTACTTTTACTCTAGGATGTTTCTGGACAGATACTTTAACTTTTAATTGAGTAAAATTTTCACTCACTACTTTTACTTTCACTTGAGTAACACTGAGTACTTTTTACACCTCTGCATATTTACGTAAGATTTTACATTATCTGCACTTTTTGAGGTGTTAATAGACGGTTATTAAAATATTTACGTGTTAATTTATCTTATTTTTCACGGTTAAACTGAAGGTAGTTTCCTAAAGGAAACGGTGTTATGTAATAAAAACTAGCATAATTATTTTGAGGCCGATGAAGTGATAATTGTTAAAAGTAATGCTTTGCATGTAATATTTCAGACTTGTTGAGCTTGTATCTTAATGTTATAATTCCATAATTCCATAAAATCATAATTCCATGTTATTTATTTTTTTACTAAGACTAAAAGAATGTTTGTTTTTGTAGATGCTGAAAGCCAGAGACATAAGGTAACTTAATTCTTTTGAGATTTGTGAGTTATTTTTAGAAAATAATTTTTTCTGTTTTCTCTTGCCTGTTTACTTTACATTTTGATGCAACAACAGTATGCTTACGTGTTCATAATTTATGTAAACCACTGATGTCTGTGTTTTTCATTGCAGGACTCAAATCAGCTTTGGAGTTGTCTGATTTGGAGAGTCATCATTTTGGTCTTCCTTTCTTAAAGGAATAGTTCACACAAAAATTCATTTATTTGTCCTCATGTCATTCCAGACCTATAAGACTTTTAACACAAATGAATATATTTTTAATTTCTCATAATTTTGTTAATCCATTGAGAGTCTAGATAATCGGTATTTTCAAGCTTCATAAATATAGAGTTATTGTAGAAGTAATCCATTCCAATATTTATATATGAATAAATCTTACACTATATGATAGCGAACATGTCTGTTCATAAGAAAATATTGGTCTCCCAGACTTGCAATGGAGGACAAAAATTAAGAGAATATTAAATATTTATTTGTGTTCCAAAAATTTGCAGAACAACATGGGGGAGAGTAAATTATGATAATTAAATTTTTTGGGTTTGTCTAATCTAACCCTTTAAAGAGCAGCCCTCCATGTATGTGAAAATTTGTGATGTATGTGAATGTCATGTCTGTTACATGCCCTCACACTAGTGCTGCCATTATAGCATCAAGACACTGATGCTTGCGTACAGAACGACCACAGGCTCAGCACCCTCCTACTTCCACTCACTATTACGAACCTACATCCCCTCCAGAAGTTTGAGATCTGCTAGTGAGCGACACCTTGTGGTACCATCACAGAGAGGCTCAAAATCACTCTCCAGAACATTCTCGTTCACCATTCCTGGCTGGTGGAATAATCTTCCCACCCCTATCCGGAATGCTGGATCCCTGTCCATCTTCAAGCAACAACTGAAAACTCATCTCTTTCGGCAGTACTTGACTTCATCCTAAACTAAACTAAAAAAAAAAAAAAAAAAAAAACTCTTTCCCTCTATCTTTCTCTCCGCTTACTAGCTTGTACTTATTTGAACAATGACTGAGACTTGGTGTTACGAGCACTTCAAGATTAATCGCTTTGTGTATTCCCCAATTGTAAGTCGCTTTGGATAAAAGCGTCTGCCAAATGACTAAATGTAAAATATAGCATTCTAGAGCACTGTGGTAGACAGACATTAAACAGCCACACAAAGTGGTTGAAATTATAAAACAGACTATTTACCTATCCTTACTGATGTGGATGCACCTCTATCTGGAAATGGATAGATTTTAATTAAATGTTTTCTTTTTTTAAATCTTTCTCTTTTTAGGCCACTGATGAAGAACAGACGGTGACTGGGATGAATGCTGGTCAAAGAGGAGAATGACATTTCCCCCAACTGATGCAGCAGTGGTTTTAAAGGAGGACGCTGCCCTGGATGTTGTAAAAGATGATGGGGCTTCTTCTTCAATTATGCTAAAGAGATCATGAAAATTGGCAGTGATTCATGATCTGTATTCATGGACTATGAAACAAATTGTAAGTGTATAATTTGTAAAAACCAAATGTTAAATGCTTGTTCTGTGTTCAGTAGAAATGGAGTTTACACGCTGTCATTCATACACATGCTCACATTCTTTCACACACATGCATCTGTTGAATGTTATAATATCAGTGTTAATGTTGTGGTTTATTTGTGTACTGTCCTGCCAGAATAGTTTGTAAAGAACTTAACTATTAACTAATTGTACAATTATTGTATAATAGTGTTTTTGTATATTTTTATACAATATATAAAATTTACCAAAAAAGTCAAATTTGATAGTTATATTCAAATGTTCAATGCTTCATTTATAAACTCTGTAGCTGTTAATGCCATACTTTGCATTTCTTCTTACATGCATGTTACTTTTTGACTGTCTCTTGTTGTTTTTAATAAATATTTACCTTTTGATAGTCATTCTTTGTGTGATTCAATCGTGAAGTGTATGGGAAACTATTATTTTAAACCACAGGGAGATTTTTAAATGAGATAAATGAAACACAGAGTCAATTAATTTTTCCCCCAATCTTCCTCTTAAATTTCCTAATTTCAGAGCAGTCAGGTGTTCTGTCATGTTCATTTGTATGCGACATGTGCATATATTGTTCTTCCTAAAGCTCACTTGAATTTGATCCAGATCATAAAGATACGTATGGGGTCTGTTTCCCGATGAGAAAACAATCACCTTAAAACAATGCTGAATGCATTTCAACAGAAATTGAGAGAAATCGTGGTCAAAAACAGGACTAAATGTTTCACGCGTTGGTGATTTAAACTCTATGAGCACAAAGGAGATCAAAGAAAAGTCTTTCAATAAGATAAAGCCATGAGAACAGGCACAGAAACCAACTTAACAGATGAAAATAGACCAAGATTAAGGTAGAACTGAGGGTTTATAAACATGAACCAAACAAAGGGAACTAATGAGATAATTAAGACACCAGGTGAACAGAATGACTAATTAGACTGGGGAGAACTAAGTCAGCGGGGTAACACAGACACCCCGTTTCACAGACCAGGCTTAAGCTAGTCCCAGACTAAAATGCATGTTTGAGCTGTCTCAACTGAAAATATCATGCTCTGACATATCTCAAAATATGTCAGTGTCATTTTTCTGTGTCAAGATGCACACCTTAATGTTTTCTTCTAAGGCATTTTTGTAAAAGTTGCTTAAATATCTTAATTTAACTAAGGCCAAGTCCTGGCTTAAGCTAAACCCCGTTTGTGAAACTGAGGCAGAGACAACCACAGACATATAACAAAATGCAAATGAACTCTTTTTATGCAAACCTCTGAAGCATAGGGAAATATGAAGTGGGCAACCAAGGTTGCCTGCAGAAAGGCATTTTACACGTAAGACATAGGCATACAGGGTGTAGTTTGTTGTGTATTTTAGCGTTTTTACTGTTGCAAACTGGTGTATTATCATTTTATTTTCATTTGTCATAATCCTGAACACATTGTTTAATAGCACAAATAGGTTTACCGTCTACTGCACTTTGTTATTTTTCTAGCAATTATCCTGTAGCGGCTAATGAATCAGAAGTCACACATTCACAGACAATAGCTTACTTACGCGGTGCATACTAATGTGGATACATAAGCTGATGACTTTCTGTACAAGACTATAAATGAATATATCATTTTCTCATAAAAATAAAAATGACAACAGAGCATTGACTATTTATTGGCACAACAATGTAGTTTATAAAAGTGACAACAGTGATCAAGTAAACTGAAATGCAAAGATGAAGGATTGATGAATGGTGATGCAATGGTGATGTTGCTGGCCACATGATTTTAAACAACAAAATACAAATCTGACACATATATATATTTGTTATGTAAACATTAAGAGAAAATTCCATTTTACAATTTTGCAAACATTCTGGGAACATTACTTTAGAATGTTCTAAAAACAAATAATATCTGAAAATGCTAAATTATGAAAGCAACCAAAATCCCAGCATAACCTGTTTACTAAACTGTAAATCTGTTGAGTTTAATAAAACTTATGTAACAGCAACCTTAATTCAGCTTTAACATTTAGCATTGTCCCTTTCCTTTGTTTTTTGATGCTCCATTATAACCCCCCCCCCCCCCCCACACTATGAATTACATAAAAAGAAAAATAAATGAAACACTTTCATTTTCACACAACTTACCCTGAAATCATAACCCATTACCCACATGAACATGTCAAATAATCTTTAGTAACCAGATTCGACTCAAATTACTTCATGGGTACAAATAAAATTTCATGTAAAAAAGATTTTGAAGTGGATATTGAAGGAAAAGACCGAATCAAAACCATTCAACATACTTGTGCACTCCTTCAATAGTGTTTAAAAACATCCCAGGATGCATGAAGTTGGTTGAGTCAAAGTTCACAGTGAATAAGACCTGGAATCTAGACAAAGAACAGGCTCAGATTTAAGCTTAGTTAACATGTTTTGGCCACTATATAATTCTCATTCTTCCATTTGTGTTCTTTTATAGTTTTACTGACTTTGGAAGCTTGTTTCCATCAGGGACTCACAAATGAAAAAAACTCAGAATTGCAAGATACCTAAAAAGTCACAATTACATCTTGCATTTCTGGGTGTCTATTTCACAGTTCTCATTATTATTATTTTTTTGGGTAGGGTCAGAATTGTGAGATTTAACAGACATATAACTTGCAATTGCAAAAAAAGTCATAATTTTTACAAAAAGTAAAAATAAAATTCTGTGGAAAAAAATGAGTGAGAAATAGACTCAGAATTCTGATGAAAAGAAGGTTACATAGATTTAAACTCACAAGTCTGAGAAGATAGGACAGAACTGCAAGAAACAAAGTCTAAATTTTGAGATTTAAAATCAGAATTGTGAGAAAAAAATTCAGCATTGTTAAAAGTAGCAATTTTTTTTTTTCAATGGCAAAAACTTGTTCAAAAACAAGGTTTCATATGAATGAGTAGATCCAAACTTTTGACTTGTAAAGCCCCCCCAAAAAATCCAATTATAAACAAGGTGTGAAGAATAACATATTTAACCTGAAATGCTCCTTAGTATTTGATGCATTTGAGATGGTTCTTGAAGAAATGGTGGGCCATTTTCGCCTCTGAATCACTTTTGGGAGGATGCCTGTAGGAACTGTACTTGTTCGTGGAACCGTGTTTTTGATGACCAATTCTGAGACCTTTGCAGGTGACAACTAATAAATCTCCAAGCCCATCAACAAAGAACTCTGTGCATAGTTGGAAAAAACACAATGAAGACAAACTGATCTTCATGTTGATGAAACGTTTATTAACACAGCTGGCTTGTCTATGGATTGTTCATCATGGATCATAAATCAGTCACATTCACATTTCTCCATTTGTCAAAAACTATTGTTCTTGAACAATAAATCAAGATAGTTTGTACTTCACCCATGCTTTAATTTACCTTTGACCTAAGCCTCGATACCATTAATCATTTCACCACAACGGATGAATATGGTATGTCAAAACATGTTGATTCACTTTAGGCAGGTCCTTTCGGGATACTTTAATAATAGACATCTAAATCGAATCAGTGACTTAATTTGCTCTGAACGTTTTGAGGACTACTTACCAGTGTGAGCCACTCGCTTGAGGAACGGGTCAAAACCGACCCTCCGCACGGCATCCGTCCGGCCCAGGAAGTAGTTGACGACCCCATCTGCAAAGAAGCAGCCGTTGAAACCTGGCAGGGGTGAGATGGTACGCCTGACGCGTGTGATACAGCCACCTTCCTCGCTGCTCCCTTCCTCGTATTGCAACTGAAAGAAAAACTGATTTTCTCCTACCTGACCACCAACCTGATGGAGAGTGTAAGAATATACAAATATAAAAAGAAGGTCAAAATCAGCCAAGGTCTTTTACAAACAAAAAAAGATTTGTATATTATAACATATTTATCTTTATTGAACACAATACAGATCTCTATTGATTTGAAGAATATTTTTCAAACCTCAGTGGACTCTAAACTTTTATTACACATGCACATGTGAAACAGTCCTTATACTACTGGGCCGTTGAATGCTTGAATCTGATTGGCTGACGAATGTTCGAAGGTGTGCAATTATTTTCAGGGAAACGCACGGCGAACATAGTTCCAAGCAGCTCTTGACCGCATTACACGACCATATCACTTCGCCAAATGATTTGTTATTTCAAAAGGCCTTACAACAGCAGAATAACCAAAGCCCACAACGACACTGGCCAAACAAATAAATATAGTAAGCAACATGATAAAAACGACAGATCATTTTCATGTTTATGCCACAAAATGATGTTTTATTATGTATGGAAAGCACATACTCTATCTCTCCTGCACTCTCCCTCACACACACACACACACATACAATTTGCACTCACATTAACATATACTCTAATGTTGTAAGCACTACTCTGATGATTTTATCAGTAACAGTAAGTTTAACAACTTAAAAACTATGTCTTCTCACAAGTGAGGTAACAACGGCGCTGTTCGTGAAGAAAATGAACTTAAAGTTTCACTAACGTTAGAGACATTAGCCGAAAACTTTTGTGAGACGCACAGACTCACAGGTAATTCACATGCTCTCTCTCTCTCTCTAATAACTTAGTTATTAACGCGGGTGTGCATTATTTTTCTAATAATTCGACGGCCGTCATCAATTATTCCTTACATAATTCACAGGTTTACTGGCATTAAAGGGGTCATCGGATGCACATTTTACACAAGTTGATATGATTCTTTAGGATCTTAATGAAAAGTCTATAACATACTTTGATTAAAATTTCTCAATGGTAGTGTAAAAAAACACCTTCTTTACCCTGTCAAAAACAGCTCTGTGTTCATCAAGCCATTATAGTCCATGTTGCTTTAAATACAATTTAAATTAAATAATCTTCTGTGGGGTGACGAGCAGACTGTAAACTTCAGTCGCAAAACTGGCTAACTAGCACATATTAGGAGAGGCAATTTGCAAAGATTCACAAAAAAACCTTATACTCACTTCTTCTGTAGATGAAGCTGGATCACGAATGATTCGCGCGAACATAGATGCATTAAGGCAGATCGGGGATTGACGCATTCACTTCAAAATGAAAGTCACGTTAATCCTCTGCATCTTCAGTGGCTCAGATGTCGGGAGTTAATGATGACTGCTATAGTCATTATAATCTATATTAATTCTAATCTGACGGTAAGATCTAGAAGGAAAAACTGTCCTATCACCCACCCTTAAGCCCCCCTCCTTCCTTCCTGGGCTATGTTTCCCAAAAGCATCGTAAGCCTAAATTGATTGTAGCTCCAATGGGCCTACGATGTAATTAAGCTTACGATGCTTTTGGGAAATGCAGCCCTGGGCAGATGGCCCAGGTCACCAAAAGTTGACTTGGGAGTGTCAAGACCTCTAGTTAATATACTTATATCATGCATTTACTGAATCTTCAAAATTCATAATCATAACCCTTTCATGTTTGGTATCGTTCTAAAGGTCTCTGTGTGATTGGTAAATTGGTCTCAATTTCACAGTAGTCACTTATATTTTGAGAATTAATCTTTTGTAGAATTGTGTTCTGCTGAAGAAGGGGTGTGTGTCTGTGGGAATGTTTATCCATCTCCAGCCAGGTGCGACCCTGGAGCACGAGAACCTAAAAACCCAAAAGGCCTTTTATGTTTTTACAACTGATTTAAAGATTTCTTTGTTTTTGTTCTGGTAGTATTTAAGGGAAAGTTGCAAATCAGTCGTAGTGTGGCGTGTGCTTTTACACTCCGTACTATGTATTTTCTAAAAGTTAGGTATGCATCTAACTCTTATATTCATCTTTGAGAATTTGATGTTTTGTATTGATATAACTTGATATCTTTGAATTGGCTATGTAATCGGCATGATAAAATTTTACCAGACTAAAAATAAATAGTTAAATTAGATTTATTCTGATCTCTTCTGAAATATTTTTTTTCTAGTAGATTAAAATCGTAGTCTAGTGTTTCTGCAAATCTGCGTCCAGGATAGATCATACTGAAGTACCAATGAATAAAGCGGGGGCTCGTCATTACGGATCTTCTGATTTCTGTCTGTCACTGGCTTAACAACTTACAGTTTTCGTGATTAGGGAAAAATACACTTTTTGTTATGTGCTAGCAGGGTGCAGCCTACTTAAAGGTATCTAATCACCCGGTATCCTCGGAGTAAATACAGAACTGGCGAGTTTGTGCCGTGCGTTCACAGTTGGAGTGAATTTCTAAGCGACACTGGTTCATTAATGAATTGCATTTCCGGAATAATCAAATATCTAAATTAATAAACAATCAATATTTGTGATGAGTTTTTAATTAGAAATATTGCCTAAATTTAATTATCACTTAAAATTGGAGTCAAATTGAACACGGAGCTAGACTAAAATCAAAACTAAATCCAGATAAATTCAGAGGCGCAAGTAAAGACCGAACATGCATTAAACCTTCGACCAGGCCGCTGGATTCCGCTTTTTGGGCTGGCGGGTGGATCCTAACAACTTGTAAAGTGAATTTTGCATCCGATGACCCTTTTAAGCAATTTACAGTTATAACAACTCACAGTTATAATGTCTCAGATGTTTGTGACTTCAACTGTATATGTTAGTACTAATATTTAGACGTTACAAATATTTCTGGAAATAAAAGCAGTTGAAAGTGAGGGGATATTTCTTTGCAGAGTTTATGTAAGGAATAATTGACGACGGGCCGTTGAATTATTAGAAAAATAATGCACACCCGAGGTGGTGATGCGGCCACGACGCGAAGCGGAGTGGCCGTTACACCTCGGGTGTGCATTATTTTTCTAATAATTCAACGGTCCGGAGTCAATTATTCCGCTTATACTACGGTTGCCACACCTCAAGACATCGATCAGATTATATATTTCAAGGGATTCGTCCGGTTTTTCTACTTAAATCGCTATTGTGAGTAGGATTATTTCTTCCGCATCTCATCCAACGACTCTTTTGCTAGTTCCAAAACGTCATTTTAAAGCTGGCAATGGAGGCTTGAGCCGTTGATAGCAGACTAATGCAGTTAATAATGAAGTTATTAGAAAGAGAACGAGAGAGACAGAGACACAGAGAAAGAGAAACAGAGAGAGAGAGAGAGAGAGAGAGAGAGAGCTTGTATGAATTAGGCTACCTCTGTGTGTCCCTCAACAGTGTTCTGAAGCACCGTCTCTAAACTGTAAGTCTGCTTTAAGATGCAGCGCTGTTATTACCTCGCTAGTGAGAAATGTCATGTGTAGCCTTTAAGTTGCTACACTAGGCTAACTGATAAAATCGTCAGGGCAGCGCTGACAACGATGCGAAGTGATATGGAACTGTAATGCGGTCAAGAAAGCTGCCTGGAACTACGTTCGCCGTGCGTTTCCCTGAAAATAATTGCACACCTCAGAACGTTCGTCAGCCAATCAGATTCAAGCATTCAACGGCCCCGTAGTATTAACATAAATACACTACTTTTCAAAGGTTTGGAATCAGTAAGATATATATATTTGCCATAATCACCACATCTAGTTCAGGAACGGCTTCCATAATGTTCACAAAGCTCTCAATACGCGTCTCATTCAGGAACACAAAGTCATCGTCCACCCACAGGAAGTATTTAGTGGTGACCTGCGAGACTGCAAGATTTCTGCCCGCGAACCATCCCTGAAACAATGAGAACAAGTAACCTTTACACTTCAAGAAAATTACATTAACATTCAGTTTTAAAAATCTGATGTTTGTACCTGTGCTGGGGGCATTATGTAGTGCTCTATATTGTCACCGACCACCTTCTCTGGCTGAAGACTGTCATCAGCAACAATGATCTTTATTTTTGGGTAGCTCTGACGGATACTACTGATGAGGACATTTAGTTCTTTGTATCGCAGAAATGCTTTAATTAGCACAGTCACCTGAGAGTTCACATCTACAGAGAGAGAGAGAGAGAGAGAGAGAGACAATTATGTGGTCATAACAGTCAGTGTGGTGATTGTGTTCACATGATACAGATACTGTGATAATACTATACTAATAAAAATAACGCAATTATGCAATTACGGAATATACTAAAATAAATGCTTGTCAAAATATTAAGAAATACTGTAATAGTATAGAAATGATACTAAAATAACTGTTCAGAAGCATACATTGCCCTCTAAGAAGATTGTGTAAAAATGTTAAGTAAAAATGCTATGGTCAAAATTTGGTGATTGGTTAATAAAAAGTTTTCTTATATGGTAAAAAACTGTAATTTTTATATTCATGTCATGTTTATTACTACGACACTGTTTTTCAATAGTGTACATGAACTTTGACTCATTATATTCTCAATATCACCTGTGTTTTTGTTGTTAGTACATTATAAAGGTAGGTTGGTATATATTAACTTTATATCAGTTAGTAAAATGTACAGTATTTTACTGTAAGATGTAAATGCCATGTAAATGCTGCCATGTTTTTTAAGGTGCTGTTCAGGTAACAACAGCTGCTGTTTTTTTACCACAAATTTCACAGATTATTATTAGTATTAGTATTTTTTAAATGTAATTTTATTTCTACAGTATAAAAATGTATTTATTTTTTAAAGTGCAAGTATGAGTATTTGAACTCACCTTTTCCTGGGTTAAACAGAACAGGAACTGACAAACGTCTGATCTCAATTGGGAATATGACCTCATGGTTCTCAAAAGAGAAGTAAGCTAAAAACATGAACGCATATGTAAAGTCAGTACATTCCAATTAATGTTTTAACTTAAAAAGTAGATGATTTATTTAGTGATCCATTTGAATCATTATATTCCAAGGGCTTGTCCAAATTGGTCACTTGAGAGCGCGTGCTCGCATCTGGAAGTGTGCAAGACTAATCAAGGCTAAGTGTATCCCATCATGTATCATGTTCTGGAAATAAATTGTGAGACTTTTGCCGAGACCTCGCAAAGGGTCACGGAAACCTTTCCAGTGTAACTTAAATATTAATAAATAATTAGGTATTGCATAATTTGGTCGTAAAACAAAGCATTGCACATTTTAGGATGAGTGTGTTTATTTTGTACAACATTTTCAACTGCTTTTATCACTTAATTAGAAGTACCATAATTACTAAATTGTGTCATCTGTTATAGAGACTACTGAACAGACATTTAGAATGCAAAGTATTGAACATCAAATAAAGCTCTGTAAACACTTGCATTTTTACAACACTATAAATGTGTCCCATTGGGTAATTAAAAGTTCTACACACACTTCTGGTCTTCACGCTCACTTGAACTCTTGGGCCAAATACAGGAAAGTGCAATACAAGTGATCAAGTGCAAAGACAACAAATGTGGGTATTTGGACAAGCCCAAGTCATTTTGTCTGTTTTTAATTTTTTCAGTTAGTTAGGTCCAATGTTATTTGGACCCCAACATCCTTCCAAAATATATGTGTTCCGCATAAAAGAAGTCTAAACAGGTTTGGAATGAAATGAGAGTAAACAATGATGACATTTAGGTGAACTATCAATTTAGATCACAGGTTATGTACCGAGGTCCTCAGTCTTGATGTGGTAGATTGTGCTGGTGTAGGTCAGTTTGCTCAGCAGGTCGTTGAGCTGTTGGAGGCTGCTGGATGAGATGCTCAGATTTTTCTCATTCTGGCCATCCACCTGCTCTCCATTCTGGACATCCAGCACTGAGAGCACTCCTTTCTGCACCCTTAGAGACACCTGGAGAGGTTTTTTTTAATATCCTGTGAGCTCATTTAATACACATCCTTTTATATAAACCACCCATATTAAAGGCAGGGTAGGTGATTTGGATCAAAACATTTTTTTGTTATGCTGGTTGAAAGTATTTTCACCTCCTGATAGCAGTCATTAAGTTAAGTGTATGTAATATCATCTATGGAAGGCGTAGGACCATAAAATGCCTCGGTCCGAGGATTATGATAGGTTGTCCTACCTGGCTATTAATGTACGTACACCCTGTTTGCACAGACTTGATGTCATCAGTGCATTCCATTCGAGTTTATTTGGAGGAGGCGTGGCTTTGGAGAGTGATTTGCAGGGAGGGCAGTATCTTATGCTTTCAAAGCTAGCTTGCTATTGCTAGCCTCTCCAAAATTGCCTACCCTACCTTAAACAAGTTTTAATAAAAAGCTCACAAAGGATCACTTAAAAGGAGAAATAGCAGACCCCCATACAGAGACCATCTGAAAGAAACCAATGATTGAGATCAATAACATAAAACCCGCCACCTTTAGTGAGGACACCATATTCAGCAGGACGAACCTTGTAAACCGCTCTCTTTTGGGTTTGCAGTGCTAGACCTTTAATAATGATACATTTCTTTAATTAATATAGATAGACACTATGTTATATTGAAATTGAATTTTATGCTTAACAATAATAGGTGACATCTAAATTAATACTATTTTTATTCCTATACACCACCAGTCAAAAGATTTTTTGAAATGTTTTTGTTACTTTCACTTTTAATAAATACATCCTTGCTGAATAAAACAATTAAATCCCTTATTTTTCTTTTTTTAATCTCACTTACTCTTTAATGGCAGCAAATTAGAATGACTTCTGAAGGATCACGTGACACTGAAGACTGGAGTAATGATGCTGGAAATTCAGCTTTGCATCACAGGAACAAATTACATTGTTTATATTTAAATAATGTAAGTTTGAAAAAATTGTAACGATATTTTAATAATGACCTTGTACTGTATTTTTGACAAAATATTTTGCTTTATAGCTTTGGTGAAAATAAGAGATTGCATTCAAAAACATTACAAAAACTTTTGATAGGTAGTGCATATCTCTCTGTAACCTTCTGAAGATGCATTTGAGAAACCTGAGATCACTAGAAATCAAATAAAGGATTGAGAGAAATCAGACTCACCAGGAATGAGTGTTTTATTCATGGGAGTTACTCTGAATCCTCTCATCGGATACTGGAGTGGAGTGTTGGCTGGGACGAGAATAAGAACGTCGTTTTCTTTCCCTGTTCTGAGAGACATGCCACATTTGTTTTTAAATGGTTCATTCAGGCAGATGTAGGACTGAGTTTATGCCAGTTTATTAGTATCAGTAATCAGTAACCTGATCTGGTGTTGTCTGAATTCTTCTGCCCGGCGTTTCTGCAGGTCATCCAGCTCATTATTTGACACATACTGGTTTGCTGGCTTAGTATTTTGGCAGTTACATGGTGTTGGATTTCCATTGTGAAATGGCCCTATACTGTGACGTGTAACAAACAATAAATCAAAATCAGAAACAAGGAAGCTTCTGGGTTGCTCATCAAAATGAAATGAATCTACTCACTTTGGTTTGAGAAATTCAGGGATCTCTGGATCACGGTTGCAATTTGAGAATCTTGAGAAACTTGTGAGTTAAAAAACAAAAAAACAAAACAACAACAACAACTAATTTACATGGACTGTAACCAAATAAAACTGAAGCAGGAGTGAATCGTATCAAATATCTTCCCACACCAGAATGAAATCATGTTAAGTTAAAGACGTTGAGCGTTAACTGTAACAGTTATTTGATTAAAACTTGGTTAAAACTGCAATATAGTATATTTATATACAAGTAGGGTGAAGTCTTATAGGGTGAAATGACTTATAGTACCATCAAATAAGCTATGCATGATATCTAATGATATTCTTATAAATTAGTATGGGTCTCTTAAGTATATTTATATTTTTTAAATGTGAAAAGTAGAAAAGTTTGAAAATTATGAGAGTTAAGAGTATCAGCAGGTACCTTCTTGAGCCACGGCACAACATTCAGTTAAAATGGGCAAATATAAAAAGAGAACAACACAGGTCATTTCAGCTTAAATCATTTCATTTTTTAACAGTAAATTGACACTATTGTGTTTAGTGTGCCACAGCAACACCATAAATGTATTTCATTAAATAGAAAGTTGAATGAATATTTAATTAAACAATGCAATTAAAAATGAAATGATCATGTTGTATAGGTGTGTGTTTCTGTGCATTGGTGTCTTTTGTGTGTATGTATGTGTGTATGCTTGTATTTTTTTAAAAGACTGTTTTGTATGGATACATATCTAGGCCTACAAACCTATTTTCACCCTCAATTTCTGTCTAAAAGTGTGTGTGTGTATGCAGCCCATTTTAGCTGAAAATTGTGGCCCATTTTAGCTTAACCAGCCATTTCTACCTAAAATGACCTTTTTCACAAAAATCAAAGTTTCTTTTATAAATTAAACTTTTTTATTTGAAAAAACATGTCAAAACATTGTTCATAAACCTTTGCTTTGTTGGTAAGCTTACTTATAATTGCTTTAGTACACTGCTTCTATATGTACACCGAGCAGTGTTGATTTAACACCAGGAAATTTACTGTATATTATTATTTTTTATTTTATTGTTGTTCATTCCTCATTCACTGTCGGTTTAGCTTGCCCCCTATAAAGCTATAAATGAAAATGAAATGTATTAAATAGTATGAAACCCATTGAAATTAATAGACAGTGGCTCTCTATTATTCTGATAATGACTAGGGAAAAAAGATAGGCTACACTTAAGAGTCCATACACAAAATATTTCTGCATCAAAACCTTGATTCATCAGAAGTCAGAAATATGTTTTTATTTGACTGAATCAATCGAAATACATTTGGTCAAAAAACATTTTTCAGCGATGTACGAGGCACTTACCTTAATATCTGTAGTGAACGTTTACTCCAAAAATTCCCCTCAGTATAAAGTAACATGAAAAGGAAGCCCATGAAAAGAATGGCGATGGAGAAAGTTCTGAAAGATCCGTACATTATTAAATCTGTCGCGATTAAAAACAATATAATATATTTATTTAGCCTATAAGTCTATAGCCTATCTACATCAAAATGAAGCTCAGTATTTGAAACTCAAATTACGCTAATAAGCGTCAAAAGAAGGTCATGCTTAAAGATATACTGTATAGGATGCTACCTGTTGAAGAGCAGCAGCTGAATTGACAGACTCTTGGAGGAGGGACCAAAACAGCATGCGCATTGTAAAAAAATAAAAAAATTTGCAATTTAAAAAAGCAATTTGCTTGTGCATTCAGTTAAACAGCATTAAAGAGGCAAATCTTATCATTCAACCGAACCATACATTTAAAACACATGTTTTTCTCTGTCCAGGTCTCCGAATAAGCAGCTTTATAGCTTAGGGCTTTATAGTTTAGGAAAGACCAACATTGCATTCAAATTCGAAATGACTCATATCTTCAAATGAATGGTCAAAGCTTCGTATATTACAAGTAGACTATACTTTCTAGGTCCCCTAAACATCATGTTTTGACATCCTTCAGGAGAGGTCAAGCCTTTTTTAGGGGGGGGTCAGAGCAGGGCCTCTGCTGACCAAATAGGTGCCCTAAGCAGAATTGTATTGTTTTACTACGATACAACCATGGTTCATTTTTTTGTGTGATGTCCACATGTTTTTAAATTAAATATTGTATTAAATATTAATTATTTAAATAAATTAAATTCAGTATTTGAAAAGAAGATTTTTGAATTGGCCTAAATGTTTGGTCAATAGCAAAGAAGAATGTGATCTTCCTGTAAGTGTCACAGCAGCAATTACCAGGCCTTTGGCGCCCCTTACAGGATGTACGCATGATGCACACACACACACACACACACACACACACACACACACACACATACATATATATATATATATATATATATATATATATATATATATATATATATATATATACATACAGTTGAAGTCAAAACTTTACATACACCTTTCAGAATCTGCAAAATTTTAATTATTTTACCAAAATAAGAGGGATCATGCAAAATGCATGCTATTGTTTATTTAGTACTGACCTGAATAAGATATTTCACATAAAAGATGTTTACATATAGTCCACAAGAGAAAATAATAATTGAATTTATAAAAATGACCCCGTTCAATAGTTTACATACACTTGATTCTTAATACTACGTTGTTATCTGAAAGTTTTTTTGCTTTGTTTAGTGATAGTTGTTCATGAGTCCCTTGTTTGTCCTGAACAGTTAAACTGCATGCTGTTCTTCAGAAAAATCCTTCAGGTCCCACAAATTCTTTGGTTTTCCAGCATTTTTGTGTATTTGAACCCTTTCCAACAATTACTGTATGATTTTGAGAATCGTCTTTTCACTCTGAGGACAAATGAGGGACTCATATACTATTACAGAAGGTTCAAACGATTACGAAGGTTCATACTAGTCCAGCACATGAATCAGGCAGAAGAACATGGCTGGGAGACTATTATATTTCATATCTCAGATGATTCAATTAGTTGAATTGACACCAAACATATAGACTAAAAGTAAATTCTGATACTTCCTCATGTAAGTCTGGTTACTGTGGAAACAGCAGCGCAGGCCTCTGTTTACCTCGGCTAATATTGGAAACAACTGTGATCAACAGATGGAACACAGCAGTGATTGGATATGTTACTAGTCTCATAAGGGCTGTTGAAGATACATTATGGAGCCAACTTAACCACTTATATCTTTTACCTTATTCTAATTAATAAGATTTATCTACCATGCCACTGTTAATTTGTATGAACTTGTATTAATTTGTATCCTATTTAAAATTCTGCTCATTTAAAATAATGTGAAGGTTTAAAATAATCCCCTTGGAGGTCCCTCTCCAGCATCCCAAAGGCTCAACATCATTTGTCTGTCATTTAGCACTGCCCTTCAGAGGCTGCAGAAGATAACAAAAATAGCCCAATGACCATATCCCAAACATCAAAATATATTACCATAGCTAAAATACATATTTTACAGTCGCTGTTGCAAATTGAAAACCATGTATCAGCTGTGGACTTTCATTCTGACGGCACCCATTCACTGCAGAGGATCCATTGATGTAAATGCATCTGGGCTGCGTTTCCCAAAGGCATCGTAAGCTTAAGTACATAATAGACCCATTGAAACCAATGGAGCTATGATCAACTTAGGCTTGCTATGCTTTTGGGAAATGCAGCCCTGATTGTTTGTACATTTTACTTCTACAAAAACAGTGGAAAAAATGTTATGGGCTACTTCCTTTTTTTTTCTGGAGACACAATTATGTGGAAATGGAACTTGTAAATTCAACTGCATATCATTCCTATCAATCGGGAAGTGTATTAGACATTTTTTTTAAACATTTGAAACAATTATTTTAGACCACAGGGAGATTTTAAATGAGATAAATGAAACACAGTGATTATCATTTAATTATTCCCCCAATCTTCCTCTCAAATTTCCTAATTTCAGAGCAGTCAGGTGTTCTGTCATGTTCATTTGTATGTGACATGTGCATATAATGTTCTTCCTAAAGCTCACTTGAATCTGATCCAGATCAAAGACACATATGGGGTCTGTTTCCCCAATGAGAAAACAATCACCTTAAAAAATCTTGTGCTCAAAAACAGGACTAAGACACTAAATGCAAATGAACTGTTTTTATGCAAACCTCTGAGGCAAATACTCATAGGAAAATATGAAGTGGGCAACAGGGTTGCCAACAGAAAGTCGTTTTACACATAACACATAGGCCTACAGGGTGTAGTATTTTGTGTATTGTAGCATTTTTACTGTAGTTTTGGAATCAGAAGTAACACATTCGCATAAAATAGCTTACTTCCATGGTTCAAAATAAGGTGGATACATAAGCTAATGACTTTCTGTTCAAGCAGGGGCGTAGATTACGCGGGGGACGTGTTCCCCCCACTTTTTATAAAAAATAAATTCGTCCCCCGCACTTTTTCATTGGACAGTTGTGTTCTCGACATGTTGAGGTTTTAATGGAGCAATGTATATAAATGCAGAATAATTTAAAATTCAAAGAGACAAGATAATTTATACATGACGTTTACGTTTCCATGGCAATCAGTCACTCAGTTATAAGTCTAATATTTATAATATATTATATGTACTATCCCTGTAATACTTACTCTCAAAAATTAAGTTGGACATCTCTTCACAATGCACATTCTGTAATTCTAACTTGGAAACAATAACACAGTTTGAATGTGATCATGCAAAGGATTTATGGAAAGAAATGTCTTGAACTTTTTAGTTTTTAAATAATGTACATTTTTGATTTGGGAATCAGGATCAAAGGAGCTGGATGAGATGTTAAAACTGTTAACTCTTTGTGGCCTATTTCATCTTCACAAATGTAAAGTAACTGATTGTATGCCCAATTTTAGGATTTTTTTGTATTGATTTGAAATGATTTTATGAATCTCTCTGGTGTTCACTTAATAAGAAAGCTGCTAAAACTACGTATTGATGAAAAAAATAATGACTTTGTTGTAAGGGTTACCTCCTGAGTATTCGTTTAAGTTGATATTTTATGTGTAATTTTTCATTTTAGTTATTTATTTTAATTGATCTATTTATTTTAAAGATGTTTATGGTAACCTTTATTCATTTTTCTCTTTATATTTATTTTCTGTTATTATTATTAATTAGGTATTTACTGTTTTGTATTTTGGTTTTGTATTTTATTGCTTTGACTGCAAAGTGTTACAATTATTTGCTATTAAAGCATATATGTTCACAAAAACACTGTTAAATAATTTAACAGTGTTTTTTGTGAACATATATGCTTTAATATATTCCAAAACCTAACAATATATATTCCCACTTTAATTTAAATTAAACAGAAAAGCAAGCATATATATATATATTAGTTGTATGATATGTAAATTATAAAGCACTAATATAAGTAAAATATAAGGTAATCTATTATAATATGGCTATTATATTTATTGTATTGGCATAATAGTTATCTGCCTAAATTATAAAACACTTTTATGACAAGGTAATGTTTATTTTATTATATATGTTTGTTATATTTTATTATCATCTCACACATCATGGATATGCATTTTCTATAATGTATTTCTATAATAAAAATACATCTGATATGACATATTATATAACTAGAATCAAACAAACAATACAATTCTTGTTTTCAAGGATTAAAGATTAAACGTAAAAAAAGAAAAATGATTGCACAACCACCCATTAGGTGGCGATATGCACTGAGTGTGCAAATGGCCTTTGAACAGAAGAACATACTCTGGGTTGAATGAACTTACTCCTGGACTCGTTTTTGGAACCAACATACCTCGGTTAAGCAAGGTTTGGGTCGATCAACTGAGGGTTCAGGGTTTAGCAGATGGTAAGTTAACCCTGCTTTCTGGAACACCCCCCAGGTGTGCATCATTTGGCGTGGCAGCCAATACAAATAACAACCGTTTCCTTACCTGACGTAGGCCAGTAGGAGGTGTTGCGTGGAAACCACTCCCCTGATCTCAAAAAGAGGCGCTCTAGCAACTGATGCTAGAGGCTGTGGCCTTTAGCCTCCTTGTTAGGAACCCGAGTTCGAGACCCACTCAGAACAAGAATGAGTTGTGGTGGTGCGGACCCAGGGGGTTATACTGGTGCCGTGACCCGCACAGGAGTGAGGTTTAGGGGGGAGAGTAAGAGCCAGTTAGGCCAGTAAGAGCTGTTAGCCAGTAAGCTGTAAACCTTACTTAGAGTGCCCATACAACTCGTTCTTGTTCCGAGTCAGTCTCGAACCTGGGTCTCTGGCGCAGGCAGGCGCTCTAACAAGGAGTCTAAAGGCCACGGCCTCTACTCACTAAAAAATGTTGGGTTAAAAATAACCCTACAGTTGAGTTAATTATTTATATTAATTCAGATCAGTATTTTTTTTTATATAAAATTACTTAATAAAACTACTTTGTTTTCAAATACAGATTTTGTTTATTTAAATATGCAAATAATACATTTTTAACAAATATATCTTGAAATGTAAAACATTTACTAAGTACTGTAAATTCATGTTTACAAAATAAATGTACAAGAATGTGTAAAAATATTAAATTCAAAACACGTGCACATACAACTAACGTATTTTCAAGATGTACAGTGAATTCAAAACCAACAAATGTGTCTCAGTTCATTTTCATTCATATCAAATCATACACAAATGTGCAAATAGAGTACACAAATAAAACAAACATAACACAAACATATATCAATAAAAATTAATCATAAGTTTTACAGTTTTTTTTCAACTGCATACACACAAAATCTTTACTTGTCACACAATTTCTGAAAGCTGACACTCAAACAGCAGAAGCACACACCAAATCTGCGAAACCATACACTAATTCTCAGCCTTTGACTCAGTTTTCAATTTAATAAAAATTGTTGCAACACAAATCCACTGCTTGTAGTAAGGTCTTCTGTTCCATTATCTCCTCATTGAAAGTTCTTGGAATTAGTACAGCAATGCTGGTGTAAAACTTTCTTCATCCACTCCTTCCTCTGTGATAAGATGAAGCAGAAGAAACATTTAACTTGTAAACTAGTTAGAGCTGCTCAATTATAGCAGAAATATCATGAACACAATTATTTTAGTCAATACTGAATTCATGATTATTTAGCATGATTATTGCTAGGCGATATGAACAGAGTTATGAAGTCTTTCATGAAATTAGTCATTTTAAATATCAGGGAAGTTTCACAATTATCAATACTTAATCAAAAACTAGTTCTAGGTTAACTCATGTGAGTAAATTTTACCACACTTACATATTTGACTGATTTGGTTGTTAAGTTTGACTGGTAAGAAGGAACAGAAGTACACCGCTGTGCTGGACGGAATGCGGCAGAAACAATTTTATTGTTGATATCAACAATTTAATTGTCACTAGTGATGATGTTAATTTCTGATATCAAGAATTAAATTGTTGATATCACAAATTACCCTCCCAATTGTTGATATCAGAAATACCTTTTCAGATATCAGAAATGAACATTGTCACTAGTGACAATTAAATAGTTGATATCAAGTATAGACATTTTTACTAGTAAGAATTGTATTTCTGATATGTGAAACTGGAATTTCAACTAGTAAGAAATTAATTCTTGATATCAACAATTGATTTATAATGGCAGCCTATGGTGACATTTAACTAGTGAAAATACAATTACAGATATCAACAATTTAATTCTTGATATCAAGAATTAGCATTTTAACTAGTGGAAATGTAATTGCTGATATCAAGAACTAACATTTTAACTAGTAAAAATTGAATTGTTGATATCAAGAATTCATATCCTGAGAATGAATAAAAGTCAGAACGGCTTGCCATAGATTAGCTATCTCTGTGTCATACGTGACCGCTAGTCAAGCATGAAAAACACAAGTTTTATTTAAATTCTGAATATTATCGTATACAGCATGCAAAGCGAGCCGTGTATGAGATTTCAGGATTTCCCCCATTTGACTTGGTCTTGTTTGAGCTGCCTGGAGGCCGAGTAACCTGACAGACCTGTTTCACTGAACAGGGAATCAAAATGACAAATAACAGTGACTGGCTGCTATCTTGTGGTCATACTTGCTTCTGAAACATGGAATAGGTCTATCGTGCAAAAAGCATTTATAGGAGACTGGTTTCTGATAAACCTCAATAAATTGTTAGCTTAATGCTTCAGAATATTATGGGAGACAATTTAACATTACAAAATGTGTTGATAAGTTTAAATACGTAAAGAAATGGTTTTAGAGACTGACTTGCTTTCGCAGCTTGACCTGTATTGAGCAGATTTAACCTGCCGCTTCAATTTCTAACCGGTAGGAACAAAACTTTTGTTTCAGGATACTACAAATGTGAGAGGCTGCTCACTGCAGAGCCAATGGGTGGAGCTTGACGTCCAGTTAGTATATTATGTAATATATAGTATATGTTTAGTGTACATTCTGTCTACCTATCAGTGTTAGAAGCAGCAGCCGTTGTGTGATCAGCTTTGACATGCAACCAGTTGGGAAAAAAAAGATTTTGACCTTATTTATTATTGTAGATTATATTCAATGGAATACACTAAAATATTTGGTTTTTGAGAGGTAGTATGCATGTTTGGTCTGTGTTCTCCTTGCATTTGCATAGTTTTGCTCAGCAGGTCTCACCACACGTTGTGCTTGTGCCAAGTGAATTATTTTACCAAGCAGTTGCTTCAGTTGACAAAGAGATTCGAAAAGTTACTTTATTCATTGTTTGTTTTCTCTAGATGTAGTATATGCGCATGCATATAGGTTATTATGCAGTTTTGCCAAAGTTCTACCAACATGAACTTTGCAACATAAGTTAATAATAAGCAATATAAGTTTTGGAGTTCCGGCCACAGGTGTTCTGGTGGCAGCATTAAAAGACGATTAACAGTGATAGTGCTCTCCTCTCATGTTTATATAAAAGGAATATATAAAGAAAACACGATACTAGAGTCCATAAATGGTGCTATTTCCATATAATGCACGCAAATCCATGGAGTGATACAAGTATAGACAGCAACTGTCCGGTTAATTAGAAGAACTCTGGTGTTTGGTGTCACACATACGTTTATTTTGTGTAAAACATAAAACAAATTAACATAAGTGTCTTAGAGATGTCTTCCATTGCACCAATATACAACAAACCCACATTTGCATAGCCTACCCATTAAATGATCCCGTTTCTTTAAGACACTGAGAGAGAGATTTTACTTGACAAAGTCTTCATTCTCCACAATCACAATGGTAATATAGTCGTAATGTACAAGACCTCATCTTTACATATTTCTGATGTCAAACAATAGCCTAAGAATATAATAAAATTCACTCTATCATTGAAACACTGAAGAGTAATTTAATAATGGCTGACTTTATATAGCCAAAGACTATAGAATACCCTAAATCTTAAAGAGACTTTGATATACCCTGTATATATACTGTTACTGTTATTAATAATAGTATAATAAGAACCCTTAATTTCCCCTTTAGTTACATCAGCCTTTTATCATGGCATCAGTGATGGTGGCATCTTTTTCCAGGTCCACCGTGATTTTCTTGCCAACCAGTTTGAAGATGTTCTCTGGTCTCACACCATGCGGTTCGGCCACTTTTACTGTCAGCATGTCGGGAGTTAATGTCTCACCCTTCTGCAATGGTTTCCGGGCCACTACTGACTTACCCAACTGTAAGGACATAAACAGAGATTTAATTATTTGATCACTATTGCTATATCTGTCCAAATGAGAGTTGTATCTGACCTTGCTGTGACAGGAAGCCTCACAGGGCAGCATCTGTTTGATTGGCGAGCCCATTGCCATCTCAACCGTCCTGATGGCTCTCACCAGCTCCGCCAACTCGGCCGGCTCCAGTGATGCTGCATGGTCACTTCCTTTCCAGCTCTTATCCAGGGACACATGACGCTCCAGGACCTTCGCCCCGAGTGACACTGCAGCCACAGACACATGGATGCCTGTCTCATGTCCAGAGTATCCTATGGGAATGTCTGGAAACTCCTTCTGGAACTCCTGATTTAGGTAAAGGGAAATAGAAAGATTCCAAATGAATTATTAAGTACCTATAATTCTTGCTATCAAGACCATGATTTTTTTAGCCATAGTTTTTAATGACAATATCACCTAAATTTAGATATTTAGAATTTAAATATCTCATCATATTTATTAATTTTAGTCAATATTACTTTGAAAATGAAATCTAACTTTAGTTTATCAAAATACGTTTTTATTTTATAAGATTGATAAGAATTAATAGAAAAACATAATAATGAACAATAATATCTATGAACCAGTGTTATTTTAGCATCACTGACATACTTTTGATTTTATTTTTTTATGGTTGTAATTAATGTTAATGACCCTGAATTGAACAATGCAACAATGAACAATTAATTTTTGCAACATTTAACCAATTATTCAAACATTTATTAATTTAGCATGTCAAAATTTAGCTTAAAAATCAACTGAATACTGTCCTTATTGTAAAAACCTGATTTCTTAAAATACTTAAAAATAATTTTTTGTATAATTATTATATAACAATAACAATGTATTATATAACAGTAACAAAGAACCAGTGTTTTTTAGTATCATTGATATACTATTACACTTAATGTTTTGAATTATATTAGTAGATATTATTTTCTTTTCTTTTTATATTTACATAGTTTTAGTTATATAAATATATATTGAAAAATAAATTTAAAATGTAATTAATCGTCTTCATGCACATTTTTCTTGTCATCAGTGGTGAAATGAAAAAACACTTCGGTATCTAAAATTACAGTGGCTTGTCTTACAGGGATCAGGCTGAGGTTGACGTGCTCTAGTGGCAGTGGATAAGCGCTGGTGCACTGCAGGAAAGTGAAATTGGGATTGTGCTTCTTGACGGTTTGGTAAACACAGCGCATGGTCTCCATCGACTGCATTCCGCTAGATATCACCATGGGACGACCTACAAAAACCAAGCCAGAATGTGAGCTTCAAGACATGCCTGCTTCTGAGAGCAAGTAAAGTTGGTGTTTTAGTAATTAATACATTGATTTTGAAATCAATTTTGAAAATCCAGACCAGGATTTCTAGGTTTCATTCTCTCTTCTCTCTAGCCAATCAGCACGATCACTACCTAGTTTTTTTTTATGGTACTCCAGAATAACTGACTTCATATACACATGGGATGCTACTCAGATTCACTTCTCGGCTCTGCTTGTAATTTTTCCCATTCTCACACTTGGGATAACACCTGAAATTCAGTGTAAACAGAGGAACAGGTTTGATTTTCGATGGACTCCTGTGACCGTGAGCAGGGGTGATAATTAATTCTTGTGAGGAGAGCGAGTTTTCAGCAATCACTCTTGGCTGATTTTGTGTAACAACAATTGAAAATAGACTTTTCTTTTCAAATAGAAAAACTTTCTTTACCTTTTTTGGCGGTTTTCTCCAGGTAAGGGATGTTGTTGGTGTCCGCTGAGGCAACTTTGAAAAATGGCACATTGATTTCATGAAGAAATTCTACAGCCATCTGACCGAGGTAGGGAGAGGAAAAGTTAAGAGATGCATTTCAAACTACTTGGTCTTTGAGAGATATTTGAATATTTTCTTGCTATATATTATAAATGTTCTGCATTTGTTCACCTCATCCATCCCTGATGCTGTAAAGAAGATGCCAATGTCATTGGCGTACTGCTGCAGTTCTCTGTACTGCTGGTGACTGAACTCTAGATGGTGTTTATGAGCTCCGTAGGTCGCTCCCCAGGCGTGAGGAGATGTGTAGGGACGCTCCATTGCTTGTTTAGTGAATCTGTGTTCGATCTCGCTCTTTTGAAACTTGGCACAATCAGCTCCACAGTCCTGCGTGGAGAAAAAAAGAGGTGGATTTGGTGTACAATAGTCATGATTTCTTAATGAAAAACAAATTTCATCATTGCGGTGGCCATACTTCTATCTTTTTTCCCAGACATGTTCTTGTTGGGATTTCTAAATTGCCTAAAATATACAGATTTTGGCTTTGTTTTCCTATTGATATGCAGACAGTTATCTTATATGTACACATTTGCATCGCTTTGACTGTTCTCTGACTTTCTCAATGTCACGATTGGTCAGTTATGTACAGTGCCATGCACGCTATTGGTCAACTTACTTTGCAGTCATTCAGTATGTATAAAAACGATAGTAAAACAGAAACATTTTAGGCAATGTAGAAATCCAGGTCAGGACATGTATCGGAAAAAGAGAACGTATGGTCACACAATACACTTAAAGAAAATAAAAAAAATAAAGCTTCTTTATTGACATTGATGTGTTCCAAGAAGAATCTTTAATATCTATGGAATCTTTCTTTTTTAACATATGGTTCCTCAGAGTAAAAAAAAAAAAAAAAAAAGTTTCTTTAGATTTTTAAATGTCTTTTGTCTTTAAAAAAAAAACATGGTTCTTGTAAGATTTTTTCACTGAAAGTTTCTTTGGGAAACCAAAAATGGCTGAAGGGCTAAGATGGCTCTTCTGTGGGATTACTATAAAATCCCTCTTTAGGTAGCTTAATTTTTTGTGAGCGTATATAAGAAGCAGTAGAGCTTCCTTATTAAAATCTAAATCTGGTGTGGTACGACTGTTACAGCTCAAATCATTGTATAGGAAAATATACACAAATATTTTCTGTATAGGAAAAAACTATATTGAAATATATTTATATTACAATGGAGCATAAACATTTTTAAAAATACAGCAGAGAGAAAAAAAACATACCCCCCCCCACCCCCCAACTATTTTGTCACATAAATTTCCATTTAATTACATTATTTAATGCAAGCTGTGGTTTTGATGTTCTGCTAAAATTGATATCTACATATCTCACTCCACCCCCCTCCCCCCTGGTTTGAATCACTACAAGAACTATCAACACAGTATCAGACTTCACATCTGTAAAATATCAGAGACTGAATCAAACAAATTTAAGATGCATCAGAACATTGAAACCTGAGGAGCTGGAATTCAGAGAGGCCCCAAGGAAACAGGACAACGTCATAAATTAGATTCTGGCACCACTAGTCTGAAGCAAGCAAACTAACCAACTTTTTCACAGAACAGCTTACAACCTTGAGGCAAAAGAACACTTATTGATAATTCCAATTCAGGAAGGAGACCTTGATTATTTGGGGCAAATAATCAAGACTGATGGTCAAAGAGATGGCCATCACGTGTTCCACGATTGAATTCACAAGCTTCCTTAGACTTCCTTCTCCACCCCATAGAAGACAGATCAAACTAAAATCCAATCAATTCTTGGCCAAATGTATCATAGTCTTGTTATAGAAACCATGTTCAAAAGTATACTTTGCAAGGGCCTGTAAAGTTCGGACATCTGACTGAACAGATAACATGTTGATGTATTGATGGGGTGGAGAAACAAAGCAATACCCCGAGCAAGGACAGTATCTAATTGGTCAAGATGTCCAGATGGGACGGTCTGAAAGCTGAGTTTAAAAACTCAGGACACCATCAAACTCTCTCTTCTTCTTAAAAATGCTCTCTTACAACCTGTTGGTCCTCTCCCTTCTCCTCTTCTTCTCTTTTGCCACCGTGTTTTGACGCTGCTCTTTGAGCGTGCTCTGGCCCATGTGCCAGCTGCTACCACAATGAGAAGAAAACCAACCTAGTCTTGTTACATCCTTTTATTCTTATTCGTTTACTTTAGTTTCTTTTCTTTCCGTGGAGTTTCTTGTTCTAATGTAAGTTTGCTGCAAAGTTCAGCTCCGACTGCACTCGCTTCAAACTTAAACCAGACCAACTCCACATCCTCAGCCAACGCCCAAGACTTCACTTCAAAGACTACTGAACTCTCAACCAACCAGACACTTCGGGGAACCCCCCTGTCTGCAACGATGACGACGACACAAAGGAAACCCCTTAACACAGGCAAAGCAAGCAAGTAACACCTCCAGGTTCTAACTGAATCGGTATATTTAATATAAATTTTAGCATCATTGAGAAATTTAAAGCTAGGGTTAAATAAGTGATTGATGGTTGCTCAGGTCTATGCAATTGAACATATTGCTGTAAACTTGGGATATCACATTTCCATTCTCTTAAACTCCTCCTTTCCTCACTTTCTCTCTTTCTGCAATTTGTGAATGTGTGAATGCTTGTGTTCATGTGTTAGATTAGTTTATGTCTTAGCTTTATATTTATATTATATTTATATTGAAAAGAGAAGTATCTTGTGTTTTGTGTTTACAAGTTAATGTCTTAATCTGCTGATCTTGTTACTGTGCTATTTAATAGTGTTTTCACTATATTTTGGACTTTAATATCCAGTGCAGAGTTTGTTATACGATCAGCTGTAAAACAGTGATTCTTTTCAAATTCCCTATAAAATCATAAATGATTCCCTTTGAGCTAAATTAAACGATTTGCTTTAAATTACATATTAATATTACGTTTTTATTTTTATTTTTATTACGTTACACATCTGATAAAGCAATATTTTACCTTGGCCATTCGGATCATTGTTTTGGCGATTTCTATGTCTCCTTGATGATTTTGTCCAATCTCAGCGATGATAAAACAGGGGTTGGAGCCCCCGATTTTTCTTCCAGGACAAAGTTCAAACTCTGCAGGCATTTTATAGACTAATTGCTTAACTGATTTATGATTTAGAGGCTGGAGATGTGATCACTAGCACGCTGCCATCAAGCAAAGGGGCCGAAAAGGAGGGCTCACTATGATTTAAAGAGATGCAAGTGCTCCACCCTAACTGCTACCAACCCCCACCCACTCATTACATCACATATCTCAAATGTAAATGTATATACACATTCTTTAAGAGCGTGCTGTTGAACCAGATTAACAAGATGAGCAACAACACGTAAAGGCCTTTTAGCAAATATTTAGCAGCACACTACTATGTAGCAGTTCCACTCCTGCCAATATACAGGAAATTTTGCTCACAGACGACTTCCTAAGAAAAATGTACCACAAAGAGCCCATTTTACTGCTGCCTTCAGGTCACCACACTCAACAAATTCAAAATGTTATTTATTTATTTTAAATTTGTGTTTTGCTCTGTTTAATAATTCTGAATACAGATCCGTGCATATTTATATAACTTTAAAGGAACACTCCACGTTTTTTGAAAATAGGGTCATTTTACAACTCCCCTAGAGTTAAACAGTTGAGTTTTACCGTTTTTGAATCCAATCAGCCGATCTGCGGGTCTGCGGGTCATTGAATCTGATTAGACCATTAGCATTTGGTCATCAGAAATAGGCCATTAAACATCTCTCAAACTAATAATCTAATCAATAGGCTAAATTTAATTATTCTCACAAAGGAGTGTCCAGTTTGAGAAGTGTTTTTGTTCCCTCAGTCATTTCTGTGGTGATGAAGAGCAGCGGTGCAGAGGTGAGTTCGGGTGTCGGTTACCCGTCCGCTGGACACTCTCACCGGGCGGCTCTGATTCTGGCCCGCGGTGGCAGTAAAGGAATCCCGCTGAAAACATCAAGAATCTGGCTGGTGTTCCTCTGATCGCCTGGGTCCTGAGAGCTGCCTTGGATTCAGAAGTCATTGACAGGCAAGTACATTTTATACTTTTTTTTTCTTTCTTTCTTGTTTTAATATGATGGCTTTAATAAGATTGTTGTTCATTATGATTATGTTTGTGTATGGAAAATAAATATACTTTTAAATTAAGAAACATAAAAAAAGAAAATTAAGAAAAATGAAATAATTGATGTTGTGTTGGCAGCGTGTGGGTTTCCACAGATCACGATAAAATTGAGCGCATTGCAAAAGTCTGGGGCGCAAAAGTTCATCGGTGCAGTCCTGAAGTTTCCAAAGATTCATCCAGCTCACTGGAGACCATCCAGGAATTCATCCGACTGAGACCGAGAATATATGTAAAATGGAATTGATATCATAGGCCTAGATGAGGTTTTGTAGAAACTGCAAGAATGACTTGTGGAAAGTCTTGATAGAATATGAAATATTAAGGTTCTGCAATATATAAATATATTGTGGAAACTTAAATTCCTGTAGAGCTGCTTTGCAACGATTTGTATCGTAAAAAGCGCTATACAAATAAACTTGAATTGAATTGAATGAACATTAATAGTTGTGTATGCTGTCATTTTCCAGTGTTTTTGAATTAACACTTTCTTAGATAATACATTTTACATCAACGTTAAAAAAAAAAGAATAAAAAAAAAAAAAAAAAAATCACCCAGCATTTTTTTTTTTTTAGAGTGTTGGGCTGACATGATGGCCGTTTTTAATGAATTATACATTTTTTAATCATAGCAGAAGATAAAAGCTGTCCACCACAAGCAAACAGTATTACACAGTTGAGAGACAAGGATGTGCAAATCAGTCTAGTGAAGCTCAAACATCTTTTAGGCAAATTTGACTTTCATTGTCGATCAAACTTTCAGTCAACATTAAAAAGTTGACGTGTTTGTACAATTTTATGGGCTCAGCTCGCTCCCATATTTACGATACAATATTTGGTTACTTGCTAAATCTACTTTTATAAACGGAACAAACTTGTTCTGTGTCTGCTCGAGAACTAGAAAAAACACTAATATAGGGTTGATATTTGTTTATAAATAGTGTGGGTTTGGAAGTATTTACATGAAAGAGAGCGTTCATGTCACGCAAGTTCAAACGGCATTTGGTCTCTGAGTGCCAATATCACTTTGCTTATCCGTATGATATTCTGTGTAAAAATACTAGGAAATTAACTGAAGCAGAGAAGAGAGTGAACTTTGAAACTGCCTTACCTTTAAACTAGTAACATTAAACATGAATTTTGAAGTAAAACATACTTTAGTAACCGTTGCTTTATTTTTAAATAACTCAGCTTTATTTATAACAGTGTATTTCATTAAAAAATAAAATAAAATACTGTCTCGTAACACTGGCTTCACCCGTCACCACTCAAATGTTTTAGATTGCATTTTCAAAGTTCCTCGCTAAATTGTCTCAACACAGAATTTGGGTTTAAAAATAAACCCAGTGTTTTTTGAAATTTACTAGCAATTTCTGCGTGACCTTTTTTTTTTATTCCCAGTGTAAAACAGCACAATAACTAGAAATAAATTCACAGTTGTGATATGTCTTTTGCACTAGGAAAATTGGCCTTTCATGGGAACTGGCCCAAAAATTATTGTAGTAGGTTTTAAAAGAAAATACTATTGAGTCTCTCAATAGCATTATGTCAATAGAGTCTTTCTCATTTCTCTATCGCTCCGTTTTTTTCAAGTTCATCAAACAACAGTGGTAAGCGAATCATTCTTCAATCACGGTGAGTAATGGCTTCTTCTCCTGCTATTGTTGTTTGCACTGTTTGCCACATGTACAGTTTATCTCTCTCTGTCGGCGACGAGGGATTCACATGTGATAAAGTATGATATGTCATCCAAAATGGCAACAGTGACTTTGAGATGGACTCTGATACAAGAGAATAAAGTTTTTAAGACAAGTCATGATGAATGATTTAAAGCTTTCCTTCAGTTCTGTAGGTTTTGTAAATATAATCTGAGAATATTTTTTTATAATAAATGTATTTTTTCTTTCTTAAGAATGACTTATTTGATAATTATTGTGTGATTATTAGGGTGTACATATTTACTTTACTTTTTACTTTACTTTTGTCATTTAGCAGACGCTTTTGTCCAAAGCGACTTACAAATAAGAAAAAGTAACTAAAACTAAAAAGTTACAACTCTATAAATACTATCTACCCACATATTTAAGAAAATAAAGAAATTAAATCAAATTAACACATGCATATAACAACAACATTTCAATAATAAACATATCAATGAAAAAATTTAATAAAAAGCTACTACTATCCCCTGCCGGTGTCCCTGCCCGGTGGAGTCGCACGGTAGAGTCGATGGTCTTTACACTCTTTGGTCTTCACACTAAGAGGGCTTCACACGACGACTGCCGCGACCGCTGCCGCGGTATAATAACCTTTATTATACCAATCTAACAAATGATCGTTTCAATTCAGCTGGACCCACTTTCCTGTTTATCAACTACAAATGGCCAAACAAGTGCACACACTGACAAGATACACGATACAGTATTTAGACTATTTAGACATATTTAGACTATTGTTATGGGGTTTCAGAAGCATAACACCCTGTAAATAAACCTTTAGATGTTCTCTACATTTGTTTAACTGCAGAGGTTAAAAATCTTTTGACTGAAAATATTTCCTCGGCCAAACTCCATTCTACAGCCATACCTGTGACACACCCAGTTTAAGAGCAGTTTTTTTTCTTCTTCTTGTAATTAGGATTATAGTGAGTGCATGCTTTACATACACAAATTAACTACTCAAAAGAACATTTGCATTTTTTACCCTGAACATTATAATAATAATAGATATTGATAATTTGGAAAGTGCGCTCCGATCGTTAGCAACCGACTTGCTTAACTTCACTAGTGGCTGCAACAGAGTGAACGGCAGGACTTGTTTAGCAAAGAACGTGCATATGCGTATTTGTGGTCATATACACGGTCAGCCATAGTCGCTCGTACCTCGATTATGGTAGATGATGCACCAGGCAGGAAGGAGGTATGCTTAAAGTGTTAGTTCACCCAAAAATGAAAATTAGCCTGCGTTTTACTCACGCTCAAAGCAATCCTAGGTGTATATGACTTTCCTCTTTCAGATTAATCCAATCAGTGTTATATGAAAAATTGTCCTGGCCCCTCCAAGCCTTACAATGGGGTAAGCGGGTGCTTTTTGTCAACAGTTCGGAAGACGAGAAATAAAGTGCACGCATCCATAATAAAAGGTGCCTCACATGGCTCGGTGGGGTAATTAAAGGCCTCCTGTAGCGAGTCCATGTGGTTTTGCAAGATAAATATCCATATTTCAAACATGATGAACACTTTTTTCTCACTTCCGATGACTGTCGTACACGGAAGCCGTCCGGGTGGATGAAGTAGGCATCGCGCACGCGCCTCTGAGATATGGAGGAGCAAAGGAAACAGTTTTCTTACTTTAGCAAAGGATAACCAGTCTCCTCTTGGCTTATATCGAAATCTTCCGACATTTTTCTTTACAAATCCTCGTTTTTTGCTTCTGATTCGTGACCGGCATTGTTTTGTTCTCTCTCCGCATTCGTCACTAATCACACAACGCCAACGTCCTGCGTCATCTGCCGGAATGGCTTCCACGTACAACAGTCAGCGGAAATGAGAAAAAAGTGTTTATTAAGTTTGAAATTTGGATATTTATCTAACAAAAATGCATGGATTCACTACAGGAGGACTTTATTCACCCCCCAGAGCCGTGTGAGGCATGTTTTATTACGGATGCGCGCACTTTATTTCACGTCTTCTGAACTGTTGACAAAAAGCACCCGCTTACCCCATTGTAAGGCTTGGAGGGGCCAGGACAATTTTTTATATAACTCCATTTGGATTCATCTGAAAGAAGAAAGTCATATACACCTAGGATGCTTTGAGGGTGAGTAAAACACAGGCGCCCAAAGATAGCCTACTATCCGCATGGCGCAGCTGACACAGAACAGTATACTTTTTTTACCTTGAGTGGATACCCTCCAAAATGGTGCTTGGAGACGAATTGTTGAATAAAGTAATTTTTGTTTTCTTTGCTTACAAAAAGTATTTTTTGTATGCAAAGAGCTAGTAGCTGTTAGCTTCGTAAAATTATGGTTGAACCACTGATGTCACATGGATTATTTTACCGATGTCCTTGCTATGTTTCTCTTCGTTGATCATGGTAATTACATTGCTGTCTATGGGAGAGTCAGAGAGCTCTCAGAATTCATCAAAAAATATCTTAATTTGTGTTCCAAAGATGAATGAAGGTCTTACGGGTTTGGAAAGACATGAGGGTGAGTAATTAATTAAAGAATTTTAATTTTTGGGTGAACTATCCCTATATCCCAAAAAATACAAGACAAATTAAATTTATTTGGGTGAATCTGGGTAAACAATATTAAAAAATAACCCAATAAAATGACCCAACAAGCTGAACCCAGCATTTGGGTTAAAAAAAAGAATAAAAATAAAAAATCACCCAGCATTGTTGGGCTGACATGATGGCCGTTTTTAATGAATTAATAATTTTTGAATCATAGCAGAAGATAAAAGCTAGTCCACCACAAGCAAACAGTATTTTACAGTTGAGAGACAAGGATGTGCAAATCAGTCTAGTGAAGCTCAAACATCTTTTAGGCAAATTTGACTTTCATTGTGGATCAAACTTTCAGTCAACATTAAAAAGTTGACGTGTTTGTACAATTTTATGGGCTCAGCTCGCTCCCTTATTTACGATACAATATTTGGTTACTTGCTAACGCTACTTTTGTAAACAACAAACTTGTTCTGTGTCTGCTCGAGAACTAGAAAAAACACTAATATAGGGTTGATATTTGTTTATAAATAGTGTGGGTTTGGAAGTATTTACATGAAAGAGAGCGTTCATGTCACGCAAGTTCAAACGGCATTTGGTCTCTGAGTGCCAATATCACTTTGCTTATCCGTATGATATTCTGTGTAAAAAATACTAGGAAATTAACTGAAGCAGAGAAGACAGTGAACTTTGAAACTGCCTTACCTTTAAACTAGTAACATTAAACATGAATTTTGAAGTAAAACATACTTTAGTAACCGTTGCTTTATTTTCAACTCAGCTTTATTTATAACAGTGTATTTCATTAACAAATAAAATAAAATACTGTCTCGTAACACTGGCTTCACCCGTCACCACTCAAATGTTTTAGATTGCATTTTCAAAGTTCCTCGCTAAATTGTCTCAACACAGAATTTGGGTTTAAAAATAAACCCAGTGTTTTTGAAATTTACTAGCAATTTCTGAGTGACCTTTTTTTTTATTCCCAGTGTAAAACAGCACAATAACTAGAAATAAAGTCACAGTTGTGATATGTCTTTTGCACTAGGAAAATTGGCCTTTCATGGGAACTGACCCAAAAATTATTGTAGCAGGTTTTAAAAGAAAATACTATTGAGTCTCTCTCAATAGCATTATGTCAATAGAGTCTTTCTCATTTCTCTATCGCTCCGTTTTTCACAAGTTCATCAAACAACAGTGGTAAGCGAATCATTCTTCAATCACGGTGAGTAATGGCTTCTTCTCCTGCTATTGTTGTTTGCACTGTTTGCCACATGTACAGTTTATCTCTCTCTGTCGGCGACGAGGGATTCACATGTGATAAATGCAAGGAAATAGTTAGGCTGACAGAGAAGATTTCAGAAGTAGAGAGACACATCCAAACTTTAGTTGAGAACAGTAAGAATCTGAGGGATGTAGATACTTCTTTGGATGTGACTAACTCAGGGAGTCATGTACATTGTTCGGTTCCGGTAGAGCCCGTGCAGCAGGGCAACTGAGTGACTGTGAGGCAGCTTAGTCGCGGGTCAAAACACCACTCTTCCGTTCCGATCAAAACATCAAACAGGTTCTCCCCACTCAGTGACGCACCTACTGAGAAACCTGATGAAAGTGCTCTGGGGTGGTGCCGCTCTTCTCTCTAGAAATATGGCACATAGTCTTAGAGTTCGTACTTGACTAACTGGGGCCCAGGACAGGAAGCAGAAAGACTGGCTAAACCGACCGTCTGCTAGCCTCCTCAAGTCACAGAAATCAGTTAATTCTCAGCACATAGAGACTCTTTCACCTAGATATCACACTATAGAGACTGTGTCTGTTCCCCGAACTAGAAAATACAGAAAACATCCAAACCAAAGTAAGAGTAACAGTTTAATTGATGTTCAACAAATAAAAAACAGATACAATATAGATAAAGAAATGATAAAGCTTGGCTTACTGAATATTAGATCCCTTTCTACAAAAGTATGCATGTGTCAATTTTATTTAATTTCTTTATTTTCTTAAATATGTGGGTAGATAGTATTTATAGAGTTGTAACTTTTTAGTTTTAGTTACTTTTTCTTATTTGTAAGTCGCTTTGGACAAAAGCGTCTGCTAAATGACAAAAGTAAAAAAGTAAAGAGTGTAAAGACCATCGACTCTACCGTGCGACTCCACCGGGCAGGGACACCGGCAAGGGATAGTAGTAGCTTTTTATTTAATTTTTTTCATTGATATGTTTATTATTGAAATGTTGTTGTTATATGCATGTGTCAATTTTATTTAATTTGTTTATTTTCTTAAATATGTGGGTAGATAGTATTTATAGAGTTGTAACTTTTTAGTTTTAGTTACTTTTTCTTATTTGTAAGTCGCTTTGGACAAAAGCGTCTGCTAAATGACAAAAAGTAAAGTAAAGTAAAAGTAAAAGCACTTTTTGTAAATGATATTATCACTGACCATAAACTAAATGTGCTTTGTTTGACAGAAACTTGGCCTAAAACCAGATGACTACATCACTTTAAATGAGTCTACCCCCCAAAATTACAGTTACAAACATGAACCGCGTCCAAAAGGTAAAGGGGGAGGCATTGCTACAATTTATAGCAATATTTTCAGTATTTCTCAGAGGTCGGGTTTCAAGGACAATTCGTTCGAAGTAATTGTGCTTCATATAACATTATCCAAAGAAACAAGTGTTAATGATAAATCCCCTGTGATGTTTGTACTGGCTACTGTATACAGGCCACCGGGGGACCATACAGACTTTATTAAAGAATTTGCTGATTTTCTATCGGAGGTAGTGCTGGCTGCACATAAAGTCCTAATTGCTGGTGATTTTAATATTCATGTTGATAATGAAAGATATTCGTTGGGATCAGCATTTATAGACATTCTAAACTCCATTGGTGTTAAACAACACATTTCAGGACCTACTCATTGTCGAAATTATACTCTAGATTTAATATTGCCATATGGAATTGATATCAGTGGTGTTGAAATATTGCAGCAGAGTAATGATATCTTAGATGATTATCTAGTTTTGTATACATTCCATATAGCTAAAGCTGTAAAGCCAACTCCTTGTAACAAATATGGTAGAACCATCACTTCTACCACAAAAGACTACTTTATAAATAATATTACTGACTTATCTCAGTTCCTCAGCATATTCAATAGCTCAGAGCAACTTGATGATGTAACAGAAAGTATTGACTCTCACTTTTATAGCACTTTAGATACGGTTGCTCCTTTACGCTTAAGGAAGATTAAGAAAAAGAGTCCATCACCGTGGTATAATGAGCACACTCGGGCCCTAAAGAGAGCAGCCAGGAAAATGGAGCGCAGCTGGAGAAAAACAAAATTAGAGATATTTCGTATTGCTTGGTGGGAAAGTACCCTATCCTACAGAAAAGCATTAAAAACTGCTAGATCTGCTTACTTTACGTCTCTTTTAGAAGAAACAAACACAGCCCCAAGTATTTATTTAATACAGTGGCTAAATTAACAAAAAATATAACATCAGCAGGTGCAGACATTACCTAGCAGCACAGTAGTAATGATTTTATGAACTACTTTACTTCCAAGATCGAAACAATTAGATATAAAATTGTAACCATGCAGCTGTCAGCCACAGTATCGCATCAGATCGCACTATAGATCCGCTGAGGAACAATTCCACTCATTCTCTTCTGTTGGAAATGAAGAATTGTATACACTTGTTAAATCATCTAAACCAACAACCTGTATTTTAGACCCTGTTCCATCTAAGCTCCTAAAAGAGGTGCTTCTAGAAGTAACATATCCGCTTCTGAATATTATTCTGAATATTAAAAACCTTCAAACTGGCTGTTATTAAGCCACTGACGTGATACCCGCGATAGCAAGCGTCACTCACCGGATGTTGCGTGCTTCTATAGCTGGCAGCCACAAACAGCAACTTTAACTACACCAGTCACAATGTTATACCATTAAGTAAATGGTGTGTAAAGGAACTCTCGTTATCCCCAACTCAATTAATTGAACCAACACATCAGACCTGCTACTTGACTGAAGTGAGAACGGGTATAGTATAGCGTACTTGCTAAAATACACATACCATGTAGTTTTCAAATAAGCCTAAATAACTTGATTAGCTGGATCAGGTGTGTCTAATTAGGGTTGAATCTAAACTGTGCAGGGCTGTGGCCCTCCTGGAACTGCGATTGACAAACAGCGATCACATGTCCCTTGTTCCTCGATATACTGAGGTGCGTGGTAAAGGATGGGGTGACGAAAAAAAGCAACTTTGTGTGTGAGCACAAAAACATCTGCAAAGACAGCAGCATCAGCATGAGTCCACACTTTGTTCTAATGTTAGAGTGAAACACACTTCCTGTGCTTTTCCTAACAGTTTGCAAAAGTAAAGGCCAAATATTTCTAGGCCACTGTAATCACGATGCATTCAAAATCAGTGAAGTACGTGTCAACTTCACTCTCTCTGAACGATGGAACTAACAAGATTTGTTTACTTATATCAAATTCAGAGAAACTTACTGGTGCAGTTCGCATTGCTGCAGCGAGAGGAGAGGATGCATTCACAGAACCCGGAATAACATTCTTCTTTGCCTTCAGAGAGGGACGCTGAACTTGGGCAGTCTTTAACTCAAGCTCCAGCTCTTTCACTCGAATGTTAGGCCGCGTCTCAAGCTCAAGAGCTCGGACCTTTAACAGCTTACTTTGATATTGTTGGTGACAGAGTTCCAGCTCTAATTCCTTTAAGTGGACCACTAACAATTTCTCATCCGGTGAAGACGGGGTACAGGGATCTATGCCCACGACCATGTCAGATTTGAGTTCCGCCTCAACAGCTCCCAAACCTTCAGATAGTTCTAGGTTAGAAGCAACACTCAAAACCATACCAGCTTCCGGTAAGATCTTTTGTTTTATAATCTCATTGCAGAACACCTGCTTAATCTCTTTTTTTAAGCACATTATGAGGAACGACGAAAGGAAAGGATGTGTGACACACACACACACACACACACACACACACACACACACACACACACACACCCGGAGCAGTGAGCAGCCATTGCTGCAGTGCCCGGGGAGCAGCTGGGGGTTGGGTGCCTTGCTCAAGGGTCTCACCTCAGTCGTGGTATTGAGGTTATTCACTCAATTGAGGTTATTCACTTGAGGTTATTCAATCGGCCAGCCAGTCAAATGCCGGGAGTGAAAGGCTTAATTCCTGCTCAGGAATGTTAGCTGTCTTGAAATTACCTGTGTGTGTCCTGGTCTACTATGCACTACAAGACTATTACATGCAAAAGTTTTTGGTCCAATAATTAACACCTCTGTTTTTTTCAGAATTTAGCAGTAAGAAATTGGTAGTCATCCAGTTTTTGATATCAACTATACATTCCGTTAGCTTTGCAAATTGGTATGTTTCATTGGGTCACAAAGAAATATAAAGCTGAGTATCATCAGCATAACAGTGAAAGCTAACACCATGTTTCCTAATGATATCTCCCTAAGGGTAACATGTAAACAGTGTTGAGAAGGTTACTTTGGAAATGTAATAGGTTACAGATTACAAGTTACCCTATTTAAAATGTAATAAGCAGTGTAACTTTTCAATTACTTTTTTAAAGTAATGTAAATTATTACATTTGATTACTTTTCTAAATTTTTAATATTTTCAACCGTTAATCATTTTCAAACATTTAAACCAGGCAAGGTTAACCTTAGAGTACTCAACACTAATAACTGTCACACTTTCAAAATCCTTCGTCACTTGAATTAAGATTATAATAAGTAAGGGATAATTTTACATCTTTATTTTGTGACAACAACTGGGTGAATGTACATTATCCTGCTTATTACACAGCTGCTTGCCACAAAAGTAAATAATTAGACATGAAACAAACACTTATCTAAGTTGAAATATTTGAACGCAAAACGTCCATGAAGAAAGCAGTTGCTAGTAAGTGGCAAGTTCAAACTAGACGGACATTAAGGGATGCGGTGCAGTCATACCACTTTTATTACACAACATTTCACCACATAAATAATAAGTAATTGTACTTACAGTACTAGTTTGTTAGCTATCTTATAATCCATTACTGTGTACAAAACAAAATGGTATGAAACGCGAGAGCGAGTCCACGATACCAGGTTGACAGAATTAAGGAATTGTATACATAATATCAAATTGAGTTTTAATATTTAACTAGCTAACCAAACGCAAAGCTTCCACCAAGAAAAACTGTTCCTAGCGAGCGTATAACACCGACTTAAGTTACCCGGATGAGTATGTGTTATTAGCTTTTACCAGTTGTTATAGAGTAATAACATACCTTGGAATGTCACGACTGACCAATCAGAATCAAGCATTCCACAAAGCCGTGTAATAATTTAATTTAAAGCACAGCCACCACAAAATCAGACTTAACACCTCTTATTTACTTTGAGATCATTCTGAGGTTAAATACAGATTTAAAATCATATTAAGAAATAGTTTAATAGCTTTGATACTGGTTTTGAAATCAAATGTTTGCATTATGTCAGGAAACACTGGCATTTAACAATGCCTCGGAAAAAACAATTAATCTTAAAAAATAAAGCATATGCATAAACCCAAATAGGAGATGAAACCGATATCGAATAAGCATGTGTCCTATTCTGTGTCTGAAACTCCTGAAACACTGGTGTCTCATTTTAGAGGAGTCAATGCAATTTATGAAAGAAGTCAATTAAATCTGTATGTGGGTGTGTGTGAAAAAATTCCGATGTAACCCCCTTTGTAATCATTAACATTTTCAAAAGTAACTGTATAATTACACATTTTTTCTCAGTAACTGTAACTAATTACAATTACATTTATTTTGAAAATAAATTACGTAATTCCGTTACATGTAACTAGTTACTCCCCAACACTGCATGTAAAGCATGAAAAGTAAGGGACCTAGTACTGAGCCTTGAGGTACTCCATACTGCACTTGTTATTGGTATGATACCTCTTCATTTACTGCCATGAATTAATGGTGTTCAGATAAGTACGATTTGAACCATGCCAGTGCACTTCCTCTAATGCCAACATAGTTTTCTAGTCTATTTAAAAGAATGTTGTGGTTGATAGTGTCAAACGTGGCTCTAAGATCCAGTAGCACTAATATAGAGATACAACCACGATCAGATGATAAGAGCAGGTCGTTTGTAACTCTAATGAGAGCAGTCTCAGTACTATGATATGGTCTAAAGCCTGACTGGAAATCCTCACATATAGCATTTTTCTCTAAGAAGGAAAATAGTTGTTAATATCTTTGACAGAAAAGAGAGATTCGAGATCTGTCTGTAATTAATTATTTAATTTTTTTGTGGTAAAGTTGTGTTTTTTTAACAAGTGACTTAATAACAGCCAGTTTGAAGGTTTTTTTGGACATATCCTAATGACAATGATGAGTTAATAATATTCAGAAGAGGATCTATTACTTCTGGAAGCAGAGATGGAACAGGGTCTAACATACAGGTTGTTGGTTTAGATGCTTTAACAAGTTTAAACAATTCTTCATTTCCAATAGAAGAGAATGAGTGGAATTGTTACTCAGGGGATCTACAGGTCCTTCTCAAACAATTAGCATATTGTGATAAAGTTCATTATTTTCTGTAATGTACTGATAAACATTAGACTTTCATATATTTTAGATTCATTACAACACAACTGAAGTAGTTCAAGCCTTTTATTGTTTTAATATTGATGATTTTGGCATACAGCTAATGAAAACACAAAATTCCTATCTCAAAAAATTAGCATATATCATCCGACCAATAAAAGAAAAGTGTTTTTAATACAAAAAAGTCAACCTTCAAATAATTATGTTCAGTTATGCACTCAATACTTGGTCGGGAATCCTTTTGCAGAAATGACTGCTTCAATGCGGCGTGGCATGGAGGCAATCAGCCTGTGGCACTGCTGAGGTGTTATGGAGGCCCAGGATGCTTCGATAGCGGCCTTAAGCTCATCCAGAGTGTTGGGTCTTGCGTCTCTCAACTTTCTCTTCACAATATCCCACAGATTCTCTTTGGGGTTCAGGTCAGGAGAGTTGGCAGGCCAATTGAGCACAGTAATACCATGGTCAGTAAACCATTTACCAGTGGTTTTGGCACTGTGAGCAGGTGCCAGGTCGTGCTGAAAAATTAAATCTTCATCTCCATAAAGCTTTTCAGCAGATGGAAGCATGAAGTGCTCCAAAATCTCCTGATAGCTAGCTGCATTGACCCTGCCCTTGATAAAACACAGTGGACCAACACCAGCATCACTGACTGTGGGTACTTGACATTGGACTTCAGGCATTTTGGCATTTCCCTCTCCCCAGTCTTCCTCCAGACTCTGGCACCTTGATTTCCGAATGACATGCAAAATTTGCTTTCATCCGAAAAAAGTACTTTGGACCACTGAGCAACAGTCCAGTGCTGCTTCTCTGTAGCCCAGGTCAGGCGCTTCGGCCGCTGTTTCTGGTTCAAAAGTGGCTTGACCTGGGGAATGCGGCACCTGTAGCCCATTTCCTGCACACACCTGTACACGGTGGCTCTGGATGTTTCTACTCCAGACTCAGTCCACTGCTTCCGCAGGTCCCCCAAGGTCTGGAATCGGTCCTTCTCCACAATCTTCCTCAGGGTCCGGTCACCTCTTCTCGTTGTGCTGCGTTTTCTGCCACACTTTTTCCTTCCCACAGACTTCCCACTGAGGTGCCTTGATACAGCACTCTGGGAACAGCCTATTCGTTCAGAAATTTATTTCTGTGTCTTACCCTCTTGCTTGAGGGTGTCAATGATGGCCTTCTGGACAGCAGTCAGGTCGGCAGTCTTACCCATGGTTGCGGTTTTGAGTAATGAACCAGGCTGGGAGTTTTGAAAAGCCTCAGGAATCTTTTGCAGGTGTTTAGAGTTAATTAGTTGATTTAGATGATTAGGTTAATAGCTCGTTTAGAGAACCTTTTCATGATATGCTAATTTTTTGAGATAGGAATTTTGGGTTTTCATGAGCTGTATGCCAAAATCATCAATATTAAAACAATAAAAGGCTTGAACTACTTCAGTTGTGTTGTAATGAATCTAAAATATATGAAAGTCTAATGTTTATCAGTACATTACAGAAAATAATGAACTTTATCACAATATGCTAATTTACTATCTGATGCGATACTGTGGCTGACAGCTGCATGGTTACAGTAATTTTATCTCTAATAGTTTCGATCTTGGAAGTAAAGTAGTTCATATAAGTCATTACTCCTGTGCTGCTGCGTAATGTCTGCACCTGCTGATGATATATGTTTTGTTACAGTTTTTCTCGATTGCTTAATACATTTCTTGAAATTATGCCTCTTTTTTTGCGAAACTCTAAACACAAATCCAACAAACTCAATTCCCCAAACTTCCTATATTTAGGTCAAAATGAAGCTCTCCACTCAAAACAACTCATTCTTGCTGAAAAATCAAACTTTGCTCTGAGACATGACACACAAACCCTCAAAAACACACACTCTACAACACAGTCTTACACACTGATAAGATGAATTTAAAACAGTACTTCAAAAAGCGGTAATAAGTTATGTTGCTTGTGCTTTGATCAAGCTGGAACACACGCTCTCTTAGACCATCAAGGAAACCAAGGAGTAGCATAGTGTTACAGTTTTTTTCTGATTGCTTAAGCACATTTTTTGTAACTATTGGCTATTTTTGCAAAACTCTACACACAAATAAGAAAACTTTTCACCCAATTATCAAAACATTGTAGTTCTCTTGCAAAAGCGAACACAGCTAGATTAACTCTTCACACCTTCGTAAAAATGGTGTTTTCGTATCAAACAGTAAACACAAGCCATCATCTACTAAGCACACAATGTGCCAACTACACACTGATGGTATGAATACAAAACACATCTGGCTTTTGCTTTCTCTGTGTACAGATGTCAATTTGAGGTCATACTTTTGTCATAGTGTCATGTAAACATACAAGGATCCAAACTTCAAGTATTTAGTGTTTATTCACACTCATCAAAACCAAGACAAAGTCAGAACACAAAATAGTAATTTCACAAAAAAAAAAAAAAAAGACAATCAGCCTACATCATGTCGTCTTGCTGGGTCCGGGCACAAAATTTCGTCCACATCGCATGCGATATCCTCCAGTCCAAGGCACCGGGGAAAATATCTCCTTGAATGCCATATCCAGGTCTGACATGATGCCTGGTCAATATCTCCACATGCCTCCTCCATTGCCTGTAAAAGGGCTACCTGTTGATGAGGATGACGGTCGTACACTTTCCAGCGCCAGGCAGAGAAGAACTCCTCGATGGGATTTAAGAATGGAGAGTATGGAGGGAGGTTGAGTGCCATGAAAGATGGGTGGTCTGTAAACCAGTTGCGGACCAAAGCAGCCCTATGGAAACTAACATTGTCCCATATGATGACATATCGGGTATGCTCTGGTCTCTGAACAGTGAGCATGTCATGTAAGGTGTCCAGGAATGCAATAATGTGTGCAGTGTTGTATGGGCCTATGGTTGCATGATGGTGAACAACACCATTTTGGCTTATAGCTGCACACATGGTTATGTTACCACCACGTTGTCCTGGGACATTGATGATGGCACGGTGTCCAATAATGTTCCTGCCACGTCTCCTGGTTTTACTGAGGTTAAAATCGGCCTCATCTACAAAAATAGCTCATGTCCCATGGCATCTGCTTCTAGTTCCATCACTCTCTGGACAAGACAAAACAAATGCAACACATCAGGCCCATGCACAGCACTACAGTATGCACTTCCAAATTCAGAACCAATGACACTATAGCTTACCTGCACATAGTCATATCGCAGTTGCTTTACACGTTCTGTGTTTCTCTCGAAAGGAACTCTGTAAATTTGCTTCATTCTTATTCTGTGGCGCGCAAGTACACGACTTAGTGCAGAAATGCTTACACTGTGTATATTTTGAAAGATGGTGTCATTATCAATTATGCGCTGCTGTATTTCGCACAGTCTTATTGCATTATTGGCAATCACCATGTTCACTATATGGGTCTCTTGCTCTGGAGTGAACATTCTTCCTCTGCCCCCAACATCTGGACGTCTAGCAATTCTGTAAAGTAACAATTTCAGTATTTTTGCATGTATGGTACTGTTGTGTTTCTCATTAGAGTATGGCAGTGCTACAAAGTACTTACCGATTCTCATTTCGAAATGTCTTACTGTAATGATGCTTGCCACAGTGTAGCGGCTCAAATTAGGCTGAAACCGTTGGCCAGCTTCCTTCAGGGTCATCCCATGGTTGATGACATGGTCCACTATTGTAGCTCTGATGTCATCAGTTATTCTATTTCTTACTCTTCTTACCCTTCCTCTTTCCCCTCCTCTTCCTCTTCTTGCTCCTCCTTCTCCTCTTCCTCTAACGTCCTCTAACCCTCTCGCTTCTTCACCTCCACGTCCTCTCCCTCGGCCTCCTCGGCCTCCTCTGATTCTCACTCTTCTCACTCTTACTGCTCCTTCCATTGTACTCCACACAGACAGCTTACCTGTGGCTTACGTATAGTGCTTAGGCTGATTGCAAAGTGAAGTAATTATCTAAAACAGTTTTCACATGTGAAAGTGTGCCAGACAGTTGGCAAAATAGTGTTAATGATAGCCATACATGTGTATAGTTTTGCTAGGAGTGTGTTGATCATTTGGAAATTGAGTGTAAGGCAGTGAGTTGCGTTTACAGTTCCGCAAAAAGAGTGTTGTGCAGTGGATTGTACCTACAGTTTTGCAAAGTGTGTGTTACAAAATTGCAAACTGGGTGCAAAGCAGTGTTTGTGCTAGTTTTGCAAACTCAGTGAGTGGTTTTGCTATAAGTATTACAGTTTTTGCCCGTTGCTTGAACACATTTTGCAAAACTTCGCTCATTGTGCCAAAACTCTAAACACAAGTAAACATGACACAACACTGGGAAATATACCATTCACATCTGTGCCAAATTGAAACTCTACTCTCAAAACCTAAACTCTGCTATCAAAACCTAACATTCCTTTGTCAAAATGTAACTCTGTTGACAAAATGACACATACTTGCATCATATGCAAACACTTTCAGATCAGGGGGAACACACTAGTCTACTTTATATAAAACACTGCAGTCTTTGATTTTCATTGTTTATTCAGAAGGCATATTTTCAGGAGACACATTTTCAAACAACCAAAAAAGCAAATAGGCCTACTCAATATTGTACATTGCAGCACTGTACATTGCAGTACCATGAATTCAGATAAAGCTTAAAAAAAAAAAAAGTAATAGAAAAAAAACACTATACTGTAAACACAAAAAATCATGACAATTGTGCATACGTGGGCTCATGGATCCCTCCGTCTGTTGGGGTCTGGCCACAGGACCTCATCGACATCGCAAGCAATGTCTTCTCCTGCTAGGCACCGGGGAAAATATCCTCTTGCATGTCGAAACCATCCATGGATTGCTGTCACCTGAATGTCGCCGCAGGCCTGTTCCATTGCCTGCAGAAGAGGCATGCGGGCATGTAGTTGGCGGTCATATACACGCCATCTCCAAGCTGAAAAGAATTCCTCTATAGGGTTTAAAAATGGTGAGTAAGGGGGCAAGTATACCACTTCAAATTGATTGTGGTTGGTGAACCAGGCCTGGACCAGAGCAGCCCGATGGAAACTGACATTATCCCATATCACCACAAACCTGGGCTGATCTGGTCTGTTCTGTACAACTATATTATGGAGAGCATCTAGAAATGTGAGTATATGTTGGCTATTGTATGGACCTAGTTTTGCATGATGATGCAGAAGCCCTCGAAGGCTTATGGCAGCACACAATGTGATATTTCCCCCGCGCTGCCTTGGGACGTGCACAATTGCCCTTTGGCCAATTACATTACGACCCCGTCGTCTTGTTTTGCTCAGGTCGAATCCAGCTTCATCAATGAAAATTAATTCATGAGGCTGTGCAGCTCCATCCATGGCCAAGATTCTCTGTAAAAAAAAAAAAAAAAGAGAACATATTACTGTACTACAGTGCTACACATACAGAACCCTCACCCCATCACACAGGTACCTGTGTAGCTCTCAGAATGGATCCATGTGGTACTGATATGGTACATATTCAGCTGCTACTGGATTTCACCAATACTGTATTGTAAATGTAAAGGACAGTTACACTTACCCGTACATATTCAGCTCGAAGTCCTTTGACCCTGTTACTGTTCCTCTCAAATGGGATTCTGTAGAGCTGCTTCATGGTGATGCTGTGTTTTCCCAAGATGCGTCTGATGGTGGTGATGCTCACATGGTTTATGTTGTTGAACACTTGCCTGTCTGCAAGTATTTTCTGTCATAGCTGGTGGAGACGGATGGTATTGTCTGCCCTCACTAGGTCCACAACGGCAAGTTCCTGCTGTTGTGTGAACAGGCGTTGGCGTCCTCCCCCAGAAGGTCTTCGAGTCATTCTAGAGAAATACAACCACATATTGTCATCGGTTTGCTTATTTTTCTTACAGTACTTTCCTGTATATATTGTATCATCCACTGTACAACACTGTACTTCAATATAAGTAATCATGGTATGTTTCACAAAAACTACCACTTTGGCTGCAAAAGGAGCATTAGCACCCTGCAATACCCTGTACACTTGATATGGTAATGTGATATACTGTACAACAGTGCTATAAAAACCATCTGAGTAGAGTAGAAGGTAGAGAGGTGAAGACATACCTGTATTCTAGTCGGAATGTTCTTATTACAGATGCCACTGTGAAGCGGCTTAGATGTGGGTGGACTCTCTGCCCAGCTTCCCTCATAGTCAGGCCATGGTTGATGACATGGTCCACCAAAGTTGCTCTTATATCATCAGAAATATGGGTCCGTGCATGGCCTCCTCCTCCTCCTCCTCCTCTTCCTCCTCTTCCTCTTGCTCTTGCTCTCCCTCCATCCATGCTTGCAAAGTTCTTGAAATGGCTAAACTGAGGGCTTTTTGTAGTTGGCTAATTGGTGTTCAGTTTTGCAAGTAAGTGCCTTCAAGTGTGTATTTGAGTGGTTGCAATTACCCGATGTGTTTTGTATTTTGGATACATGTATTTTCCAAATGGCACCCTGAGATTTCATTTTTGAACGAGTGTAGTATGCAGGACCATGTGTGTTGCATAAAGGAGTAAGTGTGTTGCATAATTGCAACTAGAGTGCAAAGCAGCGCTTTTGTTTAAGGTATGAGTACATGTGTTTGAGGTATGGTAACAAAAGCTTCAAGTTGTGTTACTTTAGTCTAATCATGGGTCTATAGTGTTCAAGCAACGGGCAAAAACTGTAATAGTTTTAGAAATTGTGCTATAAGCATCACAGTTAGGGTTTAAGCATTCAGAAAAAACTGTAAAAGGTCCAAGAATGGAATGGGGGTGGAGTACCCCTTGTTGGCTGATGGCCGCGCACATACCCATACAGCAAAAAAAAATAATTTTCAAATATAGTTTTAAATATTTCAAAATATGCAACAAAAAAAATGAAAAAATATATTAATGTAAATATATTTTCCACCAATATATTTTGGCCATATATAAATATATTTTTAAAATCATTCAAAATATATATTTTGACCTCTTTATATTTCAGTCCATGAAAATGCATTTTATTGCCACAGAAATACATTTAGAAATGTATTTTGGAATATGATGGTTGAAACTAAATCAATTTACTATTTCAAAAATATATTTCATTGAACTTCACTGTTAGCAAAATATATTTAGCTTTTTTTTTTTTTTTTGGCCACAATTATATTTTTTATTTTTTTGCCAATTGGGCTTCACTCCTCCTCTTCCTCCTCCACCTCCCACTCTTCATCTTTTTTCATTTCTTCCTCCACTCCCTTTCTCACCTCCTCTCTGGTGTCCTCGACCTCTTCCTTCACGTCTCTCTGGATACATTGTTTCAAACCTGAATGAGCTGACTTTGGCCCTTTTATCATCGAAGGCTCTGATTGGTGTGTGATAAATTTTGACTCCTAGTGTTTCCACTTGGGTACTTGTGTGTTAATTAGTGATGGGAAGTTCGGATCATTTTACCGACTCGGACCTTTGAGTCTCGTTCAGCAAAATGAACGAATCTTTTTTCGAGTCATTTCGTTCATTTCGTTCATTTTAGCAAAATATAATTCAAATGTTATGTGTTACTTTCCAAACACATCTACTACTTATGCAAACGTTTATCACACTACAAACAATACAAAACTATGCTATAAGAAACAGAAAATATTACTTAATTGTTTACCTGGGTCTTTAATCTATGATTAGCGCACCACCTCTTATCTGACAAGTGTTCGGGTTTGAGTCGTTCGTTCATCACATGACAGCCCCGTACGCTTAACTAATGCAGCGTGAGCCGGAAAGAGAATTGATTAGGTCTTCTATATCGAGTCTCGGGTTTGAGTCGTTCGTTCATCACGTGACAGCCCCATACGCTTAACTAATGCAGCCTGAGCCGGAAAGAGAATTGATTAGTTCTTCTATATCGAGTCTCGGGTTTGAGTCGTTCGTTCATCACGTGACAGCCCCATACGCTTAACTAATGCAGCCTGAGCCGGAAAGAGAATTGATTAGGTCTTCTATATCGAGTCTCGGGTTTGAGTCGTTCGTTCATCACGTGACAGCCCCATACGCTTAACTAATGCAGCCTGAGCCGGAAAGAGAATTGATTAGTTCTTCTATATCGAGTCTCGGGTTTGAGTCGTTCGTTCATCACGTGACAGCCCCATACGCTTAACTAATGCAGCCTGAGCCGGAAAGAGAATTGATTAGGTCTTCTATATCAAGTCTCGGGTTTGAGTCGTTCGTTCTTTTGTCACGTGACCACTTGCCGGATCAGTACATATCAAATAGGCTACCATAAAGTAAAACTGTATTTTTTGTATGTTGGATCATATTTAAGAATTATCATAAAATTATCAAAATATGTGTAATAAGCATTTTCCTAGAAATAAAAATGGTCTGTTCATTTTTTGAAATGCAAACATGCCTTAAAGCATGTTCTAAAATATAGCCACAGTGTTATTTTAAAGCTTATTTATTTTTTATTTATTTAAAAAAGGCCTAGCTTGTTGTGCAGTATTTTGTTTTAGTTTTTTAAGGCTCTGTGGCTTTAGTATATTTTAATTTTCTTGTATTTTTTATTTAAATAGTTTAAATTCATTTTGGAATAGTTATCCTCTTTGCTATAGCTTTTTCTGGCACAAAAATAAACAATAAAAAACTATTCAGGAGTGTGTACCGAGTGTTAATGTCTAAAGTGTCATATGTTACAAAAGTATAGTAAGTAACACTATAGTCCAATCTAAAGGGTTAACTCAAAAGACAACAAGGTATTGTATTTTATGAAGATTAGACTAAACAAATAAAAATAAAAACAAAGCATAACAAGTCAAGTCTGCTTTATTGTCAATTCTTTCACATGTACAGTACATACATACAGAGAACTGCAATTGCGTTACTCTCAGACCCTTGGTGCATACAATTAACATTTAAGACACTGACAGTAGACGTTCAAATACAGATATATACAGTTTAAACATATGCACATACAACTATACAAATGAGGACGTTTGTAGAAAAATAAAGAAAGAGATAAAGTGGCATAAGGCACATGGCAGAATAGATAGAGTGCAAACCAGTTAAATAAAACAAAACTAAATGTGCAGGTATATGTGTACTGCAAGAAGAGGTTAACCAACTCGTTATTATCTTTTTTTACCACATGGTGTTATGGAAAAGAACCATGTGACAGAAATTAAAAGCAATAATTTGAGACCAGAAAAGCATCACATAACTGTAAGAGTAAATAATAATACTAATAATTCTAATAATAATAATAATGACTATGCACCCGTTTGTAAGTAAGGTTGTAAATTAACTAATTTCTCTGTCCAAAACTGTCACGTCACGTGACAAAAGAACGAACGACTCAAACCCGAGACTCGATCAAGAACTAATCAATTATCTTTCCGGCTCAGGCTGCATTAGTTAAGCGTATGGGGCTGTCACGTGATGAACGAACGACTCAAACCCGAGACTCGATATAGAAGAACTAATCAATTCTCTTTCCGGCTCAGGCTGCATTAGTTAAGCGTATGGGGCTGTCACGTGATGAACGAACGACTCAAACCCGAGACTCGATATAGAAGAACTAATCAATTCTCTTTCCGGCTCAGGCTGCATTAGTTAAGCGTATGGGGCTGTCACGTGATGAACGAACGACTCAAACCCGAGACTCGATATACAAGAACTAATCAATTCTCTTTCCGGCTCAGGCTGCATTGGTTAAGCGTATGGGGCTGTCACGTGATGAACGAACGACTCAAACCCGAGACTCGATATAGAAGAACTAATCAATTCTCTTTCCGGCTCAGGCTGCATTGGTTAAGCATATGGGGCTGTCACGTGATGAACGAACGACTCAAACCCGAGAATGCTGTGCAATGCGCATGCGCGACTGAACGAATCACTCCCCGAGACGACTCGTTCTTCTCGAGTCACATTAAAGATTCGTTCAAAATGAACGAATCGTTCAAGAACGACCCATCACTAGTGTTAATTGTGCTCAAAGTGTGCTGACCACATGGTGTAAGCACTGCGAAATGTAGGGATTTGTGTGTAGAGTTTTGCAGTAACAGTTAACCAAATCTGACTCATTTATCAAAACAGGGGAATAATGTTTATAGTTTAGGGAATTGGGTGTGCTTTTTTAAAAATAGCGTTATGTTTGCACAATTAAGACACTCTTACCGGCACTCACACACATTATCAACACACCTCTCCTCACAGGCATCTTCCCCACAGCATTCAAACAGGCTCAGGTAACCCCACTGATCAAAAAACCTACACTAAACGTTTCTCTTTTAGATAAATATAGACCTGTCTCTCTCCTTCCATTCATAGGGAAAACACTCGAACGAGTTGTCTTCAACCAGCTCTCGCGGTTTCTTTCACAGTACAACAAACTGGATGCTAAACAGTCAGGTTTCAGGAATGGCCATTCAACAGAGACTGCGCTACTCTCAGTCACTGAAGCCCTGCGAACTGCAAAGGCTGATTCCAAATCGTCAGTCCTCATTCTGCTGGATCTTTCTGCTGCTTTTATTATTAAATCTAGAGTATGATTTTGACAATGAGTAGGTCCTGACACGTGTTGTTTAACACCAATAGAGTTTAGAATGTCTATAAATGTTGAACCAAACAAATCTTTTTCATTATCAACATGGATATTAAAATCACCTACAATCAGGACTTTATCTGTAACCCGCACTAAATCAGATAGAAAAATCAGCAAATTGTTTAATAAAGTTTGTATGGTGCCCTGGTGGCCTGTATACAGTAGCCAGTACAAACATCACATGGGATTTATCATTAACACTTGTTTCTTTGGATAACGGTATGTGAAGCACCATTACGTCAAACTAATTATACTTGAAACTCAGCCTCTGAGAAATACTGAAAATATTGCTACAAATTGTAACAACGCCTCCTCCTTTACCTTTTGTATGTGGCATTATACAAAATTATTTATTGAAAATAATTGATTATTGTTAGATTATTTCTAACAATAATCTTGGGGGTAGACTCGTTTAAAGTGATGTATTCATCTGGTTTTAGCCAGGTTTCTGTCAAACAAAGCACATCTAGTTTATGGTCAGTTATCATATCATTTACAAAGCATGCTTTTGTATAAAGGGATCTAATATTCAATAAGCCAAGCTTTATCATTTGTTTATCTGTGTTAAATCAGTTTTTTATTTGTTGAACAATTAAATTGTTACTCTTACTTTGGTTTGGATGTTTTCTGTATGGGGAACAGACACAGTCTCTATAGTGTGATATCTGGGTGAAAGAGTCTCTATGTGCTGAGAATTAACTGACTTCTGTGACGTGAGGCGGCTAGCAGACGGTCAGTTTAGCCAGTCTGTCTGCTTCCTCGCCCTATATTGGATGTCTGTCAATATGAGATAAATCAAATGTAGGAAAAATTAGAAATTCTGCATGTTGTTGTGCCTCTGAGAACAGGGTCAGAAAACGTCTCGGGTTACGTATGTAACCCTGGTTCCCTGAAGGGAACGAGACGCTGCGTCGAACGCTACGGGGAACGCCTTCAGCGTGACCGCGCTCTGAACCAGAGTGTAAAAATGTCCAATGAAAGGGCGAGACGTCATAGGCGGGTGACGTCACTGACCGGAAAGCATATAAGCACGTGCGGTGGAGCCGGCGTTTGCTTCCAGGAATGAAGCAACCGCTCGCAGGGATACAGGAAGTATGGCCTAGAGACGCAGCTGGTCAGGCTCCCGAAAGGGAGGAGGACTGAGGGCCTGCAGCAAGACAGGCCGTGGTATAGAAGAGGGGATCTAGGAAATAACTCGCTCGAGGGTAGAAAAACGCTTTGGCCCGACCAGGGGCAAAGACGAGATAAGAAGGGGCCATGAAGGGCCTACAAATCCCCACTCTCTTAAGAGACCACAGCCAGGTCCCCGTAGGGACACGTCGTACAGGAGGCCTCAGCCTCAGCGCACCGTGGAGGAAACATGTAACCAGGGGGTGTCGACCCACTGTAAGGCCACCGAGAAGGGCATGGCAGGCCGATAAAGCCGCCACGTAACCGTCAGGGTGGAGTGAGTTACCCCTGCGGAGAAACGGGCCTGCAGGACCTGCAGCACTGTACCAAACGGGCAGTTAACTGGGTCAAGGTGGCGGTCTCCGCACCAAGAAGTGAAATATTTTCACTTCAGGGCATACAGTTTCCTCGTAGAGGGAGCTCTGGATTGGAAGATGGTCTCAGCAACCTCGGTTGAGAGACCGGAAGCTATGAGCTGCGCCCCCTCAGAGGCCAGAACTTCCACACGTAATGCGCGCGTCGCCTCGGCAACGTGCGCTGCAACAGCGAGCACTCACTCAGAGGGGAAAGAACTGCACACGCGGGCTTCCACGAGCGAGAGCGCTAGATCTGGGGAATGCAGGAGGAGATAGGGCGAACCCGTCTCCAACCTGTTCACCAGATCCCTGTTGCCATCCAGAACTCCCGGGAGCAGAGCGATCGGGGAAAAACCGTACAGACGAAGCCTCGGCCAGGTCTGTACCAAGCGTCCAGTCCAAAGGAGCTGGAGGAACTAGAGGGGCATAGCGCTGACTCTCGAGTCGCACAGCCAAAAACCTCCATATCTGCTTCACCACCTCGGGGTGAAGCATCCATTCCCCGGGCCTCAGCCCCTGCCTCGACAGGATGTCTGCTCCCACATTGAGATACCCAGGGATATAGATGGCTCTGAGCGAGCGAAGTTTGCCCTGGAACCACACAAGGATCTGGTGTGCCAGCTTGTACAAGGGGCGCGAACGCAGACCTCCCTGGTGGTTGATGTAAGAGACCACCGCTGTGCTGTCGGTGCGCACCAACACATGGTGATCTCTTAGGTCCGGGAGAAAGTGCTTGAGTGCACGAAACACGGCCAACATTTCCGTGGCGACCGCTCCACAGACCGCGGGCAGGGTGGCTACTCATGACCGCTCCCCAACCGGTGAGGGATGCGTCCGTCGCTAGCATTACGCGGCGACAAGAGGCTCCCAGCACCGGGCCCTGAGACAAGAACCAAGCTTGCTCCACATGTCTAAGGCACGTAGGCATCGCCGCGTGACCTTGATCATGCGAAGCGGGTTTCCCATTATTAATATGCTTGTGCAAGCACTGTTTCATTGACGCGTCCACCTCCTCGGAGGAAGAAAAGGTCTAGGGAAGGGAAGAGGATAGGGGCTCGCCCTCCTTCCTACAGCGCTAGTGAAACTCACTCCTCTGTTTTTTTTTTTGTTTTTTTTTAATGAGAGCCTTCAGAGAGCAGGCATAAGAATTGAAAAAGCTCACAAACAGGCAGTCAGCTCCCTCGAGAGCTGAATCTGCGCGCTCTGCTCTCAAGCAGACCACACACAGACTGCGTGTATCCCAAGCAGTGATATAATGTGTGCAGGGAGGAACACACAGCCCGGAATGCGATCTGCTATCGCCCCAGTGCTTGCACATATTGCTGGAGCCTATTCAAGTGATTGTGCAGGACAAACAACACTAAATAAGACTCACAACATGCAAAGACAATACACACAGACAGAGAAGCGGTTGCTGAATGACGAAAAGCAAACGCCGGCTCCACCGCACGTGCTTATATGCTTTCCGGTCAGTGACGTCACCCGCCTATGACGTCTCGCCCTTTCATTGGACATTTTTACACTCTGGTTCAGAGCGCGGTCACGCTGAAGGCGTTCCCCGTAGCGTTCGACGCAGCTCGAGTTCCTGGAAGGGAACTTAGAATTTTACAATACAATGGGGGGGGGGGGGGGTTTAGCTAAACAGGTGGTTGGTATTATGTATGAGTGGCTAAGCAAGCTAACACACAACAATTAATCTCTCACAGGCAAACTCTCAAATGAACACACACAAAGATAAAGAAAAAAACAGTAGACCTTTGAAGCTGTGAAAAGTTGCCTTTATGACAATTATTTTTCAAATTTGTAAATAAAATGATTTTTGAAGTGTGTTTCACAAGAAAATACCATTTGAGTCTTTACTTTAAAATTGTATGCTTAATTCAATGTGTTACTTTCCATTTCTTTATAATTCATTGTGAAGTTAACTAGCAATTTCTGAGAGAGTTTTTTTTTTTTTTTTTTTACCAAATTGTTTTTCAGTATAATTCTTGACACCTGCTAGTGCAGTAAAACTACTATATGTTTTAACCCAAAAGCTGTGTTGAGACTGTTGGGTAAGGAACTTTGAAACTGCTTTGTGCAGTGCTGAACGGTAATCTTTTCATATCTAAAACACTTGAGTAGTGACAGGTGACAGAACAAGCCGGTGTTTTGTTTTTGTTTATGAAATACATTGTAAAAAAAAATATATATAAATAAATAAATGTTGTAAATAAAGCAATGAATACTAAAGTATGTTTTACCTCAAAATTAATGTTTAATGTTGTAATTATTTGTCAAATCTACTAGCAATATCTGAGTGAAAACTGTTTCTACACCAGTTGTTTTCAGTGTTAGTTGAAAAGGTCGCACTCCTCAATGCAGGCAGTTTCAACGTTTTGTGTTTTTTTGTAAAGAATTGTAAGTGTTGACCGAACAAGCCGGTTCTGTTTGCAGAAGTAGTAACAGCTAGTCATAACTTGGGAGCGAGTTGAGTTCATTAAACTGGATAAACCCGTATGTTGACATCAGGGCCGGCGCTAGCCATTTGGGTGCCCTAAGCACAAACGCTTGGCGGTGCCCCCCCCCACCACCACCAAAGAAATAACTACCATTCAGAATTTCTTAGTTAGGTTCTCTTTACTTCCAAAATAACTGCTGCAAATAAATAATTGGAACAGAACAATGTAAACACAGAAAGTTAAAAGTGCAAAAAAAGTTTAAAGTGCAAATAAGTATAAGTGTATGAATTTTATGAAGTATGAATTTTAAAGTGCACATTTTAAACTGCAAATAACCATACATAACTGCACAGTAGAATTTACTTCTACATACTCCTGGCCTTGAGTTGCTCCTTGCATGTATTTTAGCATTGACCCTGCATTCAGAAATACAAGACAAAATATTCAGGGATTCTACTGAAATGCATTTTTGATTGAACCATCAACCATCATACACAGGGCCGGCGCTAGCCATTTGGGTGCCCTAAGCACAAACGCTTGGCGGTGCCCCCCCCCACCACCACCAAAGAAATAACTACCATTCAGAATTTCTTAGTTAGGTTCTCTTTACTTCCAAAATAACTGCTGCAAATAAATAATTGGAACAGAACAATGTAAACACAGAAAGTTAAAAGTGCAAAAAAAGTTTAAAGTGCAAATAAGTATAAGTGTATGAATTTTATGAAGTATGAATTTTAAAGTGCACATTTTAAACTGCAAATAACCATACATAACTGCACAGTAGAATTTACTTCTACATACTCCTGGCCTTGAGTTGCTCCTTGCATGTATTTTAGCATTGACCCTGCATTCAGAAATACAAGACAAAATATTCAGGGATTCTACTGAAATGCATTTTTGATTGAACCATCAACCATCATACAAAAATATTGCACACATTAGTCTTTTATATAGGCCTATGTGTCACTGGAACATTTAAAATTCAAAACTCTATTTTACCTTTAAAAGAGGTCTGATGAGGCACAATATAATAATTCTGTACATAATTTGTAGGGCTGGGAAAAGATTAATCGCGATTAATCACATCCAAAATAAAAGTTTGTGTCTACATGATATATGTGCGTGTACTGTGTATAATTATTTTGTATATATAATTTATATAATTTGTATAATTATTTTGTATATATAATTTTGTATAATTATTTTGTATATATAATTTCTATATACAAAATAATTATACACAGTACACGCACATATATCATGTAGACACAAACTTTTATTTTGGATGCGATTAATTGAGATTAATCTTTTCCCAGCCCTAATAATTTGACAACTCTGTGAATATGAAAATATACAAACACTGAGATTGTGGGTTTTTTTTTTCTAATTTCAGTTTCACCAACAGATGTCGCCCTTGGCCGAACCTCTTGAAAATGACCGCATAGAACAACAACGAAAAAACTTTATCTAAGCGGTCTAATTTGGCAAAATCACATCACGTTCAGTTGCAGGGTTTTTCTAAAGTTCACCTTACCAAGAGGCAGATAGGCATTATATTGAAGCGAAGAAATTACAATAGGGAACGTTCTGCACTAATAGCTATATGCACACACATCTGTAACGTATAGCCTACCTAGGGGGAAAATTAGCTTTATTTGTCATTCAAATATGACGATGAGGACCCCAACGATTGGCCTTCCTTTCCTTCTCAAACAAACTGCATCTTTAACAGCCCAAGTTTCAAAATTTCCCGGGGGAGAAACCCCCGGACCCCGTTAAAATAAAAGACTCAACATGCAGGGCTAAAGCCCCGGATCTTTTGCACTACTAGCGACGCGGACGCGCCGACGCCCCTGGACATGCTACACGCACAAAACTAACATTTTTATTTAAAACATTGTCTTACCTGCAAGCGACGCGCGAGCATCATCCCGCTGTCTCTTCTTTTTTCTTTTTTCCGCCCCGACTCTTGGTGCCTTTTCGAGGCCATGTCTGAGGTCGGTGTCGGCCAAATTTGAAATTGATTGAAGCATAATTGAACAGACCACTGGGAGGTGGGGAAGGGGCGGCACCAGAGGGAGACTGGCACAGAGATTCACCTTTTTCTCGACTAATTTGGTCTAGGCCTATATTACTTTTGTATTGCTTTTGTATATTAACATGCTAGAAATATTTTATTTGTTATTTATACTAGTAGCCTATATTGTGATGATATTTTCACGACCCAGATTTTTTGGTGCCCCCCCCAAGCACTTGGTGCCCTACGCGCAGTGCGTGATGTGCGTGTGCGGAGCGCCGGCCCTGATCATACAAAAATATTGCACACATTAGTCTTTTATATAGGCCTATGTGTCACTGGAACATTTAAAATTCAAAACTCTATTTTACCTTTAAAAGAGGTCTGATGAGGCACAATATAATAATTCTGTACATAATTTGTAGGGCTGGGAAAAGATTAATCGCGATTAATCACATCCAAAATAAAAGTTTGTGTCTACATGATATATGTGCGTGTACTGTGTATAATTATTTTGTATATATAATTTATATAATTTGTATAATTATTTTGTATATATAATTTTGTATAATTATTTTGTATATATAATTTCTATATACAAAATAATTATACACAGTACACGCACATATATCATGTAGACACAAACTTTTATTTTGGATGCGATTAATTGAGATTAATCTTTTCCCAGCCCTAATAATTTGACAACTCTGTGAATATGAAAATATACAAACACTGAGATTGTGGGTTTTTTTTTTCTAATTTCAGTTTCACCAACAGATGTCGCCCTTGGCCGAACCTCTTGAAAATGACCGCATAGAACAACAACGAAAAAACTTTATCTAAGCGGTCTAATTTGGCAAAATCACATCACGTTCAGTTGCAGGGTTTTTCTAAAGTTCACCTTACCAAGAGGCAGATAGGCATTATATTGAAGCGAAGAAATTACAATAGGGAACGTTCTGCACTAATAGCTATATGCACACACATCTGTAACGTATAGCCTACCTAGGGGGAAAATTAGCTTTATTTGTCATTCAAATATGACGATGAGGACCCCAACGATTGGCCTTCCTTTCCTTCTCAAACAAACTGCATCTTTAACAGCCCAAGTTTCAAAATTTCCCGGGGGAGAAACCCCCGGACCCCGTTAAAATAAAAGACTCAACATGCAGGGCTAAAGCCCCGGATCTTTTGCACTACTAGCGACGCGGACGCGCCGACGCCCCTGGACATGCTACACGCACAAAACTAACATTTTTATTTAAAACATTGTCTTACCTGCAAGCGACGCGCGAGCATCATCCCGCTGTCTCTTCTTTTTTCTTTTTTCCGCCCCGACTCTTGGTGCCTTTTCGAGGCCATGTCTGAGGTCGGTGTCGGCCAAATTTGAAATTGATTGAAGCATAATTGAACAGACCACTGGGAGGTGGGGAAGGGGCGGCACCAGAGGGAGACTGGCACAGAGATTCACCTTTTTCTCGACTAATTTGGTCTAGGCCTATATTACTTTTGTATTGCTTTTGTATATTAACATGCTAGAAATATTTTATTTGTTATTTATACTAGTAGCCTATATTGTGATGATATTTTCACGACCCAGATTTTTTGGTGCCCCCCCCAAGCACTTGGTGCCCTACGCGCAGTGCGTGATGTGCGTGTGCGGAGCGCCGGCCCTGGTTGACATTGTACTACTAACTTTGAAAGTTTCCACTTGGATGGGCAAAAAAAATCTTGTTTGTTTAACAGACGTTTGAGCTTCACTAGACTGATTTTCACATTCTTGTCTCCCCCCACTGTAAAATACTGTTCGTTTGTGGCAGATATTTCTTATCTCTGCTATGATCAAAAATAAATAATTAAAAAAATACATTGCCAATGCGACATCCCTTCTGTATCTCACAAACCATTTTTGAGCATAAGGCCATGTGACACTGAAACTATGGTTAGCTTTATTATCCAATAAACATGCTGAGATACAAGGAGTGTGAACTAATATTCTAGCTGTGTTTCATGCAAATGTATGTAAAATAACTCTTTTTACATCTCACAAATGTAAATTTATTTCTTGTTTTTGTGCTGTTGTACAATGAAACACTAAAGAATTGGTTTAGAGACAATTTTCACTCAGAAACTGCTAGTAAATTTCACTAATATTTACAAATAACGTTAAACCCCTATACAGAGTGCTGATTCCCTGACAATTTTCAAGCGACAGCTGACAACTCACCTCTTTCATCACTATCTGACTTCATCCTAAATGAAATAAAAATCTTTTAATCTTTCCCTGTCTAGCTTGTACTTATTTGAAAAATGCTTGACACTTGGTATTACGAGCACTTCCTGTGTCTGTTTGCCTCTTTAAGATGAATCGCTTGATGTATTCCCCAATTGTAAGTTGCTTTGGATAAAAGCGTTTGCTAAATGATTAAATGTAAATAACGTTTGGAAGTAAAATGTGCTTTAGTAATTTTACAAATTTTAGAATGTAAAAAAAAAAATTAAATCTCAGAGACCAAAAAAAAAAAAAAAACTCTTAAAACTGTACTTTACAAGTTTCTTAATAGCCACTTAAAACAGCAATATTCACTCACACACAATAGACATGCAACATTGTTGTAGGCACAGTATACTGTAAAAAGGAAGAAAAAAAAAAAAAAGATTACAAGATAATACTGTTTCAATCGTTCAACTTAAAAATTAATGTTTAATTCAATGTGGAACTTTCCATTTCTTTGTAATTATTTGTGAAATTTACTAGCAATTTCTGAGATAAAACTGATTCACGAGCATACTTTCTAATCATTGTGACCCCATTTAGGCATTCAACCACTGGAACAGAAATTATTATAATTTGTTTTATGTCCCAAAATTGTTTGGCCAGCCAAAACCATGAGTTCAGTAAGTGTACATTTAGGGTGATATGACTGGTCACCATTATTTTATATTTATTACTATGGTTACTATGTGCTAAAAAGAGAAAATGCAAAGTCAAGGGTGTAAATAATTATTTAAGTTAATTATTGACTAATTATTTAATAATTAATTAATTATTGACAGTACAAATAAATCATGCAGTCATAAAACCAGCATGTATAATAGTTAGGGGCCAAGCACCAAAAGTGCTTAGGCACCTATTGTATCCAATAAGCCCAAAGTATTTTTCTCCAGAAGTTGTGACCTAAAAAAAAAGTCCTTGTATTCATTTAATGTTGCCATAAGCGCAACCTGGAGCATCCACCGGCAGAAACAGAAATAGAAGCGTATGCTAACGAATGTAAATCAGTATTTAGCATAACAGTAGTAAATGTATCTGTCTCGCACATGTCCCGCATTGTCCCGCAAAATCACATCTACTGTCCTGCAACAGATCTATAGCCAGGTGGTTACCCTAGAGTAGAAAAATAATAATTACTAATTTGAAATTAAATTTCAATTAATTAAATAAAAAAACAAAAAAACCCCCCAAAAAACAATGCATTATAAAAATGAAAAGAAGCAGGTTTTTTTGTGATAAGATCAAACGGTAAACTCCTGGAATGTCTAAGGATCCAGTAAGCGAATGCATTCAAACGGTAAGTTCAAAACAGCGGCTGATTTCATTAGAGATGGCGGAGATAATAGTTCTCACGTACATAAAAAAAATCAGCAAGCTATTTGGATTAAAGGGGTCAACGGATGTGACATGCATTTTACAAGTTGTTTGAACTGAAATGTGTCTTGGCAGTGTTTGTACACAACCACCCTATAATGATAAAGATCCACCCAGTGTTTTTTTTTTTATCTAGTTAAATCATTTCCCCTTTCTCATATCAAGCCAAACTCTGATGCCTGACCCAGGCCCCTCCCATGATTGTTGACGGACACTAGCGTTTTACCTTAGACCCACCCTGAGTAAGCTGTCATCAGTCCGCCATTGTTTCGACGCCACAGCAGGAGTACACAAGAATGGCTCCTTGGCGATTGAGGTGCTTTGTTGTTGGATGTAATAATGAACATTGAACATAGCAACGTCATTTACTCCAGACATCTGAGCCGCTGATCTATCTCAATGAATTTATGTTCGTGCGAATCATTCGTGATCCAGCCTCAGCTACAGAAGAAGTGAGTATAGCTTATTTTATGGATCTTTGCAAATCGCCTTTCCTAATAACGTGCTAGTTAGCAAGTTCTGCAGCTAAAGTAAACAGTATCATGAGAAAGGCTTGTTATCCCATGGAAGAGAGGGGTGGGGTGAGCAGAGCTCATTTGCATTTAAAGAAACATGCACCATAAGAGGTTGCTGAAAACAGCTGATTTTGACAAGGTAAAAAACAGTGTTGTTTTAGACTACCATTGAGAAATTTTAACCAAAGTATGTTATAGACTTTTCATTAAGACCCTAAAGAATCATATCACTTGTGAAAAATGGTCATCCGATGACCCCCTTGAAAAGCATGAGCGTTTTATACTGGATACTGGGTGAAGGTGTTTTAGATTGCGCAGTAATCAGTGGTTTAGTAATTCTGGATCAGTCAGGTCAAGGTAGCTTGTTTAGTGGTCTTTTGGTGTCCCCCTGTGTTCCTGTTTGGTATCGCAGATTGACTTGTGCAATTTATACTATACTATAATACTATATGCAATGTAGAAATATTCCTTTTCTGTGAAGCTGCTTTGCAACAGTGTCTCATGAAAAGTGCTATAAAATAAATGTGAATTGCATTGCAAACAATTATTAATTAATTCATAATCTTTTTTATTTATTTATTTAGTGTGGCACTATATACATTCTTTGCGAATTATGAAAATTAAAAAGTACTTTTTTTTTTTTAGTACTTTAGTTTGCATTTAATTATTTATTTATTTCTGGGTGGGGGAGTGGGGTTGAGTACCGCCACTTATTCTTTTCTTCAAGCATTGAATGCGTATCATATGCACACCAAAAGTGAATTTCTGCATATAAATTGCATGCCAAAAACAGAAAATCATGTTATTGATACGCATTTTCATGAGACCAGGGTCATTTGTTTTTTTTAAATGCCATATCTGTCACACATTCTTGGCAACTCACAATTATTTGTTGTACCATAAATGTAACAAAAAAGTTTTTAACAAAGTTAATGTAATGACTTGTGTTTGATGATATTTTTCTTTGTCATTTACTTTTATTTATAGAGTAATGTGGATTTCTTAACCTGATAAATTAAAATTATTTATGTTAAAATAACACAGAGCAATAAAATATAATTTAGCATCTATGCAAATGCATATACAATATTTGTAACTAAAATAAGTATTAATAAAATAAAGAGACAGTTATTTAACAATATGTTAAGGAGTAGTAACATTTGTTCAGTCTTACAGTTACCACCGGCCCTTTGATGGCAGCCATAATGTTGAAGTGGCCCTCACCCCTAGACTAACAAGTTCAAGTTCAAGTTGAGCTTTATTGTCATTCTGCTACATGTGGGGACATACAGTGGAACGAAATGTCGTGCCTCGCAGGACCACAGTGCTACATAAATACAGACATACAACAATGAAGTAAAAAAAAACACTTTAAGCCTATAAACCTATAAAAAACACTATAAACCTATACACAACTAACCTACTGACAGATTTTAACTATAAGTATACTATATATAAATACTTACCCTATACAAACTAAAAAAATAGAAGATAAAAAATACAAACTATATGAATGCTTCACATAAATACTGTACATGTGCAAAGAGAAACATTTGGAGTCAGCAGCTGGTTGGGGAACAGTGCAGGATGATTTGTTGTGCATGAGCATGTAAACATACATATATTGCTGAGTCTTTTGTGCGATTGTGTACACGCAGCAGTGTGTGTAAAGTGTCTAGTGCACATAGAGGGGAGTGTGTTACTACAGATGGTTTGTACAGGCCCACTCACCCTGCACAATTTGAATTGCACAAAAAAGTTTCATACAGTTTTTTTCTTTGGTGTGGTAAGGTTTGGGGTGGGGGTGGTCCATGTTTCAGGTGGTAGGGGTTTGCATGGGGTTTCAGAGGGGGGCGGGGTGGTTTGAGTTCAGGGCTCTCACAGCCTGGGGGAAAAAGTTGTTGAGCAGTCTGGCGGAGCGGGGAGCCTATTTGCTGGAGCATTGTGTAGGGAAAATGTTCAGGATGGAGGGGAGAGGGGCACCGATGATCTTTGCAGCTGTGTTCACTGTCCGGTGGAGGGTCTTGCGGTCAGCAGCACTGCAGTTCCCGTACCAGACAGTAATGCAGCTGGTCAGCACACTCTCAATGGTGCCTCTGCAGAATGTGGTGAGGATGGGTGGAGGGAGACTTGCTCTTTTCAGCCGGCGGAGAAAGTGTAGGCGCTGTTGTGCCTTTTTGGAGAGTGACATGGTGTTGGTGGTCCAGGTGAGATCCTCTGTGATGTGCACCCCCAGGAATTTAGTGCTGCTGACTCTCTCCACACTCAAGCTGTCGATGGTCAGTGGGGGGTGGTCAACGGAGTTTCTCCTGAAGTCCATCACAACCTCCTTTGTCTTCTCCACATTGAGGGACAGATTGTTAGTGCCACACTATTCAGCCAGCTGTGCCACTTCCTCTCTGCAGTGCGTTTCATCGTTGTTGCTGATGAGACCTACCACTGTTGTGTCATCAGCAAACTTGATGATGTGGTTGGAGCTGAACTTGGCAGTGCAGTCGTGGGTGCAGCAGTGTGAAGAGCAGCGGGCTGAGCACACAGCCTTGTGGGGCACCTGTGCTCAGTGTGGTAGTGCTCGAGGTGTTGTGGCCGACATGGACTGACTGAGGTCTTCTGGTTAGAAAGTCCAGGATCCAATTACAGAGGGAATTGTTACGGCCCAGCAGGTTTAGTTTATTTATGAGCTATTGTGGGATTATTGTTTTGAATGCTGAGCTGAAGTCAATGAACAGCATTCAAACATAGGAGTCTTTATTTTCTAGGTGGGTAAGAGCCAGGTGGAGGGTGGAGGAAATTGCATCGTCCGTAGAGCGGTTTGGACGGTATGCAAACTGGAGCGGGTCGAGTGTGTTGGGGAGGCTGGTTTTGATGTTGTGCATGACTAACCTCTCAAAGCACTTCATAATGATTGGAGTCAGTGCTATGGGACAGTAGTCATTTAGACAGGACACAGGTGATTTCTTTGGTACCGGTATGATTGTTGTGGATTTGAGACATGTGGGGACGACTGCCTGGCTCAGCGAGGTGTTGAAGATATCTGTAAGTACATCTGTCAGCTGTGCAGCACAGTCTCTCAGAACACGGCCAGGTATGTTGTCAGGACCCGCAACCTTGTGTGGGTTAATCCTAGACAGACTTACGTCGACTGGAGACAGACAGAGCGCCCGGTCGTTGGGAGGTGTGAGCAGTTTTTGTGCAGGTGTGTCATTCTGCATTTCAAACCGTGAAGAAAAGTGGTTGAGTGCATCGGGGAGGGATGTGTCATCATCACAGGCCTGTGGCGGGGGCTTGTAGTCAGTGATGTTCTGAATGGCTTGCCAAGGGCTCCGTGTGTCTGTGCTGTCTGTGAAGTGATTGTTGATTTTTTGAGCATATGACCGTTTTGCATTTTTAATGCCACAGGACAGATTGGCTCTTGCTGTTTTGAGGGCTGCTTTATCTCCTGATCTGAATGCTTCATCTCTGGCCCACGAACCTCTGCTGTCATCCATGGCTTCTGGTTTGCACGTGTGGTGATGGTCTTGGTGACTGTCACATTATCAGTGCACTTTTTGATGTAAGCAGTCACAGTTTCAGTGTACTCATGCAGGCCTGTGTGGTTGTTGTAGGTGGCTGCCTCTTTAAACATGTTACATTTACATTTACATTTATTCATTTCAGGGACACATTGGTGTCTCACAGTGGATTCGAACCCGGGTCTCTCACACCAAAGGCATGTATCTTATCCACTGCGCCATCACCACCCACATGTTCCAGTCTGTGTCCTGGAAGCAGTCCTGCAGTGCTGAGGTGGCATTGCCTGGCCATACTGTGATCTGCTTTTGAACCGGTTTGGTGAGTTTGAGAAGTGGTCTGTATGATTGGATTAGCATAACAGTGATGTGGTCAACAAAGGAGATCAAACAACAAAGGAGATCAAAGTGGCTAAAAAAACTACTCTGAAAACCTGAAAAAAACACTTCAGCAAACAACTCGGCATCAGTATGGACTGGTCTGAAGAACATCACCAAGTACAAGACACCACCCCCACTGTCCGCTGCTTTTGACACAGTTACCCTCCAAATCCTCCTGTCAACCCTATTTGCAAAGGACATCTCAGGAACCGCACTTTTGTGGTTTGAGTCTTACCTCTCAGATGGGTATCTTCTATCAAACCTTTACATTTAATCCAGAACGCGCCTGAAAGATTAAAGATCTTTAGCGAGCCAAAAATAATGCACGTCACACCTTTGTTCATCAGTTTGCACTGGCTACCAATAGCTGCTCGCATAAAAATAGCACTCTCTATTCTATTTCTCTCATAACTACTTTTCTTTTTATTCATTATTAAAAGATGATCCTCTAACACTGGAAATCTCTATTATTTTTCTATTATTTTGACTTGTTTTATTTAAAAAAGACCCCCTAATACTGGCGTTACATATTCTTTTTTCTATTATATCTACTTGTTTTCTTTTTATTATATATGAAAAAAAAAAAACTTGCGTACTGCATTAGGCTAACTGAGACTTGTCACATCACTTACATATTATTGCTCTTTGATTGCTTCTTTTGTCCTCATAAGTCTCTTTGGATAAAAGTGTATGCTGAATGACTAATGTAAATGTAATGTAAATTTTAATGTCAAACCGTTTTTTCAAAGAAAATCTTTCACACAAACATTTTTAACATTGTAACGAACACTAAAAAACATTTAAATGTGATCTTCTGGTTGTGCCTCTTTTTACTCTGAACTTTAACCGTCGTAATACTTTTCAATGACTTTTTGTGTTTTTGTATTTTCAGTGTAGGTGTATAAAGGTCGTGCTCCTCGCTGCATGCAGTTTCAACATTCTCTCTCCTCTGTACTTCAGTTCATTCGTTGTTACACACAAATTCCTGTCATACGGATAAGCAAGCAAAATTCCTGTCACACAGACACCCACCATGAACTTGCATGACATGCTCTCTTTCATATCAGCATTCCCAAACCATCCCTAATTATTAACAATACAATTTTTGTAGTGTAAATTACTCAAGCAGTGACAGGTGAAAGAACAAGCTGGCTCTGTTTACAAAAATAGTATTAGCTTGTAACCAAAAGTTGTAACTTAAATATGGGAGCGAGTTGAGCCCATAAAACTGGACGAACCCATATGTTGACTTTAAAAACTTTGACTTTAAAGTTGACTTTGAAAAAGAATGAGTTCTCAGGTGCGCAGAACAAAAACAAGAAAGTTTTAATCCAACAGGTAACTGAAATTGTCCGCACACTGGAAAAATCCAATCAGACCAAAAAAGGTCTATAAAAAATATAGTTTTTAATTTCCACATACAAAAGTGCAAAGTGTCTTAAAAACAGACCAAAGAGCAGACGTTTCAATCCATGCTTTCTTCAGTACTCATGAGGCAAAAAGCATTGAAGCATTTGTTTACAGTTTTTTACAATCGCTATTACAATTTTTTCAATACTTTTAACAATTTTCCTAAACTCTTAATGCAGTTAGCACAACCTCCATCTGTATACGCTATACAATCAATGCATTCCTTGTTGCTTTGACACAAAATGCATGCAGTTAACACACATTTAAAATGCTTGAACTTCTTTTACACACAAGCTCAACCAAGACCAAAACAATTAATTTTTACTGCCATATTTACAAATGTTTTCACACTATATGTTAGAACAGATAACATAATCTTCTAAACCTAACTTGTATGCTAAAGTCAAAGTGAACAGCTATTCATATTGTGAATTTGAAACACAAATATGTCCCGTTTTTTATTCATTAATGAGAAACAGCTGATTTCGAATGTATAATGTTATGCAAATATGCAAATATATAAATTACAGCTGATTCCCATCTAGAAAACACACTCATGTGTTGAGGTTCTTTCAATCACATAACCATACAGTATACAGTAAAAGAGGACCTCTTTAGGCTGATCTTGTGTGGAAAAGTGCACTCCTGCATAAATATGAGATTTTAGAAGACCTGTACGAAGGACTGGTGCCAGAGAAAGGGGATGGGGTGAGGGACCACTTGTCAAAATATGTGATCACATGGAACAATGTGGCATTCCACCATTCCCGTGCAGTCACAGACTGGTTTGACACCCATCAGAGAATGATGTTCATTTTCCTTGCCCCTTACTCCACTTTCCTCAACCTCATTGAGGAGTTTTTCTCAGCCTGGAGATCGAAGGTTTTTGACCAAATGTCCCTCCTGGATGCAATGGATGCTGCATGCCAAGATATCACAGCTGAACACCGCCAGGGGTGGATAAGGCATGCCAAAAGATACCTTACTAGAGAAGAAGATATCAGGTGTGATGTGGATGAGAACATGTGGCCTAATGCAGAAGATCAGGCAGATTAGAAGATTTTCCCACTTTTAGAAGATTAGAAGATTATCCCACTCTTTTCAGTGGGATAGTCCACGGGGGGCTACCAGCATGTCCACCAGTTCTGGGAACCACGGCTGATTGGGCCATTTCGGTGCCACTAACAGAACAGTTTCCTTTTACACTCTGATTTTGCAAAGCACGCGAGGCAGAAGTTTTTTTTATTGGTGATACAGTATACTTTAAGGGGGGGGGGGGGGGGGGGGGGGGGGGTAATCTATATGAATACCTGTATAATTTGTTCCTTTTAGTCATTTAGGGTCATGCAAAGTATTGACACATAGATGTATTTTGGAAAGGCTGTACAAACATTGTTACAACTTTTGTGTTGTGGTCATACAGAAAACCATCAAGGTGTTTTTTTACCCAAGGTGGTTTATTACAGAAACCTAGGAAAGTCCTTGACCTGAGATTTGCAAGAAGTGAAATTACCAATTACTAAACGGATATAATTCTGTGTGAAGATATTAATTCAATACAGCCCCTTGGTTTTCTAAAAATGCTTCAGTGACATCAACTGAATTTTCACTTCACTTGCCCAAGATCATACATATTTTAAGCAGAACTCTTTGATTTTCTACAGGGAAATGTCTGAGACTTGATGGGTGTTTGCTTACACGTGTTTTACAGCAAGTCTGATTTTCCTGTGATCTGTTCCACTTATTATCTCTATCAGCATTGCCTTTGTCAAATCGTGTCCCTTTTAGAAAATGAGAGCTTTCATTTAGGATAGTATACAGTATATCACTAATACAATCAAATTGTTGCATTGCTTTTGAACAAACATATTGTAAAATGAATGAGCAAAACATCTGACAAATGGACAAGTTATCATTATTTTAATAAGCACAATAATTAACAAATGTGAAATATGTACTTTTATAATATATACCTGAAACCTTTCCTTAAGAACCATTGCTGTCACACTTCCAGAATTACAAAAGAAAAAAATGCAACTACGAAAGCTATATTAGTGGCCCAGTTTAATATCAATACTCTGTATGAGTTTAACCCACAAGGTATCTCTGAAGTAATAACTTTCCAAACACAAAATAAAAGTAAAATTTTTGTTTTACACAGTTATATCTTATAAGAAGAGCAGAAATATTTTGTAACAGGCTAAAAGTCTTTACTCTCATTTCTGAGCAATTTAAAGTATAATTTCTGAAACTATCAATTTCCCAATTTCCTCATAAACTGACGCCACATGACACGTGCATACATATAAACAAACAGAATCAAACAAACATAATCACACCTTAGGTCAGACATCAGAATTTCTGATTTCTAACTTTGAGGACACAGCATAAGATCAAACATTACAGTTTTTTTTTACGATTGCTTACACACTAAAATTAAAAATAACACACAGTTAGTGAAACCTTACACTCAAGGAACACAACCTCAGCCCAAATATGCACAACAATAAGCACATTCTCAGCCTCATACTTTTTGCAAAACATTACACACATTGTATTGCAAAACACTAAACACACTTCTCTACATTAGACAACATAATGTCACTTCTGTGCCATTTCAAGGCACTGCTTTCAAAAATACCACCCCTATAAATCAATTGATCAAACACGGCCGTCAGGTGTGTAGACTCTTAGGTGCTTAACTCTCAACAATCAGGTGTAAGCACTATAAAAAGGCAACACGTGAATTTTTGTATTCATCAAAAATGAAAGGCAGTGTTGCAGTAAGAGTAAGAGGAATACTGTAAGAAGAAATATCTTTGGCCACAAAGCTGTTTTGAATGTCCCGGGTCAACATGGTGGTAACATGACTAAGTATTGGACAGACTACAGTAGGTATCTGTTTCCATTATTCCAGTACCTCCCACAACACTCTCCCTTCCTTTCCTTTTTCCCTTCTGCATGGCAGAGGAAGGTTTATGACCTCTGACCCTATTGAAGCTATGGAGGAGGCCTGTGACCTACTGTAATAGATGCAGAGTCTGTGTAAGGATGGAGTCACCATTCAAAAAGATTCTTTGCCTGGACATTGCTTGTAATGTGAATGAAGTGGCCATATCCAGCTATACGAAGAGATGCTGAGAGGGTGTTTTTGTCTTGACAAATGTTTATGTACTATATTCTAATTAGAATATGTTCTGATTTTCAGCCTAATTGCAATGATGTACTGAAGGATTTTACAATGTGGTGAGAAATAAATACTTTCATCAGTGTGCAACACTTGTCTTTTGTATTGTGTTTGGTCAATTCATGCTCTTTAACAATATCTCAAAAAAATTTAAATCAAAAATCTAACCCAGACTGTATCATTAGAAAGGTAGAAATGTTACAAGTGTTTAAGGTTGAACACAGCAGTGTGTAAGTGGTTCAAACAGAATCCGACTGTATGAACCATGTGTGTATCATACGTTACCGAAACTGGGTTTTGTTAAATTATTGTACAGTTTTGAAAGAAGTGTTTCATTTAGCAAAAGATCTGAGATGTTCTGTTAATTGTGTGTGTAGATGTGTGTAGTGTTTTGACAAAATGAGCCTAGTTTTTAAAATCGTGCCTAAGCAATCGTAAAAAATTGTAATATAGAATGGTAATATATAAATGAATTTTGCATTTGAAGGGCTGAGAACAAATACAGAGAGAGATCAAGTAAAGAGACAAATAAAAAACATAAGTAAACACACTTGTGTGTTTGCTCATGTTTTATCATGTTATCACAGCAACCCAAACCGACTGTTTAAAAGACATATGAAATAGAAACTGGAATTTAGAAATTGGCCCTGTCAATGCGATCCTCGTGCACCTCCAGCAAGCTCTTTTTCTTCAGCATCAGTATGTACTCGGCAAACTCACAAACTGCTCCATTTCCGGCGGGTCTCTGACACGTGTATTTCGCTGCAATGAGATTCGCCACAGGTGAGTCACACGGGACACCATTCAGCCCCACCTGTGCCAAAATCTCTCTGTCTTCAGACTCTGAACCTGTGAGGGAAAATATCACACTCTGCTCACTGCAAATTCAGATTATTTTACGTTTGCAAGTAGTTTCAGGTTTATTTACAACATTCGTTTGGACTATTCTAAGGAGCCCTTAATGGGACATGGTGGTGGGAAAAATTTGGGGTGGAATGACATTTTTTTTTCAAATGTTTTGCTTTCCCTCGCAAAACTTTTGTGTTCTCTCGCAAAGATATTTGCGTTCTCTTGCAAAACCATTTGAGTTTGGACAAACTCTTCCTATTTACTTTACAGCTTTCAGTGGTTCATACAGCTCCGTATGTTCACAATGGTGCGGTTGATAGGGTTTTATTTTGAACTTGGACTCAAATAAAGAAATACGTCAGTGCTTCGCTCAAGGCACAGTTTTGGGACATTCTAAGCTTAATGTGGCTTAATGTTTTAAAACAGTGACATTGGAGGACCAAATTTGATAATAATAAAAGCTGATAAAATTATTAGGCTAATATTAATAACCTTATTAATAATATTACTAAGCAGAATAGCCCAGAATATGAACACAACGCCCTGCACGTAAGCTTTTTCTCCCCATAATACTCTTAAGGTAGGCTAATGAATGAAAATGGTGATTTATAAATACCAAATCCATTGCAATCATATTCTGGATTATTCTGCTTTATTTATAGTAATATTATTAATAAGGTTATTAATGTTAGCCTAATCATTTTTAACAGGATTTATTATTATCGAATTTAGTCTGCCAATGTCACTGTTTTAAAACACTAAGATATTTGAGAGAACTCAAATATCTTTGCGAGAGAACGCAAACATTTTGTGAGGGAACGCAAAACATTTGAAACATTTTTTTCCTCCCACCCCAAATTTTTTCCACCATCATGTCCCTTAAGGGCTCCATACTATTCCAATGTAAAACAATGCAAAATTCTCTAGATTGCCACTTTACCTCACAGAGTTAATTAATAATAGAGCTCTAATTTATTTTTGTTATTACTTTTCATGTGTAAGTTAAAAGCATAGTAACAAAACCAGGCAAAGTGAAATAAAAGTATATATACTGTATATATAAAAAATATATATAAATATATCAACTAGTAAATATTTATATATATGTTAAGAGGCTCTCTGCAGTAGACATATCAAGCTTCAATTAGGTTCAGCTAGATGTTTTATTAATCATATTGACATGACATTCTCACCCATGAAGGCCATTTCATCCCACCGCAGCTTCTTCTTTTCCATCAGCTGCTCCATCTCAAACCCTTTCAGCTGTTTTCCAAACCAGAGTCCACAGCCAGCCTGATGGGCGACCTTCTTCAGGAGACTCCTGGACAGCGGCTCATTCACATTGGACATGAGGATCACCTAAACATACACAAGAACAACAGTTAACAAACATCAAACCAAAATTAACCCTATTTACTTTATTAATACACATTCATGCTCTTAAAGGAATAGTTCACCTAAAAATGAAAATTAGATGAAAATGTGAATTTTCAGCAATTTTTCATTTTTGGATTGTTATTGGAATTTTGGTAAAAAATGGCTATATGTTGCTAGATACTGTAGGCTACTATACAACATTATTTGTACCAGCCTATATGACTATACCTCTATATTTTCCCTCTGCAGCCTCTGTATGCCTGCCAAGTCTCGAGCATTGATGGCCACAAGGTCCTCTCCTGAAACTGATGTGTATATCTGTCCGTTCGTCAAACAGCCAGACACTTTACACAGAAACAGCCTGACTGCCACGTTCTTCTCTCGGCCAAAATAGCCAAACCTGCAGAAAGGGGAACATTTATATCGGCATCATTGTTTTTTGTATGGACACAGAGTTTGTTTTAACAGCTCACCTCAGAACCCTCTGCTCAGCGACAGGCCAGTCGATGTCCACGTCGATATCAACGCTGTACTCAGGCAACATTTCATAGTAGGCGATCTTGCCCAACTAAAACACACAGAGAACAGACCAAAATATCTGATGAGGTTTCACACAGTTCCCAAAAGTCTTGTGAACAAATGATCTGTGTGTGTTTCATGGCGTTATTTCAGTTACTTGAAAATTTTTGTTTTTCACTAACCATGCATAAACGTTGTTTTCTCAAAAACATAAAATGTACATTCATGCTACTCGCATATTACCGCAGCACAGTTTGTGCTGAATACAGTGTAATCAGACTTTAGACATTAATATGTTTTTTAAGATGTCAGGGCATGTCAAAACTTCTCCAGGGCCCCAAAACACACTCAGACCACAGAGGGTTAAGAAAAAACAAGACAGACCGCACCAGTGCAGTCTTCAACCCCAGAGTGTTAAATATTTTTCAAAACTGAGATATCTAGGAACAGGTTTGTCACCATATTTTGATATGGACACACCTGTTTAAGGCCGTTTTCCCAAGCCTTCCTCGTACTAAAATAGAAAGAGCCATTTTCGCAGAGCTCTCCGGGCCAATCTTGTCTTCGCCGTCTGTGTGCCACGTCAATGTTCAGAGGAGTTGTATTCTTACACCCTAATTGAAATAAAAGACATAAATGGAAGTTGTGCATACCTTCAAATTGTACGTCCTGTTAATATTATGACTAGGGCTGTCAGCCAATTAAAATTTTTAATCTAATTAATTACATTAATTAATCTAATTAATTGAAAATTACATTTGGCTGTGAAAATACCCCCAAAAGATTATTTAAAGCTATTTTCTATTTTTGTGTTAAATGAGAGTATTATGTAGACATTACAAATAGCTTTAGAATAAATATTTTATTTAATTCAACATAAAATGTATTATACATAAACATTTATGCTACAATGGCCTAACAAACTATGTACCATAAAAGAAGATAATTTGAGAAACATATCAGAAATTGTTTGTTCATGCAGTGGAAGTCATTGGCAACCAAAACAGCTTTGTTGCCAACAGTCTTCAAAATACCTACTTTTTGGTTCCACAAAAGAAAGTAAGTCATTCAAGTTTGAGTAAATGATGACATAATTAAATTTTTTTGGGTGAACTATCCCTTCAAAGTTATTTTTCCCTCTATTTTTATGAAATAATACTCTAAACTAAAACTGCCAGCAGGTGGTGGTAAATGTTTTTATGAGTCTTTCATTAATTTGATTTGTTCAAACCACTGACTCATTCAGGAATTCAGTAAACAGCTCAATTTATGAATGGGCCTTTGAATCATTGATTCACACGATTCCTTCAAATGCGGATTAATTCAGAAACTAAACACCGCTGTGTTGCTCGGAGATGCACAACAGCTCGGCTGTGGCTTTATAGGTAATATTTTTGTTGGAAAAACTGCGCAAAACCAGAAAATATTGTGTTTAAAATATCACAATATTAACTTCTTATTTACTGAACTGTTGTATAAATCACATTTACAGTCGTTACATTCAGGACAAACAGCACTTGTGATGTCGCTTATTATGTGATATAAATATGAGACAAAAACTCATACAGGAGCATTTTTGCCCCAGTATCTTGCATTTATGAAGTTGTTGCCCTGCATCACATTTAAACTGTATGAAATGTAAGATGGCGTATATGTCTGGGGGCGGAGCCAGTGTGTTAACTGTGTTAAAATATTTTAATTGCGTAATTTTTTCATAACTAATTAAGTTAACGTGTTAAACTGACAGCTCTAATTGTGCCGTTTACTTAACCTTACATAGCTACAGGATTGGGTGTCATAGAGATTCAAGATATGATAACAAAGTATATTAAAGCAGCCTACTTTTGATAAGCTTTTACAGTTTTTTTATTGCTTTGGCGCAATTTTCACAAGCAATTGGTACATTTTCAAAACTCTTAGTACTTCCATCACAGCAGATCATCAAAAGTGCACTTTTTTTCAAACATTTCAGCATATTTTCAGTTGTGTTAGTACAATACACATAATCACTAAATATTCTTTTCACTACACAAAATAAGTGTTTCATCTATATAAATGTTTAATTCACAGTAACTGCCTTTCATAAAGCTATTACTATCAAACTTTTGATTTGCATCTATTATCATTCAGTTTAATACATCTGTCTATCATTTAATTCAACTTAATGTTTAATCAAAGAATCATTTATTATTTCCATAGATTTTCAACTTGTCTGATTGATGTCTGATAATTTGTAAGTTACAAATTGCTGCAAGAGCTTTCAGTCAAGAAAGACCAATTACTAATTATTTTCACCTGATGATCACAATTAGATACCATATAAGTAGAACTGTGTGTGAGACTTTGCAATGTTCATACATGGAGCAGGATAAACTTTTTTTTTTTTGCATCGAAGAGGTGGTGGTGCTCCTCAACAGAAAGGTGGACGTGGACGAAGAGAAAGAGGTGGTGGTACTCCTCAACAGAGAGGTGGACGTGGGCCAAGAGAAAGCAGTGGTAGTGCTCCTCAACAGAGAGGTGGATGTAGGCTAAGAGAAAGAGGTGGTGGTGCTCCTCAACAGAGAGGTGGACATGGGCCAAGAGAAAGAGGTGGTCTTCAGAGAAATGTAGGCAGAAGACTGTGCGCCATCATCTCTAATGAAGTCTGGGCCATCATTGTTGACCATGTGGTTAACAGAGGCCTTACCATGGCAGAGGCTGCCAGGTTAGTTCAGCCTAATTTACAGTAAAAAAGTCAACTGTCAGCTCTATCATCAGTCCCGAGACTGAGCAAGAATGAGCCAGTCGTCGAGATAGTTGAGGATGCGAATGCCCTGTTCTCTCATGGGAACAAGGGCTGCCTCCATGACTTTCGTGAAGACGCGGGGAGGACCTTGTACTGATATGCTCGACCCTCGAACGCAAAGCGCAGAAACGGCCTGTGTCGAGGAAGAATCGAGACATGAAAGTACGCGTCCTTCAGGTCGATCGCTGCGAACCAATCTCGGGTACGGATGCACTCGAAAATGCGTTTCTGCGTGAGCATTCTGAACGGTAGCTTGTGAAGGCTCCGATTCAAAACTCGCAGGTCCAAGATCGGTCGTAACCCACCGCTTTTCTTGGGCACAATGAAGTAAGAGCTGTAAACCTCATATCGGCTGGAGGGACCGGCTCTATCACGTCCTTCGCCAGTAGGACTACGAGCTCCGCACGCAAGACGTGGGCATTGAAAGCTTTCACTGAAGTGGGGGGGACGCCGGGCGAACTGAATCGCATAGCCGAGCCTGATGGTCCGAATGAGCCAGCGAGATTGACTGGGGAGTGCTAACCATGCTCGCAGAGACTGCACAAGCGGGACCAAGGGGACCGTAGGCGTACCCGCAGTGGGGCAGCGAGGTGGAACACAGGGACGCGGCTCGGGGGGCTCTCTTTGGGAGGCGGCCCGTAGCGGGGTCTGTGTGTGCTGTGCAACACTTACCCGGTTCCACAATCAGACAGGGGCTGCAGGAGAGGCTTGGGTGCCCATCTCGAACTGCACGCTGCTGTCCACTAGCGATAGAAGAGGTGGATGAGAGTGGAGAGGTTTTGCTCCTCCCACTACTCTCCGAGCCCTATTCGGACCCGGAGATGATAGAAACTGCTCTTTTATTGAAAATTTGGGTACCGCTGGCTGTTGTGCCAGCAGCAGAACAGAACAAAGGATTTACCACCCGGCACTCCTCCGGGGGAAGGAGCGGTGCAGTCACCAACACCTGAAGAGCAGTCCCAACCATCCCTGGGTCGCTCATCCTAGGGCTTCTTGCTCTTGGCTTTGCTGCCCCTCTTGGCGGGGGCCTGGACGGCTGGGGACCCCGCTACGACTGGCTCCACAGCGCTGCTTGGGTGAAGGCTGCTGCTGCAGCGCTGGAGCAGGGGCAGATGCAGGGAGTCGCCCTCGGCGACGAGCAGGCTGAGGTGCTGCCGGCGGTGGAGTGGATGCAGCAGCGGACCGCCGTGGCAGGATGTGGCTCATCGCCTCAGACTGCCTCTGTACAGCCGAGAACCGCTGGGTGCAGCGGGTCATGACCACCCTCGTGCAGGCCCCTCAGTGCCTTGGCCTGATGGACCTGCAACAACGCCATAGCGTGTAAGGCAGAAGCGGCTTCCCCACAGGCCCGGTAAGCTCTGCCGGTAAGGTCCGACGAGTGCTCACAGGCCCGGGAAGGGAGAGACGGCTCCCCACACCAGGTGGAGTTAGGGCACAGCTGCATAGCAACAGCCCGCTCCACAGGGGGGATGCGCGTGCAACCCTTCGCCGCACCGCCATCAAGGGTGGTGAGGGAGGAGGACCCACCAGCACGGTTTCGGGCAGTAAAAGGTGCCTTCCATGTGAGTTCTTCATGCACCTCCGGGAAGAAAGGAACTGGGGTGGGTGGCTGAGAACCAGCTCGTGCCACCCCCAGGAACCAATCGTCCAGCCTCGAGGGCTCGGGACACGGGGGAGGATTCCACACGAGCCCGACCCTGTTGGCGGCCCGGGAAAGCATAGCCATCATTTCCGGATCCGTATCAGGCACCGCTACCGTACCCGAAGGAGGCAATTGCGCTGATGCGTCATCTCCAGAAAAGTCTGACTCACCCTCCGATGCAGCTATCGACATCTGGTCATCGGGAGGAGCGCCGAAGGATACGGATGGTGCACACCTTTGAGATGGCCCACCGCGCTCCCCCGGCAGCTCTACTGGCTGAGGAGTGCAGGAGGAATGAGGGTTCCTAGGGGGTTGGTCCCCCGAAGGAAGCGCGCTCACTGTAATCCTCAGATCCCCAGTGCCACCACTCACAGCAACCCTCTGAGGAGGATTGGAACGAGGCAGCGGCACTGGGACTCCGCCCCTTTGCAGGAACTGGAGTCTCGACTGCAACTCCGAGATGGTCATTTTCCCACAATGGGTACATGACTCATCCACAGACGCTGCCTTAGCGTGCACTAAGCCCAGACACACGATGCAGCACTCGTGACCATCCCGCGGCGCCAGGTAACACACAAGTAGAATGTCATTAAACTAGTAGAATGTTTAAAAAGATGCAAGCTCTACTTGTGTAAGCTCTTTTAGGGAATTTGCTCTTTAATCAGTGTTGACAGGGATTGTGCAGCCTGTTGTGTGCTCTGTCTCTCCGCGCGTTCTCTACCAGCTGTAAAAACAGCTTTTACGCGCTCTTTAAGCGCACCATTTTACTAGCCGTGAGAACGGCTTTTCATCTCTTTCTGCTCAAAAAAGGCAAAAACAAAGAGAAGAAAAGGAAAAAGAGAGAACTCGACCGACTGAATGGGAACTGCAGAGCAATGTCAAGCCTCGATTCGACATGCCAGAATGTTTTTCCCGCGGTACCTGAACAATAAAGACATTCACTGTGATGTTGATAAATTTATGGCCAAATGTTGAAGATTGCTTGATGATTAATGTGAATTTGAGGTCTGCATTTACAGGTTATTATTATTATAATTTTTTTAAATATAGCTTTTGTCTGAATATAAGTGTAACACTTGCTGTGTATACAGTTTTACAGTAACACTCATTCAGCACGGCAATTTGAAACCTGTACCTTGTATTGTTTGCTACTGAGTGAACTGATTAAAGTACTAAGTTGAAAGAAGATCTTCCTGTTGCGTTTTGGTAATTTAAACCAGATGTTCTCAATACATATCACAATGATCTTGTGTTCTGAAATCATGATTGTGGAATGAAAATATGTGCAACTACAATGAAATCATGAGATCAGGTTTTGAAAGAATGACTAGTGGTATTACAAGTGTGACCAGTTTAAAGTTTTGTACTAAGAGTTTTGAAAATGTGCACCTTACTTATGAAAATAGTAACAAACCAATTAAAAAAAAACTTTGTGACCATGAATAAACATCAACTGAAAATTCATTATTTGCCCAGTAACAAAACGTTTAATTTAAAGCAAAAATCTGCAATTGTTTGCTTATGAGATGTTTTTATGATACCTTTCTTGTCCACCTCCTCCCAGCGAAACTGGTGTCTACGAACCACCGAAAACACATAGTCATAACCCTGTTCAGTGATCATCTGCAGGGCTTCTCTGATATGATGAGGGTGGAGGCATGGTGACGTAGCTTGAATATGACAGACGATGTCTACCTCTGAAACATCGCCAGAGAATAAATGACCAATGCAGTAAAGCTGGAGGCCTTTCTAGGTTTTTAATGTTGCCATTTTAAAAGGGTGAAGAGAATGAATATTTTTTTTAATTACTTGCAACTGCTTTATATTCCAGCTTTCCCGCTTTGTTACACAAATTCACACTGATAAATATATATATATATATCAATTATAATATATGTATGTATACACTACCGGTCAAAAGTTTTTTGAACGGTAAGATATTTAATGTTTTTTAAAGAAGTCTCTTCTGCTCACAAACTGTAAAAAGTGATAAGTTGACTTAACTTAAAAAAATTGAGGAAACCCGTTGCCTTAAAATTATTAAGTAAATAATCATTTAAAAAAATAAGTTAAGTGAATTGTCAAAATTCACTTAAGCTATTTTTTTCAAATTATTATTTACTTAATTTTAAGGCAAGGGGTTTCCTCATTTGTTTTAAGTTAAGTCAACTTATCACTTTTTACAGTGCAAAGCCTGCATTTATTTGATCCAAAGTACAGAAAAAGCAGTAAAATTTTGAAATATTTTTTACTATTTAAATAACCATTTTCTATTTGAATATATTTTCAAATGTAATTTATTCCTGCGACTTCAAAGCTGAATTTCAACTAGCATCATTACTCCAGTCACATGATCCTTTAGAAATCAATCAATCATTCTTGGTGAGCAGAAGAGACTTCTTTAAAAAACAAAAAAAATCTTACTGTTCAAAAACTTTTGACCGGTAGTGTATGTATGTATATATATGATGTGTTATTATATATTCCACAAATATATCTGTTAATACATTATTATATATATTCCACAAATATATATATATATATATATATATATCTTTAAACAACTTTACAATATTATTATATTTTTTCACACATTTATTTTCTTTTTTAAATTTGTTACATTTAACATGTATTATCTAGAAAGTGTGCATGAATTCTGACATGACAAAACATTACACATTTTTTGTAATGTTCATTTCATAGCCTACCGATACTTTCCACAAGTCGTTCCTGCAGTTTGTACAAAACCTCATCTATGTTATCAATTCCATTTAACATATGTTTGATAAGCATAAAAATGAAAGAGGTGTCTGACCGGGTCTCAGTCGGATGAATTCCTGGATGGTCTCCAGTGAGCTGGATGAATCTTTGGAAACTTCAGGACTGCGCCGATGAACTTTTGCGCCCCAGACTTTTGCGACGCGCTCAATTTCATCGTGATCTGTGGAAACCCACACGCTGCCAAACATATCAACTATTTTATTTCTTGTTTTTCTTTTCTTTCTTAAAACAATTATATAGCCTATTTTTCTCACGAAAAGACTAATTAAATCTAAACGTTTATTTCCCAGTTCAAGGTTTGACACAATCATAATGAACAACAAAATCATATTAAAGCCATCACATTAAAACAAGAAAGAAAAAAAAAGGGATAAAATGTACTTGCCTGTCAATGACTTCTGAATCCAAGGCAGCTCTCAGGACCCAGGCGATCAGAGGAACACCGGCCAGATTCTTGATGTTCTTCAGCGGGATTCCTTTACTGCCACCGCGGGCCAGAATCAGAGCCGCCCGGTGAGAGTGTCCAGCGGACGGGTAACCGACACCCGAACTCACCTCTGCGCACCTGCTGCTCTCCATCGCCACAGAAATGACCGGAAAACGCTTCGCGTTATACGGACTGGACACTCCTTTATGGGAATAACTTAATTTATTGATTCGATTATTAGTTTGAGAGATGTATAACACGAGTCTCCCTGTAGAGCACCGTCCTCGCTCTCTAATGATCAGCCGACCCGAGCACTTACACGTCTCACGTGTCACTCCTCGATTACTAACTCGGGACTTATTTCATTTAAACCTGAGAAACGTAAATTACATGACGTGTTGTAGCCTATTTTAAAACAGTCACTGACATAAAACTCTTGATAGATGTCTAAGCTAAAGATCCAGAAAACAAAAACATCGCTCGGAAGAACAATAATTTATAATAGAAGTAACTTGTAAACTTGAAACTTTATTAAAAATATATTGAATTCATATTTTGTTGGCGTGTTCGTTTTAATGTTCGATTAATATTGTAATGGACTAATTTCTTAGCGGAAGCTAAATAAATCAATATAAGGTTATTGCACATTGTTATTGCATAATGGGGGGCAATAATTAATTTGTATTTATTTGCTACCACCTCCATTCTAGTACATCCCTGCATCTCTTTCTATTCTATTCCATTCTATCATCTATAGCACAATTGTACATACAATTTATTTATTTTTCAAATTATTATTATTATTAATTTTTTGTGTATTTATATATAGCCTACATATGTGTATTTTTATTCTCATCTTATTTTTATTGTCTGTGTGTCGTTGTTGTCTCTGTGAACTGAACTGGAAACTTATGACACACACACAAAAAAAATGTTTTATGTTTTGTATTGTATTTTGTTTATTATTTAATAACATATCATAAAGGCTATAGACCTATGTTTCATATAAATTTTGGGGTTTTATATTTGTATTGTGGTAACAGTTTATAAAAAGCAGCAAGCTACTCAAGGCCCGTTTATCACATTAGTAATACATGGTTAAATAACACAATGAGTAATAATATATAGCCTGTATATTTATTTATTTGATTTTTTATTCATTTATTTTTTGAGCGAGATTTGCATGTATTTTCTCATTGCATTTACACAGTTTTGACGAGCAGGTCACCATCGTGTAGTGTTTCAAGTGCGATGTGAATTATTTTACTAAGCTGTAGCTTCAGTCGACTCATCAGTTCATTAGTGGAGACCGCAAGACCTGAAGTGGGTGTGTCAGATATAGGGAGACATACAACATGTGCAGTGCTGGGGGTACTTAATGGAGAGGTTTGAGAACCAGTGGAGTAGAAAACTGAGACACAAAAAGGCGCCATTTCCATATAGAAGAGCTATATGGAAATAGCTAGGCTAGTAGAGATGTGTTCCATCACACCGATATACAATAAACCCACATTTGTATACACATTAAATTATCACGTTTTTCTTTGGATTCACAAAGAGTCAAAGTTGAGTGGAAATCAACTGAGAGAGTTTTTATTTGTTCTTCATTCTCCACAATTACAATGGTAATAGTTGTAGTATACAAGACCTCATCTTAACATATTTCTGATGTCAAACAATAAGAATATAATTAAAAACCACTCCCTCATTGAAACACTAAAGAGATATTTAATAATTGCAGATTGTTTAGTCCTATATATATTTTATTACTGTTACTGTTTTACTGTTTATTGATAATAGTATGATAAGACCCCTTCAGTTCCCCTTTAGTTACAGAGTGTATAATCATCAGCCTTTTATCATGGCATCAGTGATGGTGGCATCTTTTTCCAGGTCCACCGTGATTTTCTTGCCAACCAGTTTGAAGATGTTCTCTGGTCTCACACCATGCGGTTCGGCCACTTTTACTGTCAGCATGTCGGGAGTTAATGTCTCACCCTTCTGCAATGGTTTCCGGGCCACTACTGACTTACCCAACTGTAAATAAAGGACATAAACAGAGATTTAATTATTTGATCACTATTGATCATACTATATCTGTCCAAATGAGCGTTGTATCTGACCTTGCTGTGACAGGAAGCCTCACAGGGCAGCATCTGTTTGATTGGCGAGCCCATTGCCATCTCAACCGTCCTGATGGCTCTCACCAGCTCCGCCAACTCGGCCGGCTCCAGTGATGCTGCATGGTCACTTCCTTTCCAGCTCTTATCCAGGGTCACATGACGCTCCAGGACCTTCGCCCCGAGTGACACTGCAGCCACAGACACATGGATGCCTGTCTCATGTCCAGAGTATCCTATGGGAATGTCTGGAAACTCCTTCTGGAACTCCTGATTTAGGTAAAGGGAAATAGAAAGATTCCAAATGAATTATTAAGTACCTATAATTCTTGCTATCAAGACCATGATTTTTTTAGCCATAGTTTTTAATGACAATATCACCTAAATTTAGTCAATATCTCATCATATTTATTAATTTTAGTCAATATTACTTTGAAAATGACATCTGACTTTAGTTTATCAAAATACGTTTTTATTTTATAAGATTGATAAGAATTAATAGAAAAACATATAATAATGAACAATAATATCTATGAACCAGTGTTATTTTAGCATCACTGATATACTTTTGATTTAATTTTTTTATGGTTGTAATGAATGAAAATGACCTTGAATTGAACAATGTAACAATGAACAATTATTCAAACATTTATTCATTTGGCATATCAAAATTTAGCTTAAAAAACAACTGAATACTGTCCTTATTGTAAAAACCTGATTTCTTAAAATACTTAATTATTTTTTGGATAATTATTATATAACAATAACAATGTATTATATAACAGTAACAAAGAACCAGTGTATCATTGATATACTATTACACTTAATGTTTTGAATTATATTAGTAGATATTAATATAGACATGTTTTTGTTTTTATATTTACATAGTTTTAGTTATATAAATATATATTGAAAAATAAATTTAAAATGTAATTAATTGTCTTCATGCACATTTGTCTTGTCATCAGTGGTGAAATGAAAAAACACTTCGGTATCTAAAATTACAGTGGCTTGTCTTACAGGGATCAGGCTGAGGTTGACGTGCTCTAGTGGCAGTGGATAAGCGCTGGTGCACTGCAGGAAAGTGAAATTGGGATTGTGCTTCTTGACGGTTTGGTAAACACAGTGCATGGTCTCCATCGACTGCATTCCGCTAGATATCCAGAATAACGGACTTCATATACACATGGGAAGCTACTCAGATTCACTTCTCGGCTCTGCTTGTAATTTTTCCCATTCTCACACTTGGGATAACACCTGAAATTCAGTGTAAACAGAGGAACAGGTTTGATTTTCGATGGACTCCTGTGACCGTGAGCAGGGGTGATAATTAATTCTTGTGAGGAGAGCGAGTTTTCAGCAAACACTCTTGACTGATTTTGTGTAACAACAATTGAAAATAGACTTTTCTTTTCAAATAGAAAAACTTTCTTTACCTTTTTTGGCGGTTTTCTCCAGGTAAGGGATGTTGTTGGTGTCCGCTGAGGCAACTTTGAAAAATGGCACATTGATTTCATGAAGAAATTCTACGGCCATCTGACCGAGGTAGGGAGAGGAAAAGTTAAGAGATGCATTTCAAACTACTTAGTCTTTGAGAGATATTTGAATATTTTCTTGCTATATATTATAAATGTTCTGCATTTGTTCACCTCATCCATCCCTGATGCTGTAAAGAAGATGCCAATGTCATTGGCGTACTGCTGCAGTTCTCTGTACTGCTGATGACTGAACTCTAGATGGTGTTTATGAGCTCCGTAGGTCGCTCCCCAGGCGTGAGGAGATGTGTAGGGACGCTCCATTGCTTGTTTAGTGAATCTGTGTTCGATCTCGCTCTTTTGAAACTTGGCACAATCAGCTCCACGTCCTGCGTGGAGAAAAAAAAGGGGAAGTAGAGGTGGATTTGGTTGACAATATTTTCCAGCATGTCCTGTAGATCCCACCGCCTCACATGCTGTGATTGTTTATTATGTGCAATGCTTGCATGCTATTGGTCAAACTACTTTTCAGTCATTTAGCAAGTAATAGAAAAGCAGTTAAATCCTGAACATTTTAGGCAAGTTAGAAATCCTGGCCAGGACATGTTCGGGGAAAAAGAGAACATATGGCCACCCTATTAAATACACTGTTAAAAAAAAAAAAAAAAAAAAAAAATTGAGCCAACTTAAAATTTTAAGGCAACCAGCTTCAGCAGATTTTTTAGTTTTCTCAACTCATTTTTGTAGGAGATTCTGAACTTTTTGTTGCATAAACTTAAAACAAGAAGTTGAGAAAACTCAAAAATATGCTGAAGCTGGTTGCCTTAAAATTTTAAGTTGGCTCAATTTTTTTTTTTTTTTTGTGTATACACAGTGTATACACTTAAAAATAAAGCTTCTTTATTGGCATGGATGGTTCTATGAAGAACATGCAACACCCATGGAATCTTTAAATCCAAAAAATGTTCTTTAAAGTGAAAAAAAGTTTTTTTTAATTTCCATTACATTTTTTTTCACACTAAGAAAAGTGGTTCTTCTTTGGGGAACCCAAAATGGTTCTATGGTATAACTGCAAAAAAAAAAAAAAAAACGTATTACCTTTATTTTTAAGAGCATTTAAGAAGCAGTGCAGTTTCCCTTCTGAAATGTCAAAATTAATTTGATGTGATACAATGTGTGAACACACACAAAAAAAATAGTGTGTGAAAAACACAATATTGAGCATTTCTATAACAATGGAGCATGAAAGAATTCTGGCAACAGAAAAAAAACGAAAAACAAAAAACTGGTTTAAAACATGACATGAACTTATCAACACAGTATCAGACTTTACATCTGATAAAGCAGTATTTTACCTTGGCCATACAGATCATTGTTTTGGCGATTTCTATGTCTCCTTGATGATTCTGTCCAATCTCAGCGATGATAAAACAGGGGTTGGAGCCCCCGATTTTTCTTCCAGGACAAAGTTCAAACTCCGCAGGCATTTTATAGACTAATTGCTTAACTGATTTATGATTAAGAGGCTGGAGATGTGATCACTAGCACGCTGGCATCAAGCAAAGGGGCCGAAAAGAAGGGGATGCTATAATTTAAAGAGACAGAATTGCTCCACCCTACCCACTGCCCGCCCCTATCCACACACCCACACACCCACACACTTCATCGCACATGACAAAAACAAATATACATATAAACCCATTCTTTAAGAGCATGTTGTTGGACTGGAAAAGGCAGTTGAGTAAAGGTGCAATTAATTCAGCTATTGCTAAATTTTCAATACGCATATAACGTAGGGCTGGCTGATGTGGCCAACAAAAAAAAATTGTTTTGATAAGACTTTTAATATCAGTTGATACTGATAATTATCACGAAAAATTTCACATCTTTTGCTTAAAAGCAGATTTTTAAAGGCAGTTGTTTTAAACAACTCTTTATTGTGAGAACAAGACAAACACTTAATGTTTTTAAATTCTTTACCCCTTTTCAGTTATTTTTCCTTAACAAAATAATAAAAACATTTATTTCTTAGTTTCTGCATGTTCTAATCATGATACAGGTTTGTGTTGCCGGACGATGCATGATGTATATCTTCTTCAGCAAAGTTTACAGTGCAGGCTGCAATATTAATAATCCTTTTTTTTTTTTTGTCTCTTAGAAATGCACATTTGACATTACCTTGATTTGACAGTAGAGTTAGGATGCAGATGTAAATTTATGTTCATTATCAAAAACAGTAGCATCCTCATTTTTATGTTTAAGTTTTATTAAAATTAAGCATTGGTCTTCCAGAGTAGCATACATTTAGATCAGGGATGGGCAACTTCGGCCCTGGAGGGCCACTGTCCTGCAGAGTTTAGCTCCAACTCGAAGTATTTGATACAATAGAAAAATAGAACTTAATATTTGGAACAGAAACCTTTGTTTACAATTACAGAGGTCAGACGTTTCCTGTAGTTCTTGACCAGGTTTGCACACACTGCAGCAGGGATTTTGGCCCACTCCTCCATACAGGTCTTCTCCAGATCTTTCAGGTTTTGGGGCTGTCGCTGGGCAACACGGAGTTTCAGCTCCCTCCATAGATTTCCTATTGGTTTCAGGCAGGGCTTAATTTGTGCCGGAACAAGCCAGATCTGGATCCACCGAAATCCGATCCGGCACCTCATTTTGATGGATCCCCCTCCTCACGCGCCCACCTGAGCATGCAAAAGATGCGGCATGTGAACTGCTCTGCTCTCACAAGACATATGCACGGATAGCCTATACACATGCGTTTTCTTTCTCAGCTGTTCACATTTACTTAAGAAAAAACCTGAATACTGGCCAGGACGGCCATTTTTGCATAATTTTGTGTGTATTTGGCCACTTAAACTCAACAATAAACTGCGAAAAATAACTCAATATGATACTCGCTAGGGGGCTTTGGATGTGACTGTGAGCGCTCAGCCTCGAAAAAGCCTCTGGAGTGCACCAGTACCGATTGGCTTAAAAAGACGTGCAAATTATACATTTTTGTGACGATGCAACAATGACCCGATTAAGCAAGTGACAATTTTGACATCTGTCCTGAAATGCGAGCGCAAGTCTTGGATCAGCGACAGCGTGCAGCAGCTCGTATTCATGCGCTGATGCGCTGAAGCCGCTTTGAGAGAGTGAAAGAGAGAAGACGCGGTCCAGCTGAATCACTCACGCTGTTTTCAAATGATTTATTTAATCTGCTAGTTTGTGTGGATTTATTTACCCATACAGGGCTCTAGACTCATTCTTCCCACTGGTCGCACATTTGCGACTAACTTTCTCAGTTTGTTGCACAAACACATAATTTGGGCACAATTTTTTTTTTTGCTACAACATTTGATTAATCAATGCATGCTGACGAACTTTTATCATAGTTAATATTATAGTTATATGGTCACTTTCAAATTCGCGATCTTGGTGTCATGTTTTACAAGAAAAGATAATTGTCTGTTTTGCTTATATCTATACACCTTTCACTTTTAAAGACTAAAACAAAAGATGGATTCATTGTTATTCTCAATTAAAGAGCACAACAATAATAATAAAACAGTAGGTTACAATGACAAACTAGCTTACATAACATTTATTAAAAAAGAGGAATAAGACGAGGCATAGGATACATCACATACTGTATTATTTACCGACTAGTAGCCTAAATTACAGAATGTTTAGCAAATACTGAGGAATCAAATAAATAATCGAAAAAAATAAGGAAAGCCTCCATAGCGTAACGTGAGGTAAACAGTAAAGATAACATGCTTTTCAAAACGAAAACACTATAAAAGCACAAACACTATAGCTTAATCACAAAAATACTGCAATTATTTTCCATCACTCCGTTAAAACATTTAATACATGTCTGCATTAATAATATGGGCTAGTAAAATTCTATATGAATATCCCACATTTCTGCCACGAAACCATGGCACAGTTAGTGTTACTACAGTAAATCCACAGTAAATTATGGATTGAAAAGCCTTCTGACCATTGCGCACAGTGTTTCTTCTGTTTGTCAGCACTGTTTCATCTGCCTTTAAACTAGTTTAAATCAAATCATTTATTTTTTTTGCTGAATTAAAGTGCTTCACACTGGATCTCACAGTGCTGTTTAGCGAGACTCATCAGTGAGTAAACGCATCTTAGTAAACTTGCACTGCGCTGCCATTTGAACTTTGAGCTGAATGGTCCATGTGTCGTGGTTCGAATAGTTGCGGTGTTTCGTTCCACTTTTGGTGCATAAACATCATATTGAACATTTATCAAACATACTGAACATTTTATCCCCCAGCCTATCGCCAACAAACTGTTCAAAGTTCTGAGAAGTGACAGTTGAAAATGATTTTCAAATATCTCTTAATTGAACAATTATCTGGGTTATTTTACATTTAAAAAAATGTTTTAAAAGCAAGCTCATTGCTGAATATGATCATTATTGTTGGTTCTTATTTTAATCTTCCTGTGCCCTTTTGTTTGATTGAATTTGTATTTTGTTGTAATTTTGCATGTACACTGAAAAAAAAAAAACAAGTTAACAAGTTGAATTTACTTAATTTTTATTTTGCAAGATTTTGCACAATTATTTTTTAAGTAAAATGTAAATACAGAATTAAGTAAAATCTATTTAACTAAGTTATCTAAAATTAGCAAAGGAAATAAGTCAATTTAACGTGGCCAGGTAGAGTTTGATGAGTAATTTCTACATAATTATTTCAACGGGATCATGATGTTGATATTTACTTAAACAATCTTTGTAAAAATAACAAACAATTCCAAGTAAAATATACTTATAAGTTCAAACTTTAAATTCTACAAGCTTAAATTGAGTACTAATATTGAATTTACACTTTTCTTGCCTCAACCAAATTATTTAATGTAGAAATTACATGTTTTTCTGTAGTATTTACTTCACCACAAAATCATTTTTATCAGTGGATTTTGTTATTGTAAAATGCATTGAGGAGCTCTTTTAAAGGCGCTATAGAAAATAAAGTTATTATTTTTATTCGCCTATAGTTTAATGCTGAGTTGAGACTGTTGAGCAGGGGTGCCATGAAGAGTTCTAAGGGGTATTCTTAGAAGAATTTATGTTTTCTTTTGACATTTAATAAGAAATTGAAAGAAACTGGGTAAGAATAAGAAATTGAAATAATGTTTAGTTTATATTATTTCAAGTAAAGAAAATGTTTATGTTTTAGTTAACTATGAGTGTGTGTAATAACCCTGTTTCCATCTATTGTTGCAGTTTCAACCAGTCTTACACACCTAGACAACCCTTTATTTTACATTCATTTTTTTTTTTTTTTAATAATTAAATCATCATTACAAAAATAATTTTTAACAGTTAAAATATTTTTTCCTTCCTATTCCCAGTAAGATTGCAATCTGGCATGAACAATGACGAATACAAAACCCATCAAAACAGCTTAACAGCACAACAACCTTAAACACAAAGGGAATAGTGGAGTAGAAGTTGTAAATCTGCAGTCTTATTACACATTAAAAAAAGAACTGGTAGCCAGTAGTTAAGAGCTTCTTGTCCTAAACTTTTGAGACATAAAGGTAGCACACAATTAAATTTGAACACGTCGTCAACGCTGGTGCTGCCATTTAAGTGGTCATATGATGTTGCTAAAAAAACAGTTTTTTGTATTTGGTGTAATGCAATACGTGGTTTAAGGTTAAAAAAACACATTATTTTCCACATACTGTACATTATTGTTGCTCCTCTATGCCCCGCCTTTCTGAAATGCGTTGATTTTTACTAAGCTCATCGTTCTGAGAAGTGAGGTCTACGCTGATTGGCTAGCTATCCAGTGCATTGTGATTGGCCGAATATCTCAAACGTGTGACGGAAATGTTATGCCCCTTGCCGTATTGTGATGCCGTGTCCTGGTGCGACATTACAAACGAGGCATTTGTTGCATTCAGTGGGGATATAATTACTGATTATAATGACTTATACTGTCTTTTTACACGTTGCGTTGCATATCGCACCTCGTAAGCATAACACCATGTCTGCATTTGTGATCGGAGAAATGACAAAAAACAAGCACTACTCTACACTGCTCAAAACTCGCGTTTGAATAGTAGCAAATTCTTTAAATAAGCAAACATACTTACAGGCTGTGAGTCAGAAGCCCCAGACTGTCCTTGAAAAGTTGGAATTGCGCCACTTTATAGAAACAGCCTTTGTGCACGACAGTAGGCTACTCTCCCAGGTTCTAGAAATAGTCCTCCGTAAAATGCGCTATACACACTCTAATATTTGGGTTGAACTGTTTTGGAAAAGTGTTGTAAATACAACTTAACCACTGATTTCTAGTTGTGTCCTCTTTTGGAAGCCCAAATAAAGTATTCGCTTTCACAACAAAACACACAGCGTCTCCACGACACGGCGGCGGCAGCAACAAAACTACAGCGAGAATCAAAGTAACGCCTTCTTTCTTAAACATTTGGGCGGTGTTTTGCAAATCTTCCCACAGAGTGACGAAGACATGTGGGACATGTTTAAATGAGGCGTTTTAGGAAGGCGTGGTCGAGTCTTAACTTTTATAAAGAATATCTCTTTGGATTTGAGACTTTAGTCTTTGCAACTCAAGGGATCTTATCTATGCACGAACAGCTTGTAACACTTGAAATCGCATCATATGACCCCTTTAACTTGAATACGGTTCTTTCGTACGGTTTCATACTATTAATGTTGCTTGTTTATTGCTGATCTGCTTTTGACGTAATAATTAGTTTGACGTAATTAATCTCCAATCTTTTCTTGTACAGTCATCTCATTTTCATTAGTGTAAGGACCCGATTCTACTCTACACTGCTCAAAACTCGCGTTTGAATAGTAGGGAAACATTGATCCTTTTAATATCCATTACGGAAGTATACCCAGGACAAAGAGAGGACGGTTAAATGGTTTATTGAACAACACCGCAGAATGAGCAGGAGATCAGGTGAGTATTCAGAGCAATACAACTTCGGATATCTTGATGAGGTAGGTGATGGTAGGCTTGTCTTACAGGACCAGCAGATAGTGGATGGATAGGCTGAAGAGAGACCACACCAGTTTATCTTGACCTGAGGCGAGGAGGACAAGGAGACAATGGAGGACGAAGACGAGGAGAATACACTGGAGAGAACACAGGATGTAAGTACAGGAAATCACACTTGAAGGACTATACTTGGGAAGAAAAAAAAAAAAAAGTGGCCTAGAGAAGGAGTCCACCGCGTGTAAACAAGACCAGACGTTGGAGTGAGGTGATGAGTCTGCTTATAAAGCCAGCTTGATGAGTGTGCTGATGGGTGACAGGTGCATGTGATTAGAATGCAGGTGAGGGAGTGCGCTGGGATTGGCTGGTGTGGATCTCTGGCTGTTCTGTGTCAATATCTTATTTTAATCACTTTATTTTTTTACGTTTTTGCTTTGAACTCCGGACAGGTGCTTCCTTCCATCCATTGTGTACTTTTTTGTGCAGTTAATGTCATGTTAACTGTATTTTGAGGTGATGAGAGCATGTTCACGTTCACTTCTCACATTCTAGAAGTCACAGATTTTTATTAAATTTTACTATATTATTAGTTAGTGTTCCTATTTGTAAGAAAAAAAAATATATATAAGGCCCCTTAGCATTCTGGGTTTATATGCTTAGACCCAATTTAACATACGTGTAATTGTTTGTGACATTTTCTCATTTTTCATTGTAGTTTTTTGAAACTTTGGAAACTACTATTTTTATTACACTAATTTTATTATCAAATTTTTCTATTTTTATTATCTAATTTCATACCATTTGTATTATCAATTATTTTAATTACTCTTACACGGATTTGAGACTGCGTAAGTTGATTTGACACTATTCGGCAGTGATAATTTTTCATAATCAGTAATCAAACAATGCTGGGTTGGGAAAGCAGACTTGAAAGAGATCATGCAAGTTCAAACAGCAGTGGTTCTCTATGTGCTAATACCACTTTGATTTTCTGTGTCTGTGGCACGTAGGACAGAAATTTGTGTGTAAAAAATACAAGAAAACTAATTGAAGCAGAGAGGAGCTGTAAAACTGCCTGCATTGAGGAGCACATTCTTTTAAAACCGGACCAGTGACTGTCATGAGAGGAAACTGGAAAAACAAGAATGGTAGGTGAGATGAGCCTATTAGTGTTTTCGAAGCTTATTTCAGGAATATGTTGAAAATAATTCAAACTATATCGAAGCAGATGTGACAGATAATGATAACAATTTAGAATACTATCCCATCATTAATGAATAACTATACAGTGTTTTGGATCTGGATAATGATATTGCTATTTACCTGTTTAAATGTTATATTATTTGCTTGTTTTTTTGTTTTTGTTTTTTGGTAAGGCCATATGCTTTGATGTGAACATGTTTGCACTTGCAGTACTTGCTTTGTTAGGATGAATAATGCCTATTTCATACATGCTCCGTGTACATGTGTGAAATAGGCAAGTCGTGGCCTAATGGTTAGAGAGTCAGACTCGTAATCGAAAGGTTGCGGGTTCGAGTCCCCGGCCGGCAGGGATTGTAGGTGGGGGGAGTGAATGTCCAGCGCTCTCTCCACCCTCAATACCACGACTGAGGTGCCCTTGAGCAAGGCACCGAACCCCCAATTGCTCCCCGGGCGCCGCAGCATGGCTGCCCACTGCTCCGGGTGTGTGTTCACGGTGTGTGTGTGTGTGTGTGTGTGTGCGCATTTGTTCACTACTCACTGCTGTGTGTGTGCACTTGGATGGGTTAAACGCAGAGCACCAATTTCGAGTATGGGTCACCATACTTGACAATACGTCACGACTTTTTTTACAGTCCGTGTGCGTTACGTATGCGATGCAGAAGCAGCACGGACTCATTGTGCTTTCATACAGGACGTGTTTGCAGTCCGCTCCTGATCCGCGGCTGTTTACCACAAACACAACATTTATCCATTATTTTGATTTCAAATACAAACGTTGTTAGCCTATACTGAAAGTGCTTTTTCAGCATTGTGATCCTCTTTTATCACAGTACAGTTACACAATTTTTCATAGACATGTTCTCGTTTAAACTCAATTAATATAAAAACGTATTAAATTAATTTAGCTATAGATTTGTCTATTAAGTTGCTCAAGCAAGTGGAAACACAGCACATAGCGTATGCTGTGTTAGGCTATCACAAATACTTTAAATTAAAACTTAACACTGACAAAAACAGTTGGCTCTAGTGCCTTTTACATTAAAAAATGTATTACAAACAGTCCCGTGGGTCTTAAAGAACTTTGTTTTTCTACCTCCACAAGACAAGTGCATGCATTGCCTTGTTTATATAAAAGTGCACTTTTCTTTGTTTTAAACCTAGCCAAAAAGACTGTGAAACACAGTAGACTTTATAAAGAATGAATAGATATAATTATAGTTATATCAATTCATTGTGAAATTACTACATTTCCGTGTCAATCCATTTTCATTTTTACTGCGAACAAAGAGCTGTCATTTTAATTCAACGTGTGCAGAACAGCTAAAGTAGACTAAGGCTACGTCCACACAAAGCCAGATTTCTCCCTATCCGATCTTTTTTTTTGCCTCAAATTCCGTAAACACGGAGTCGTCTCAGGAAATATCTGTGTCCACACGGAATCACTGAAAACGACTGAAAACGATGTAGTACACATGCCAGACCAATATGTGGCGCTGTAATTCTGCCACAGAGATACACAAAAAAACAGAGAAGAAGACTTGGACCATGTACGTAAACATTGCGCGCTGAATATAAACTAACACACAAAGCAGAAGATTTTGCTTTAATAAAACTAATGAGCTCAGTAGGTTCTGCAGCATGAACACAGGCACGTAGTCTGACATTGTTGTTGTTGATGTCGCTGTTATGTGACGCAGCAGTGTCTGATTCTTCTGAGATCTTCTGATGGCTACTTCCAGCAGGATAATGCACCATGTCACAAAGCTCAAATCATCTCAGACTGGTTTATTGAACATGAAAATGAGTTCACTTTACTCAAATGGCCTCCACAGTCTCCAGATATCAATCCAATAGAGCACCTTTGGGATGTGGTGGAACGGGAGTGAAGTGAAGTGACATACTGCCAAGTATGGTGACCCATACACGGAATTCGTGTTTTTAGAAAGAATTAAGGCAGTTCTGAAGGCAAAAGAGGGTCCAACCCGGTACTAGCAAGGTGTACCTAATAAAGTGGCCAGTGAGTGTATATGTATTATTTATTTTATTTATTTATTTAGTCATTTAGCAGACGCTTTTATCCAAAGCGACTTACAAATGAGGCCATAAGAAGCAATCAAAACCAACAAAAGAGCAACAACGTGCAAGCGCTATTACAAGTCTTGGTTAGCCTAACGCAGAACAGATAATTATCATTATTATTAATTTTTTTTTATTTTTTTTTTATAAAAAGACATATAGATAAAATAAAATAAAATTAGAATAGAGAGTGCTAGAGTTAGAGGGTCAAGCAAAGATGGAACAGATGAGTTTTTAGCCGTTTCTTGAAGATGGGTAAGGATTCAGCTGCTCGGATTGAATTGGGCAGGTCATTCCACCAGATGGGAACAGTTAATGAAAAAGTCTGTGAAAGTGTTTTTGTGTGTCTTTGGGATGGTACAATAATGCGTCGTTCACTTGAAGAACGCAAGCTTCTAGAGGGCATATAAATCTGAATTAATGAATTTAGGTAAAGGGGTGAAGAGCCAGTGGTGGTTCTGTAGGCAAACATTAATGCCTTGAATTTAATGCGAGCAGCTATTGGTAGCCAGTGCAAATTGATGAACAGAGGCGTGACGTGCGTTCTTTTCGGCTCATTAAAGATTAATCTTGCAGCTGCATTTTGGATTAATTGTAGAGGTTTAATAGAATTGGCTGGAAGACCTGCCAAGAGAGCATTGCAATAGTCAAGTCTGGACAGAACAAGAGCCTGAACAAGGAGTTGTGTTGCATGTTCCGAGAGAAAGGGCCTGATTATGTGTTATGTGTGTGTGTTTTGTTTTTTTGCAAATATGATTTATTCTAATGCAATATTCTCATCGGTTTTCTATCAGCTGTGACATAGGCTATAATCTGCATGTTTTTATATTTTATCCATGGGCAAATTTTTTTCTACCTTTATAGAGGGCATTTTCTCGCTAATCTCATTTGATCTATAAATTCAATTATAATAATGTGATTGTTATTATCTATACATTATCAAATTAAATAATTTACACAGAAAAATACAACTACATTAAATTATGAGATTCTTTTCAAATTTTCTTGGAATATACAAACAAGAAATGATGGTGGAAAATTACTGGCATTGTCTATATGAATGTTAAAATCACCCAACATAATAACATTTGGAGACATGGAACATAAATAAGTTAAAAGTTCAGAAAGTTCTGTTAAAAAGGCATTATTGCTCTTGAGAGGGCGGTAAATGGTAGTGAGGATGGCCCCGTCAATTTGTAAGGCAAGCGATTCAAAAGAAGAATATACAGGCAGAGTTAACTGAGATACGTTCAATTTATCTTTATAAAGTATCGCTAGGCACCCTCCCCGTCCCATAATACGGGATTTACAGACATAACTATATCCTGGGGGAACAGACTGGTTTAAATGAAAAAAGTCAGCTGATTTTTGCCATGTCTCAGTTAAACAGAGAAAGTCAAACTTACGGTCAGACAGCAGATCGTACATTAGAGGTCTCTCTTTAGTGGAAAGTGATCGTATATTAAATAATCCAAAGGAGAAATTGTTTTTACCAGAATCGTTGCCAACCGATCTGGCCAAGTTGGTTAATACACCAGGATCAACAGTCCGTGTGATCCTCCTCACCGAGCGTGGTTTAGATGACCAAAAGGATCGTATCTGACTTGAGCCATCAATGTTATAACTCCGCCGAGACCCACGATGTATATATTTCCGACGTGGTATGAACACGATATCCGAGGGAAGATGTAGAGTTGATGGAAGATTAAAAGGACGCAAGCGGAGGACGACCCAGATGTAATTCATCCGCACCAGTAACTCAATAATCTTCATAGTTGTTCCCCGTGACAGAGGTACCATGAAGAAACAGTTCAATAACCAGCAGGCAGACCAACAACCGCAGAGAGCATGAACATGCAGATCAACCAGCACACAGAGCCGCCGAATCAGTGTAGATACACAAATCAGTGTGACTCCTTAAAACAGTTTAAAACAGTTCATAAATGTATTCATGCATTGATAAGTGCATGAAAATTACAAACAGTGAAAAGTTTAAAATTCTCTCCCTAGGCAGCGGCAGCTAACAGCGCCAGCGTTCACCCGGAAGTGGTAAAAGAAGATTTATTTGCCGGTGAGAATATGCTAGCCGTGTGAGAACCAATGCTTGTTTGCAGGAGCAAAGGAAGCAAAGTTTCCTTTCTTTGGCGAAGGAAAACCAGTCTCCTCTTGGCTTTTTTAAAATTAATTAATACATTTTTTATTATTTATTTATTTTTACAAATCCTTGTTTTGTACTTGTCATTTGTGACCGGTGTTTTGTTTTGTTTTGCTCTCTGTCCTCTGTGCTTCTGCATTCGTCACTTCTCACAGGCGCATACGCTACACATACGTCCTTCGTCATCCGTCCGGAATGGCTTGCGTGTACAATAGTTAGAGAAAGGAACTGTTTCTAATGTTTCAAATATGGATGTTTTTCAAAAACGCATCAATTCGCTACAGGAAGCCTTTATTCACTCTCCGGAGCCGTAGGAGGCACATTTTATTGTGGATGGATGTGCTTTATTAGACTTCTTTTGGACTGTTGAATGAAAACACCCACCCACTGCCATTATAAAGCATGAAAGAGCCAGGACATTTTTTAATATAACTCTGATTGGATTCGTCTGAAAGAAGAAAGTCAAGGAAGCCTTGAGGGTGAGTAAAACATGGGCTTATTTTCATTTTGACGTGAACTATCCCTGTAACTAACAAGAAACGAATAAATTAGTAATAGCAACAAAAAAAAAAAATCTAATTTTATTAATTCAATATTACTTGTAATTACATTTTTTTAAAATTAAAAAGTAAAAATTGTTTCTACATTCAATTTTTGGTTTATTTCTTTACCCCTGCTAGCGCACTAAAACTACTATTTTTAATCACACTAAAGAAATGCTGGCTTATTTTTCAAACCCGAGTTGAAACTTGAGTAAGGACACTGGGTTGATTTGACTCAATATTTTTTTTTGCAGCGCTTATGACAGGAACATTTGGAAAATAAAAGAAAACTTTCTGTTTCTGAGCAAAAATTGTTTCTGCACCATTTTCTTTTAATGTAGTTTTTTGACTTCTGCTAGTGTAATACAACTTCTGTTTATATCACTGTAAAAAACACTGAAACTATTGAGTAGGGAAGTTGGGTTGATAATTGTTCATAACCAGTAACCCAATGGTTCTGGGTTGAGAATGCAGATTTGAAAGAGATAACATCATACATGTCACGCAAGTTCAAATGGCAGTGGTTCTCTGTGTGCTAACACCACTTTGGTTTTCTGTGTTTGTGGCATGTAGGACAGGAATTTGTGTGTAAAAATGCAAGAAGACTAACTGAAGCAAAAAGGAGAGATAACTGTAAAACTGCTTGCATGCAGGAGCACATTCGTTTATTCTGTCATGAGAGAAAACTGGAAAAACAAGAATGGCAAGTTGAGAGGAGCCTATCCGTGTTCATGAAGCTTATATCAGGAATATGGAATATAATTAAAACAATATCAAAGCAGAGATGAGACATAATGGTAACACTTTAGAATACTGTCCCATCATTAATGAATAAGGAACAAATTAACAACATAATATTAACATTCTAGTAACTACTCAATTAGCTAACAAGAAACTCTGATTAATGAATGAATTTTTTTTTTTTTTTTTTTTATGTTACTTGAAATGGCAATAATTCTATATAAAGTATATACTTTTTTGTATATTTCTTGACCCCAGCTAGCACACTATTTAAAAACTATATAAAACTATTTTTATCACTCTAAAAAAAACGCTGGCTTATTTTTCAAACCCGAACGCTGGAAACTGTTGAGTTGATTAGATTTTTTGTCTCTGGGTTGATTTGACCCAATTTGGTTTGATAATTGTTCATTGTTTGCAGAGCTAATGACTGGAATATTTGGTAAATAAAATAAATTAATATTTTAAATTTCTGAGTGACAATTGTTTCTGCACAATTTTTTTTTTAAATAGTTTTTTTGACTCTTAATTCTGTCTTAATTCTACATTTTCCCTTATTCACATTAATTAATAACCTGTATAAGTAGTTCTTAGTATAGTTCTCTAGGGGGTATGAAAATAATTATATGAATATAATTAATTTCTTGTTTCTCGTTAGTTAAGAGTAGTCACTAGTGTTGTGTAGGATCTCCTTTGAAATCTAAAGATGGCGCCGCAGATGGCAGCTACTGTGCATTGCTCATCAGTGTTTGTACTGTTTTTGTTTGTTTTTCCTGTTTTTTGTTATTCAAATACGATCAGTTTTACCAGGGATGACCTGCTGAAAATTCGGCAGAACACACCACAAAATCTTTTACCGGATTTTGACTACTCAGACGTTTTGCTGGACATTGTAGTTGGCGGAGCCATAGCTCTGGTCAAACGCTTCAGGAGGACGTGCAGATGGGGGAAGCGAGCCAGCGCGCTCGTGAAGCTTCGTCAGCGTGGATTTCGAATGCCATTGCCTAGCATCCATTTGGCGAATCTCTGCTCTCTATCCAACAAAACGGACGAACTCCTTCTGTTCTCTTGGACAAACAATGATTTTTCTAACTCTGCTGCTTTGTGTTTCACGGAAACCTGGCTAAATGCCGACATACCGGACAGCGAAATTAGGCAGATTCGAAATCTGCCTAATTTCCAGCTGATCAGAGCAGATCGGGACATGGAATCAATGGGGAAATCGTGCGGCGGCGGGACGTGCTTTTACATCAATGAGAGGTGGTGTACAGATGTAACTGTGTTAAAGAAGATGTGCTGTTCAGATCTAGAAACGCTCTTCATTAACTGCAAGCCGTTCTACTCGCCGTTCTACTCGTTCATTCTCGTGAGTGTCTACATTCCTTCGCATGCGCACGTGAGCTCAGCTTTACAGAAACTCGCTGATCTGATCACAGACACAAAACAACAACACACGGACTCTGTTTTAATCATTCTCGGGGACTTTAATAAAGCAAATCTCTCCAGCGAACAGCCAAAATACAGACAGCACATCACATGTCCCAACAGAGACAGTAATATATTGGATCACTGTTACACAGCGATAAAGGATGCATATCACTCTGTCCCACGAGCAGCTTTAGGACTCTCTGATCACTGTTTGGTTCATCTTATTCCGTCCTACAGGCAGAAACTTAAATCTGCAAAACCTGTATTAAGAACTGTTAAAAGATGGACTAATGAAACAGAGCGGGATTTACAAGCCTGTTTCTCTCTCACTGATTGGACTGTTTTTGAAAATGCTGCCTACGATCTGGACGAGCTCACAGAGACTGTAACATCTAATATCAGTTTCTGTGAGGATATGTGAATTCCTACCAGGACTCATCTAACTTATAACAACAACAAACCGTGGTTCACTGCAAAACTCAGACAGCTCCGTCAGGCCAAAGAAGATGCTTACAGGAATGGGGACAGAGTCTTGTATAAACAGGCCAAATACACACTTTGTCTGAAATCCTGTGCTGACCAGCTGGCCCCCATCTTCACACAGATCTTCAACAGATCACTGGAGCTGTGTGAAGTCCCCTCATGCTTCAAACGCTCCCCCATAATCCCCATCCCAAAGAAACCCAAGATTACAGGATTTAACGACTACAGACCTGTGGCTCTAACGTCTGTGGTCATGAAGTCATTTGAAAAACTGGTTTTGGCTTATCTGAAGGACATCACTGGACCCCCTGCAGTTTGCCTACAGAGCAAACAGGTCTGTGGATGATGCAGTCAACATGGGACTGCATTACACACTGCAACACATAGACAGACCAGAGACTTATGTGAGGATCCTGTTTGTGGACTTCAGCTCGGCCTTTAACACTATCAATTCCAGACCTCCTCCTGCCCAAACTAACTCAGCTCTCCATCCCCACCTCCGTCTGTCAGTGGATCAATATATTTCTGACAGACAGGCAGTAGCTAGTGAGGCTGGGAAAATTCTCATCCAGCACCCGCACCATCAGCACTGGAGCTCCTCAGGGCTGCGTTCTCTCCCCACTGCTCTTCTCCCTGTACAGCAACGACTGCACATCTAAAGACCCCTCTGTCAAGCTCCTGAAGTTTGCAGATGACACCACACTGATCGGCCTCATTCAGGACGGTGACGAGTCTGCTTACAGAGAGGAGGTTAAGGAGCTGGCTGTCTAGTGCAGTCTTAACAACCTGGAGCTCAACACGCTCAAAACTGTGGAGATGATCGTGGACTTGAGGAGAAACCCCCCTGCTCTCCCCCCACTCACCATCATGAACAGCACTGTAACAACAGTGGATTCATTCAGATTCCTGGGCACCACCATCTCTCAGGACCTGAAGTGAGACAATCAAATTGACTCTGTTGTGAAAAAGGCCCAGCAGAGGTTGTACTTCGTTCACCAGCTGAGGAAGTTCAACCTGCCACAGGAGCTGCTGAAACAATTCTATTCTGCCATCATTGAATCCATCCTTTGCACTTCAATAACTGGCTGGTTCAAATCTGACCTCAGAAGACTACAGAGGGTAGTCCGGACTAGAGCCCTGCATTTCATGTTTTTTTACGCCTCTAGGGCCGGGCTTCGGGCCAATTTTCACGTCATAGTTCAGACGCAGGCCGGGCCTCGGGCCTGCTTTGGGTTTCTCCTTATTTTTATATTGTAGAAATCTATCGATTAGTGATGAAAAAAATTGCAGCGCTGGTTGAAACAAGACGAGACCGTGCTGCCGCGACTGAGAGCAGCTCTATGGTGTTTAGTTTCCCGCAGCAGCGTGCGCACATGACTTCAGCGCAGCTGAATAGTTCTGCGTTCAAATGCACGCAATAGGCTAAAGCTTGCTGCAAAACCCCAGCAAACATAACCATGAATGTGTCTGTGGGAAATAGTAAGGAGATATTTGAATTATTTACTAATAAACTAATGTTTTCTGAGTCTGTGTCGCAAGGATGAAGTTGCTGATCCTCACTCGCCGTCTCCTCATTAGACGCGCTTTTAGAGAGAAATGCATCTTTATTGATTATGATTAAGATTATAATAAAAGAGTTTTTGTTTTCGTATTTTCTTATTTCGTTAAGTGATAATTTAAAGCTTTCATCATGTTTGTTTTCTTTGTTTTATAAAATAACTACCTTTTGTTGGCATTGTGAGTGCACACAAATACAAGTAGACCCTTTACAGTTCCGAATCATGTATTATTCTTACCTTTATCAAAAATAAAAAAAATAATAAATGACGGCGTAGGCTATTTTAATTTGTTTCCACTGAAGTAAATCCAAGTGTTTGCGCTGGTGTCTCAATGTCCTGCAGAGCGCGCTTTAGCTTCCACTCTCCGCACAAACTTAGATATAGGCTAGCGCACATTATTATTATAGCACAGGTTTAACGTTTAAACATTGTTATATACTTGAACTGTTTTAGTATATCTATAGATTTTTTTTAGGCAAGTCATGATGATATGAGAAGGCTAAATTGATCAAACATAGGCTATGATCAGCTCATGCCGCTGGCCGCTTGGTCGTTACTTTATAAAAACAAAAACGTATAGGCTATTCAACGTATAAAAATGCTCCAAACGTTTTTCTAAATTAACTTAATAAAAAAACTAAACAAAATATAATAATTTTGCCATTACACACAAAACTGAACTATTTTAATAGCCGAAACAGTAGTATAAACTGTTTTTTCAGGGGGAAAAAAGACGGGCTCAGGTCGGACTCGGGCCGGTAATTCTGATAAGCTGTCGGACTTGGGCCGGGCTAGGGCCTGAGCGTCTCGGGCCAGGGCTGGGCTAGGGCCTAAATTTGAGGCCCGTGCAGGGCTCTAGTCCGGACTGCTGAGCGAATCATTGGTACAACCCTTCCCACTCTCCAAGAACTGTATTTATCCAGAGTGAGCAAAAGGGCAGGTAAAATCACTCTGGACCCCTCACACCCAGCACACTCCTTCTTTGAACTGTTACCATTTGGTCGACGCTACAGAGCTCTGAGAACCAGAACGACCAGACATAGGAACAGTTTCTTCCCTCAGGCAATCCAACTCTTGAACACTTGAACTCTTAACAATAAACATGAAACACACAACACTATCATACTTTTTATGTTTATTTTACAAACATACTTATTACATTTCAAATTTGGACCTAACATACCTGTACATACTGAGTTGTCTATTTTGTATATTGTGTTTGTGCTATTTGGCACATTGTCCATTTTTGTATATTGTACTTTATTTTATTTTATATTTATTTTTATTTTATTTTATTATTATTCTTTTTTTATTATATTCTTCTATGTCCTGTCCTGTTGCTGTCATTCTGTCGCACTGTGGAGCTACTGTCACTAAAACAAATTCCTTGTATGTGCAAACATACCTGGCAATAAAGCTAATTCTGATTCTGATTCTGGAATGTTGCCAAAACCCGCAAACAAACCCGCATGGCCGTCTAGGTGACAAGGTCTTCACTGGGGATCTGTCTCTGGGGCTCATCTATGTGTCCTGATCTCCGCTGACATTCAGGGCTGTAGTTACAATTTTATTTCCAATAGTATCGATCTTGGAAGTAAAATAGTTCATACTTCCATTACTGCTGTGCTGTTGGGAAATGTCAACACCTGTTGATACTTTGTTTTGTTAATTTAGCCACTGTATTGAATAAATACCTGGGGTTATGTTTGTTTTCTTCTAAAAGAGATGAAAAGTAATCATATCTAGCAGTTTTTAATGCTTTTCTGTAGGATATGGTACTTTCCCGCCAAGCAATACAAAATATCTCTAGTTTTGTTTTCCTCCAGCTGCGCTCCATTTTCCAGGCTGTTCTCTTTAGGGCGTGAGTGTGCTCATTATACCACAGTGTTGGACTCTTTACCTTAATCTTCCTTAAGCGTAAAGGAGCAACCATATCTAAAGTGCTAGAAAAGAGTGAGTCCATAGTTTGTTACATCATCAAGTTTTTCTTCACTGTTGGATATGCTGAGGAATTGAGATAAATCAGGAAGATTATTTACAAAGCAGTCTTTTGTAGAAGTGATGGTTCTGCCATACTTGTAACAAGGAGTAGAATTAACAGTTTTAGCTATATGTGTCAGTCTGTGTCTCGTGTTTCCCCGCCTCTCGTATCCATATTTGGCCTTCCTGTTCCTGTCCTCGTTCCATGTTCATTAGTTGATTAGTCCCTAGCCCTGTGTTTAATTGCCCTGCACCTGTTTCCGTTCTTCCCTGTTGATTTCCCAGTGTTCTCTAGCCCTGTGTCTCCCTGTCTCCCAGGTCCTGCATTGTTCATCCATCCCCCTTGCTCCATGTTCCGTGTGTTTGGAAGTTCAATAAAACCTGACGACTGGATTTCTCCGTGTCTCCTCGCTCCTTGCTCCGAGTGCAACGTGACAATATGGAATTTGCACAAGACTAGATAATGATCTGAGATATCATCACTTTGCTGCAGAATTTCAGCACCATTAACAATTCCATGTGACAATATTAAATCTAGATTATGATTTCGACAATCAGTAGGTCCTGAGACATGTTGTCTAATCCCAATAGAGTTCAGAATGTATATGAATGCTGATCCTAATGCATCTTTTTCATTATCAACGTGGATATTAAAATCACCAACAATTAAGACTTTATCTTAATAAAGATAAAGTCTTTTGCTGATTTATCTGATAGAAAATCAGCAAATTCTTTAATAAAGTCTGTATGATGCCCTGGTGGCCTGTATACAGTAGCCAGTTCAAACATCACAGGGCATTAATCATTAACACTTGTTTCTCTAGATAATGTTATATGAAGCACCATTATTTCAAAGGAGTTATATTTAAAGCATCCCCTCTGAGAAATACTGAGAATATTGCTATAAATTATAGCAACACCTCCCCCTTTGCCTTTTGGACGCGGCTCATTTTTTATAACAGTAATCTTGGGGGGTAGACTTGTTTAAAATAATGTATTCATCTGGTTTTAGCCAAGTTTCTGTCAAACAGAGCACATCTAGGTTATGATCAGTGATCATATCATTTGCAAAAAGCACTTTTGTAGAAAGGGACCTGATATTCAGTAAGCCAAGCTTTATCATTTGTTTCTCTGTATTATATATTTTTTTTATTTGTTGAACATCAATTAAATTGTTACTCTTCAATTGGTTTGGACATTTTTTGTATTTTCTAGTTCGGGGAACAGACACAGTCTCTATAGTGTGATATCTAGGTGAAAGAGTCTATATGTGCTGAAAATTAACTGACTTCTGTGACATGAGGTGGCTATCAGACAGTCAGTTTAGCCAGTCTGTCTGCTTCCTGACTTGGGCCCCAGTTAGTCAAGTACGAACTCTTAGAATATGTGCCATATTTCTAGAGAGAAGAGCGGCGCCACCCCAGGAGGGATGAAGACCATTTCTTTTCAACAGGTCAAGAATGCCTCAAAAACTCGTCTAATTTCTCTATATAACGTATGTTATTCTGCAGGCACCACTTAGACATCCAGCCATTGAGTGACGACAGTCTGTCTTAAATCTCACCCTGGTAAGCAGGGAGGGGACCAGAGAATATTACAGTGTCTGACATCATACATGCAAGTTCACACACCTCTTTAACATTATTTTTAGTTATGTCCGACTGGCGAAGTCGAACATAATTAGCGCCGACGTGAATAATAATCTTACTGAATTTATGTTTAGCATTAGCCAGCACTTTTAAATTTGCCAAGATGTCAGGCGCTCTGGCTCCCAGTAAACATTGGACTATGGTGGCTAATGTCTCTATTTTTACATTCCGTACAATAGAATCGCCAATAACCAGTGGGTACATCACTGAGTGGGGAGAACCTGTTTGATGTTTTGGTCTGAACGGAAGAGCGATGCAGTTGCCCTGCTGCCAAGGCGCTGAAACCAGAACCGAACAATGTACAGGACTCCCTGAGCTAGTCGCATCCAAAGCAGTATCTACAGCCGTCACATTCTTACTATCCTCAACTAAAGTTTGGATGCGTGTCTTTAGTTCTGAAATCTTCTCTGTCAGCCTAACTATTTCCCTGCATTTATCACATATGAATCCCTTGTCGCCGACAGAGAGAGATAAACTATACATGTGGCAAACAGTGCAAACAACAATAGCAGGAGAATAAGCCATTACTCAACATGATTGATGAATGATTCACTTACCACTGTTGTTTGATGAACTCGTGAAAAACGGAGTGAGAGAGAAAAGGAACGGAGCGAGAAAAAGAAAACTCTCAGTACCATTTTGCATAAAACAAACGCTGCAACAACTGTGATAAACTAAACCACTTCGCAAGATGCTGCAGATCAGCAGCACAGCCAACAGCTGCTAAGACTTACTACCAGCCTAGGACCCAGCAAAGGGATAAAATACATGAGCTGGATGCACAACCAGATAACAATCTGCAAGACACGTTCTACTGTGACCCTGTTGATCTCAGCAGTCAAAAGGGTGAGATTTTCACAACACTAAAATTGAAAAATGGAAATGGCCAACTGTAAGTAAAAGTTGATATGGGCGCTAAATGTAATGTCATATCCAAACGAATGCTGAATAGTTTGAATCATACAACCCCTATCGACACAGCAGAGAAAGTCAATCTTGTGGCTTATGGAGGAGAGACAATTGACACTGAAGGAACCACAGTGTTGCAGTGTGTCCATGGGGAATTTACATTCCATGTAGTGGATCGGAATGTAAACCCCTTCTCGGCCTGCAGGATAGCATCGCTATGGGACTCACTCAACCCTGACAAATGCAAATTCACAGTCAATTCGGTCCAATACGTTGGTCACCTGCTAACTGCTAATGGTGTCAAACCTGACCCTTAAAAAACTAAAGCTGATGTGACATGCCAACACCTCAGGACAAACATGCACTGAAGCAGTTCTTAGGCATGACAAATTACCTATCAAAATTCATTGCCCAGTACAGTGACATCACTGGTCCTTTGAGACAGTTGATTCATCAGAATGTGGAGTGGTGCTGGCATTAGACTCATGATGAGCCTTTTGCAAGACTGCCAAAAGCTTTGACCACCCCCCCCCAGTTTTGCAGTATTTTGATACGTCCATACCAGTGGTCCTCTCAGCAGACGCCATGGCCTTGGTGCAGTATGCTTACATCGAGGATGGCCTGTAGCATTTGCATCACGAGCCCTCACGCCCACCGAATCATGCTACGCTCAGATCGAAAAAGAAATGTTGGCACTCATGTTTTTTCCAAAAAAATTTCATCTACGGCTGCCCAGTCACTGTAGAAACTGATCATCACCCCTTGATAACAACCTCACCCCGCTTACAGGGTATGATGATGAAACTGCATCGTTACCATCTGGATGATATCTTTAAACGTGGCAAGCAGCTGTTTGTGGCTGATGCCTTGTCCCGAGCCCACCTCTCCACATCTGACCCACAACTCACAGATGACCTACTGGAGGTCATGACTGTTCAGGTACTCACCTCCTGTCGCATAGATGAACTCAGGGCTGCTTTACAAAAAGATATCACATGCCAACAGCTTTCTGATATGATTAGGAACGGCTGGCTAGCCACCTCGAAAGAACTTCCGTATTCCTTGCGTGAGATGAGCTGACCATTAAGGATGACTTTACACTTGTTAAATAAAAGAAAAAAAATAAATACTGGCAAATTGTTTGATTCGGACTGTAAGGAATTTTATCTAATCAAAACACCAAAAACTAGAAAATCAGGACATTTGCCATCATTTTCTGTGAGGCACTAAAACTTTAAGCACAGTTTTTGCAAAACCAGTTTGAAAAGATTGAAAACATCCATAAATTCACACAAATTTTGCACTAAATGGAAATTATTTTACAAGTGGAAAAATGACTTCCAATTCTTTAAGAACAATATAGTTAAACTGAATTTCAAAATTCTAATCAAAATGGCCATTTAAAAAAACAGACCATTTAAAAAGATCAATAAAAGACCTTTCCCCATAACATTAAAAGAATTGGAAGACAAATTATGGGTCCTTGAGCCCAAGAAACTGTATTGCTGACAGCATCCTGAACGAGTTGCTGAAACACAGACCAAAACTTCAAATTAGCCATTCTAAAACTGTTCAGTGATGTTCTGGGTGTAGGGTTCTGTTTTATATATGTATATATAAATACACATACATGCATGCATATATTTAATAAAAATATGTTACGCTTATGTATTAAATATATTTATATATGATATAAATTATATGAATATAAATATATACATGTAAATATTCACAAAATATATGATGTATGTGTGTGTATTTATATATACATAATAAATATACACAGTACACATACAAAATTACAATAGCCAATATTTGAAATGGATCAAAACCTTTCAACAAAGTTGTCCTAAAACACGCTTTTGTCTTAGGACAACTTTGATTAACTTTTTTGATCCACTTCAAATGTTGACTACTGTATTTCCATGCTCATTTTGTTTTGTTGCAACAATTATGTTGTTGGCTATGTTGTAATAGATCATTTTTCTTAGCAGAAGCTTTAGGATAAGGAAACAAAGCCTGGCATATAAAACAATAGTCAGAAATTGAAAAAAGTAACTTTTATACAAAATTAAAAAATCTTTACAAAAGTTTGAAAATGTTTTATGTTTTGTGTTACAAACCGAATTCCGGAAATGTTGGCACGTTTTTTTAAAATTTGAATAAAATGATAACTAAAAGACTTTCAAATCACATGAGCCAAAATTTTATTCACAATAGAACACAGAGAACATAAATGTTTAAACTGAGAAATTTTACACTTTTATCCACTAAATGAGCTCATTTCAAATTTGATGCCTGCTACAGGTCTCAAAAACATTGGCACGGGGGCAACAAAGAGCTGAAAAAGCAAGACATTTTGAAAATATTCAGCTGGGAGAATATCTAGCAACTAATTAAGTTAATTGACATCAGGTCTATAACATTATTAGCTGTAAAAGGAATGTATTTCAAAGTCTCTCAGAAGTAAAGATGGGCAGAGGCTTTCCAATCTGTGAAAGTGTGCGTAAAAAGATTGTGGAATACTTTAAAAACAACATTCCTAAACGTCAAATTCCAAAGGTTTTGCAAATCTCATCATCTACAATGCATAACATTATTAATAGATTCAGAGAAACTGGAGGAATCTCTGTGCGTAAGGGACAAGATAATATGCCTGTGGTCTTTGGGCCCTCAGACGACACTGCATCACTCATCAGCTTGATTCTGTCATTGACATTACTAAATGGGCCCAGGAATACTTCCAGAAACCACTGTTGGTAAACACAATCCGCAGTGCCATCTGCAAATGCCAACTAAAACTCTATCATGCAAAAAGGAAGCCATATGTGAACATGTGATCATTTAAAATGGACTGTTTCAAACTGGAAAAGTGTTCTATGGTCAGACGAGTCCAAATTTGACATTCTTGTTGGAAATCACGGACGCCTTGTCTTCCAAGCTAAAGAGGAGAGAGACCTTCCAGCGTGTTATCAGCGTTCAGTTCAAAAGCCAGCATCTCTGATGGTATGAGGGTGCATAAGTACATACTGTATGGGCAGCTTGCATGTTTTGGAAGGCACTATGAATGCAGAAAGGTAAATAAAGGTTTTAGAGCAACATATGCTCCCCTCCAGACGACGTCTATTTCAGGGAGGGCCTTTTGTATTTCAGCAGGACAATGCAAAACCACGTACTGGAGCTATTACAACAGCATGGCTTCGTAGTAGAAGAGTCCAGGTGCTGAATTGGCCTGCCTGCAGTCCAGATCTTTCACCTATAGAGAACATTTGGCGCATCATTAAATGAAAAATATGACCACGAACTCTTCAGCAGCTGGAAACTTATATCAGGCAAGAATGGGACCAAATTCCAACACCATAACTCCAGAAACTCATAACATCGATGCCCTGACGTCTTCAGACTGTTTGAAAAGAAGAGGAGATGCTACACTATGGTAAATAGGCCCCCGTTCCAACTATTTTGAGACCTGTAGCAGGCATCAAATTTGAAATGAGCTCGTTTTGTGCATAAAATTGTAAAATTTCTCAGTTTAAACATTTGTTATGTTATCTATGTTCTATTGTGAATAAAATATTGGCTCGTGATTTTGAAATTATTTTAGTTTTAATTTTATTCAAATTTTTAAAAAAAAATTTGGAAATTTTTCCCAACATTTCCAGCATTTGGTTTGTAAATTTGATGTGCAAGGCTTTATGGCTCATATAGGCCTACATACTGTATAGTAAAAAAGAACATTAATTCATAGCTGACTCCAGGAGACCCAACAAAGCAAAAACATGCTAATAAAAATCCTCAAAAGCCTGACTCATCATATTTGACACATTTTAGCATTTAGAGTTATACTAAAAACCCTTTTGCTATCAACCAAACCATCTATCCTCTAAGAAAAAAAGGTAAAAAAGCAGACACTGGGGCTGTATCCTTTCAAAAGTTAGCAATATGTACAGTTTAGGTATGAATATGAACACTTTAGGTAAAATATACGTACCTTTAAGGTACTAAAATGCACCTTTTAGGGGAAAATGGGGGTGCAAATGTGTACCTTTTGAAAGGGCACCATCCTAGTGACAGCTTTTGTAAAAAAAATTCCTGATCTATTTATTAAACAAAAATGTCATACAGTAACATATACACTACCTCACCACACGAGGGCAGCAGTGTAACGTGATAAATTTATTTCACATGAAACATCCTGCAGCTTTTGCTGGGTTATTATAGGGTTACAGACAGCAATAACTAAGGTAATTCATGTAGTTTTTGGCTTGCATGTTCAAAACATCTACAAACTGACGCATACACAAATAATAATATAAATACTTAATGATGAAACTCAGATTTTTGCATGATTTTGCACAATCATATAAATCTAATAACATGTTTTAGTATAACGTTTTATTTCCATTCAAACCAATCTCAGAACCTGGAGATTACAAGTTTAAGCTTTTCGCTAAATAAAGGAGGTGGTTTAAAGACAGACAAGAGCTGATGTGAATGATCTTCTCTCTTAAATTACAGGAAGGATTTGAGCTCTGTGCTGGTGCGGACGGGAAAGACAATCTGTTGGATTGGTTGGGTATCAGAGGTTGTGATCTTCACTCTCTTCTCTGATGTAAACTTCAGGTAACATCAGCTTTTTTATATCCTTCCGTCTTTATTAAAACAAGTGTTTGCTGTCCATTCTCTCTCCCTCTCCAAATACTTCTGCTGCGAAACCAATCAGCTCTTCACAACGGTTTGTGATCAGATAGCGGCGAGCAATTTGTTTAGAGCAAACTGTCAGCCAAACATTTCAGTGCTACGCCCCCAGTCCCATGAAAAGCAATTTATTAGCTGCCAAGACAAGAGAATCGGTCGCTTTTAAGAAGTAAAGGAAGATGTGAATCTCCTTAGGGCTACAGATTTAATATCCGCCGTGAGGGAGATTCAGACCTTCTGGATGCCAGAAGTGAGTCCACACTAGACCTTTCTGACACACTACATTGCAAGACACCACGTCTCTTCATTCGCAATGAAGATGCAACATTTCCTTGACCTTGAGAAGCCATTGTGGCAGTCCTGGTTCACTTTGTACTTTAAAGGACATTAAAAAAAATAAAAAATGATGGACCAAATTTAGATATGTAACCATACAAATCAATCAATCATATAATAAAAAATAAATGTTTTAGAAAGCAAACATCCCTGAACATTTATTTTTTATCTTCAAACTATCAAATATGTTTAAATAAATAATAATAATTTGAAAAGTAGCATTAAAAAATATTTTCTAAAAAATATTTAGACGTAGCCTTGGACAGATTTTTAATTTACAATCATAGTTAATGCCATTTTAAATAAAAAATAAAAATTAAATTAAATTAAATTAAATTTAGACACGTAACCTTGGGCAAATTTTTGATCTACAATAATAGATAATAAGATAAACAATAAAATAATAAAAGAAAATTTTATTTGAAAGTTACTTTAAAAAAAACAATTGATGGACCAAATTTAGACATCTACTGTACAAAAATGTTTTTTCAATAAAATAAAAATAAAATGATTAAATCTATATTTTAACAAATAAAATTTAATTTGAGAGCTGAACTAAACAAAACACTTTTGCAGAAGGTACAACACAACTGATGCTATTTTCAATACTTACCAACAAAATATAAAAAAAATATGTGTGACCGGTAAGTGACCACAAAACCAGTCATAAGGGTACATTTTTTTAAAGTTGAGATTTCTAAAAGCAGAATACATAAGCTTTCCATTGATGTATGGTTTGTTAGGACAATATTTGGCTGAGATACAACTATTTGAAAATCTGGAATCTGATGGTGCAAAAAAAAAAAAAAAAAAAAAAATATTGAGAAAACTGTCAATGTTGCATGCATGCAGTGTAGATAACATGAGATTCAAAGATTCAACAGAACAGTGTTCAATGAGAAAAAAAAATTGACACCCTGTCAATTTGCAGGTAAAGCTCTATATTATTGGAAAGGAAAGGAAAGGAAAGGAAAGGAAAGGAAAGGAAAGGAAAGGAAAGGAAAGGAAAGGAAAGGAAGTGACGTGGCCAAGTATGGTGAATACTCGGATTATTTAACCCATCTAAGTGCACACACACATCAGTGAGAAGTGAACAAACACACAGACCGTGAACACACACCCAGAACAGTGGGCAGTTGCGGCGCCCGAGGAGCAGTTGGAGGTTCGGTGCCTTGCTCAGTCGTGTGGTACTGAGGGTGGAGAGAACGCTGTACATTCACTGCCCCCACCTACAATCCCTGCCGGACCTGAGACTCGAACCCGTGACCTTTGGATTAAGAGTCCGACTCTCTATCCATTAGGCCCCGACTGATTATTGGTATCTATTTGTGAATTCAAACCAAAAACAAATTTGCTAAAAGGGATTTTGTGTCTTCAAAGTTAGATTTTCCCTTTTTTTTGTCCATACAGCAGATGCCATATCAAAACCCAACCCAAGGGCAGAAAACACCTCCACACTCCTTCCTATGGAGTAATATTTCATCCTAAAAAAAAAGTGTATAATGTTCATATTTTCAAGACATAAAAACATAACTAAACAAAATAAAATAGATTAAATGTTTTAAAAAAAAAAAATTTAATTTGAAAAAAAGCTGCATTTAAAAAGAAAACAAGAACTGATGGACCAAATTTAGACATCTACAATAAAAGGTACAGCAATTTTCTAAACAAAAATAATTAAATAAATAAAATAAAATATTTGAACATGAAAATATGATTTGAAGGCTGAATTAAACAAAAATATTGATGTAATTTCCAAAACATACCAATAAAATAATAAAATATAAAATTATATTAATATATAAAATTAAACTATAATATACATTATATATATTAAAATTCTCTCTTTCTGTCTATATATATACATTTACTATCTAGACTATAACATCTGAGCAAAATCTACAAATTATTATGCTCGGTTAAAATATTTTATGGTTATTATTTTTCTAGCCACAGATGAATATCAGTGAAGATGTGTTCTATGAGTGCCATCGGTGTCAAACCAAGTTTAGTTGAACAAAATTCGCTATGGTGAATTTTTCGCTCTCTGCGGTGGCGAGAGGTTTGGTGGTGGGCGAGAAACTGTGAGAAATTTGTATTGTGAGACACTAGTTGCTAAGGCACTCGGGAAGAGTCGACATCCATCTGTGTAGATGTGTATTTATATCACACATGAATAATTTGCTGAAATAGAAGGAAACAGAGATTCTGAAGCACTGGACTGTCACATTAGCATATGTGTGTCAAAATATAAAGAATTAAATAAACTCATTCTGCCAGCGCTTTTATAATCAATCCCAGAAGAGAAAAGCTTCTGTTTAATTTTATGTAACAATAACATAAATCCATCAACACAAATATACAGAAGGTACAGCCCTTACAGTAGGCAAAAAGGGTATTTTATCAGCTTTTCAGTCCCTAGATAACAATTGCAATCTCACATGAATGCTTAATATGTTTGTAGAAATCCACACTATCAGTCACCTTTGACCCATTGTGTAATCAGGATAATAGCTCACGCATTGCCATTAGTCTTGATTATGTCTGTGTAATGCAGAGGTACTGTCACCCTCCAAAAATACCTATTTTTTTCCCTTTGCATGCATTACAAATGATAAAATATGTTTTACAAATATATTTTGTATATGAAGATTAATAATTAAAATACATTACATTTATAGTTGCATTTAAATAAAAATAATACTGAAACCTCAAGTTAACGTAAATAAAGGACAAACACACAGATACCTTTATTAAATATTTTAGTCACAAACAAAGTTTGAACAGCAACTCAGCTTATCAGAGTGATTTCAAGGATCGTGACACTGAAGACTGGAGTAATGATGCTGAAAATTCAGCTTTGATCACAAGAATAAATTATATTTGATAATATGTTCAAATTGAAAACAGTTATTTTAAATTGCAATAATTTTTCACAATATTACTGTTTTTATTGTATATTTGATCAAATAAATGCAGCCTTGGTGAGCAGATGAGAATATAGAAAATTATTTTTTAAACTATAAAATATACAAAAAAACACATTTTATTATATACAAATATATAATTTTTAAAACAGTCATAAAATACTAATAAACACATTTTAATAATAAATCAATAATAAAATTATTATTATTAATTATAACAAATAAAAAAATAAAACATGCATCAACATAATACCAGTATACCTTAAATAATTTTTTCAAATGCCATCTTTTTCATTAAATACAATCCAAGCCACTGTTACCAAGATCGTCACCAACACCTTTATTAAATTAGGACACCAACATCTTAGATTAAAATGAGCAATATAGCCATTCATCATTATATATAGCATATATATATATATATATATATATATACACTATATTGCCAAAAGTATTGGGTCACCCCCTTCTAATGAACAGGTTTGACTACTTTAGTCATTTCTATGAGTACAAATCTTAATGTTTAAGCATATAATGATATTCTACAGAATTGTGTGCTTCTTATTTTATTGCAACGGTTTGGACAGGACCCTTTTCTATTCTAACTTGACAGTGTCTCTGTGTATAAGGCAAGGCTAAAAAAAAACATGATTGATTCAGTCAGTGTGGAAGAACTTGACTGGTCTGTCAATTATATTATATTTTTACAAATGCATTACAAAATTTTGCAAAAATGCATTTAGATAATTCTAACTCCTTTCCTTACAAATATCATATACTTGTATTATAACCAAGCAGGCCTGCATGGCCTCATGTGATTCCATTACGGTACAATGTTGCCCTGAGGCAACATGAAGGTTTTTTTGTAATTTCCTAAAATACATTTGATGATATATAATGTAAAGTTTTTGAAAATACTTCTTTACTTACCAATGAAGGGGACTTGGATTTTTTTTGTAGGCAATTATATGGATGAAAATTGATGATAATTGTACTTTTCATTGGAGAAAATAGGGAGTCATGTGATATGTGCAAGTAATAATGATTGTATACTTAAAATCTGTATTGGGTCACATGTATACCGATCAATTACATTTTCTCTCCACTGTCTGGAGAGGTGAAACCAAAAATACACACATATAGGAAAATCACTGAGATTGATCTGGAGTCCTGAGTGGCTCCCAGACCAGGCTTGTGTTTAATTGGACCAGGTTTCCAGTTTGCTTTGGGGCTGAACTGGCAAATGAATCCTGCTGATGAGTCCCAGTAAACAATAACACAAACTGACATTTGCCAGTGTGGATCCTGTTGCCAAGATTTTCAGTGGCAGAAATAGACAAAGGCAGCCTTTTTTTTTACTTAAATGTCACAGTAATCATGTTGAAGATGCTCCAGTCCCCTCATCAGAACAGATGAAGAACAAACAAAGTGAACTTCATCTGCTCTCAGGAGAAACTGCTTGTGAATGAACACCAGCCGGCTAATAACACACTAAAACACTACATAAAAATCACAAATGAGATCTCAGCTGATTCTCAGCCACAACATGTTTTGAAGAAAACTGAGAAAAACACCCCAGTATATTTACAAGCCACCTACAGAGCTTCAGAATAGAGTCACAGTGTGCTATTTCAGTTTTTGTTCATATTTTGAATTAGTTTTTATATTTATAATTTTTTAGTTCTTATTTTTGTTTAGGTTTTTTTTTTTTTTTTAAATGTCTACATAGTTATTATTATTATTATTATTATTTTATTTTCAGTTTTTAGTTGTTTTAATATATCAAGTTAAAGGAACAGTTCATCCCAAAATGAAAATTTGCTGACAATTTACTCACGCTCAGGTCATCCAAAATGTAGATGTTTTTGCTTCTTCATCGCAACAGATTTGAAGACATGTTCCATTATTGTGATCCATTCCATCAGTTGCTCACCCGTGGATCCTCTGCAGTGAATGGGTGCTATCAGAATGAGAGTCCAAACAGTTGATAATAACATCACGATAATCCACAAGTGATCCACACCCCTCCAGTCCATCAGTTAATGTCTTGTGAAGCAAAACGATTTGTGTTTGTAAGAAACAAATCCATCATTAGTTTTAACTTTAAACAATCTGGTCTAAATATAAATCCATATAATCCATAATATTTCCTCCAGTGGAAAAAGTCCACCCCCTGTTGTCTTCTCACATCAAAATCCAACAACATATTTGTTAAGGATGGTTTTGGCTTGTAAACGGTGCTTGATCTGTGTATATTTCTCTCCTCATTCAGATAAGACGACTATTTCACAGAAGAAAGCAATATTATGGATTATGTTCATTTACCCGGAAGTGACAGTTTAAAGTTAAAATGTCTTAATGATTAATTTTTTTTATTACAAACATGTAGCTTTTCACTTCACAAGACATTAACTGATGCACTGGACTGGTCTGGATTACTTTTGGATTATTGTGATGTTTTTATTAGCTCTCATTCTGACGGCACCCATTCACTGCAAAGGATCCACTGGTGAACACTGTTACATTTTTTCAAATCTGTTCTGATGAAGAAACAAACTCATCTAGGATGTCCTAATGGTGAGAAAATTCTCAGCCATTTTAAATTTTTGGTATGAACTATTCCTTTAAACTAAATGAAAATGAGAAACGTTGCTTTAGCAACTAACTGAAATAAAGAAATTGATTGTTTTAGTTTTAGTTGACTATAATAACTCTGGCTAAGAAACCAAAATCTGCCACAAATGTTCTTCATGGCCTTTTTTCCGAGGATCCCAAACACTCGGAATGGAGGAAAATCCAGCATCCATGACTCAGGCGACTGAAAAGGATTTCCAGCTATTAAGGGCAGATGTGCTGTTCTAGCAAGCGTGGGTTTTCATGGATGCTGGGAAAATGAAAACTGCAGATTAATACTTTAATTTTAACTTTAAAAAAATCTATTCAGACGCGTCTGGCTCATCCAAACTCAAGAGCAGGAGCTCCTGCAGCCCCGGTGTTTATTCTAGCAGAACCACATGGCAGCGCTCAGATCTGGCCTTTTAATCCCATTACGCAGACAGACAGCGAGAAGAGACACAATCCAGAGACGTCCATTTCCTGTTCCTCTGAGCATCTGTGACTGGATTCTGATGGCTGGAGGCTGTGCTTTGTTGTTTATGCAGATTTTCTCCGCTCTGTCGTCTCATTGTTGATGGAGTCCAGGACTGATATTCCTCCTCATCTCTACATTACAGCCATCCATATATCCATCTACCCAAACAATAAAATTTAAGTACAGTGTTTGACAGTGGCGTCTGCTGAAATCAAATACATAAATGGTTGGGTTCTGCAGTGGTTTGATGTATTATTGGGCTGCGTGCTAACAAAGCACTGCTTATGTTACTAATTAAATGATCAACGCAATCTACTTCAATTCCAATTTAATAAAATTCAACACAGAAGCACAAAATTGCGACTAAACAGTTCGCTTCATTTTCTGTAGTTGTAGATTTTCAAATAGGAAAAGTTGAAAAGTTGTTTAATCAACTTAATGTAATATAAATGCTTTTTTTATTAAGCTATGATCACAGTATTTTTTTCATTTTCTTTAGAGAGAAACTTTACTGATAAAAAAAAAAATAATAATATGTTTTTAATATTCATGCACACTAATATTCCAAAGTTAGGGGTCACAGTTTTTAAACATTTAAACATTAAATATTAGAAATTGTGCCATTTTATTATATGTAGAATACAAATGGATGCCTTTTTAATATAATGCTGAGTAGCTATATTTCTCATTTTATCCTATGAAATTTTAAAACAATAATCATAATTTAATACAGGTATTGGTGTTGGTGAATATTTTGGGGATAGTAGGCTAAAGATGCCATTAAACAAAATATTATTTAATATATACTTTATTATGGTGGCACATTTAGTTTTTTTAATAATCATTTATATTTATTATAAATATTAATTAATAATTGATTATTAATTTAGTATTTTTATAGTTTATGTGGTATTTTGTAATAATATATATATAATAACATGCGTAATGTTTTATGGTTTTATATGTTTTTTAATGTTTTTAATGAAGCCTCTTTTGCTCACTAAGTCTGCAATTATTTTATAAAAATAAATTAAAAATAATATAATCGTAAATAATAAGATTCATATTATAAATAATACAATATTTGTGAAAATTATAGTTTTCTATTTGAATACATTGAATAAAAAAAATTCTATGATGAAAAGATGAATTTTCAGCATCGTTACTCCAGTATTTAGTGTCACATGATCCTTCAGAAATCATTCTAATATCACTTGCTGCTCAAGAAACATTTCTGATTATCTTCAATATTGAAAACAGTTATGCTAATTCATATTTTTGTAAGAAAACTTTTGTAACATTTTAAATGTCTGTATTATCACTTTTGACCAATTAAATGCTCCTTACTGAATAAAAGTATTATCTTCTTTTAAAAAAAAAATCAAATAGAAAAAGTTAAAAAGTTGTTTAGTCAACTTATAAAAAAATAATTAATAATAATAATAAAACCTTACTGACCCCAAACCATTAAACAATAGTGTATTTGAAAAAGTTCAAGACCTATAAGTCTTTATTTAAAATTATGAAATATTAAAGTTTGAGGAAATAAATGCCTCTATAATGTTAAAAGTGGAAATTTGCAATTTGCCAAAGCTCACATTGTACTCCATGCACAAGTAGAGGCGCTGGTTTTTACACAAGCCAAGTGAATTGCAAATTGCCATTTGCTGCTAGTTATCAGCAAAGATAAAGTTGCTGTTATTAATGAAGCTACATGACGGTCTGACGCTTGAGTGATCTGGCAGTGTGAGCGCAGACCTGCTGGTGCACCTCTTAAGATAATGAGCTGTGGGAATTCACATGCTTCGGATTATCCAGAGCAGCTGCTTGATCAAAGACACTGCACAGCTCACTCCAACCAATCACAGAGCGGCACACCTGCCCTCGGCCAATCACAGCCCTCCACAGATCAGGTACTACCATACAGAGATTCCTCTGAGACACTCATGGTCCTAATTAAAGCCAGAACCACTTTTACTGTATTTTTAATGAACACAGAGAGCTTATACTTTTTTTGCACTATGTAAATTTAAACATTACCATATAAATATAACTTCAAGAAAATCGAATCATGTCTGAACTGTGATATCAAATTCCTTCTGACATCTGACCCGTTCAGATAACAAAATACCCACTAAAGTATAGCTGTATCTTCAGACTCATTTATAAATAGAGAGAGGAGAGATTAGACCCTAGCCACCAACCACAGTAACTCCTGATAGCTGCTGCGCTTGACCACGTGTCCACAAAGATTAAACCACTGTGTGATCTCTCTGGATCATTTCAAACCCTGCTGGAATAAAACAGCCCAATGTGGTCACTACTACAAGATACAAGAAGTGACTTTTTCTAATTAATGTTGTTATTGTTACCTAAAACTATAAAAATTGTATTCTGTAATTGCAGTAAAGCTAAAATGTAAAAATAATTAAATAAATAAATAAATAAAACAAAACGACAAAACTTATTAAATTTAAAGAAAATCTAAATGCAAACTGAAAATGTAAAAATAAAAGCCAATTAGAAATATCAGTGCATCCTATAACAGTACATAAATAATGGTAAAATAACCCCCCCCCCCCCCCCCCAAAAAAAAAAAAATAATATTAAAACTTTTGCTTATATTGATATTTAAACCAATTTTTTTTTTTTTTTTTTTTTTTTTTTTATGGCCAATAACCGATAATATTAAGGTTATCCTATAGTATTTTGTTAAACTAAACTAAAGTCCACTAACCTAAAATAAAATAAAATAAAATAAAATAAAATAAAAACAGTTGCTTCAAATGACAGAAGTTCATTTAAGGATTTCAAGTATAGTTCAATTATTCACATTGATATTTGCTAAATATTATATTATCCAATTGTTTTTTTTAAAGATTCATTCTAAATGAGCGTAGATGACGGTAAACGGAATCTAAATTTGAAAAAAACTGGGTAAATTTATAAAAAATATTTGTAATGGCCAATTACCAATGCAGATACAGTATATTTAGCATAATAAAGAAATGTGCTCAAATGTCCACTCTTATTTGGGAACTCTGATTCATATTAGTGAATTGATTCATGCAGACGGTTGATTGTGAATCAGTTAAAATGATTCAAATATTAATTTAATGCTGCCCAGGATTTTAGGCCTTTGTAGTGATTTAATTACAATTATTGTACAAAATAATATATTGTTCAATCGTATTTATATAAATCTCTCTTTTCAAATGTTATTTAGCCAAATTAAGATTCTATATCATCTCATAAGTTTATATTTAAAAATTAATGCACACCTAATTGAGACATTGACTTTTTAAAACTGAAGTTATTTAATAATAAAACGTCAAATGCGATGTGGAGAATGTTGTTTGCATGTATGGACGTAGTGCCGCAGGTTTGTACAACGGTTTTTCCTCATCTCATTAACACTCTGACAGTATTACTGTTTGATGAGCCTTAATTACTCACATTAATTATCTCATCAGGGTTATTTCCGCTCTCATTAAAGCTGAAAATGAACAAACTGTAGGAAGTGAAATTAAAAATTAGAGAACAGGGTGCAACACCTCAGAAAACATTAGTCCCCAATTAAATGTGTGAGTTTCCCAAAACACCAGAGAGCCATCCAGCATCTGCTAAAACCAGAAATGATGTTTTGTGATAATTACAGAAGATGGTAATGTCAAACTAAAACATTTGAGTTAAAACATGAACACAGCTATATAATCATATAATAATCAGATGCCACAGGGTCTGAAAGAAACAATATATTCAGCCAATCTCATGATCTCAGGTGGGTACCTATAAGTAAAGTTCAAGTTTATTTGTATAGCGCTTTTTACGATACAAATCGTTGCAAAGCAGCTCTACAGGAAATTAAGTTTCCACAATATATTTATATATTGCAGAACCTTAATATATTTAATTTATGGCAAAATTTGGTAATTCGGTATGTTGTCTGAGCGTTGGCATCCTCTGAGGGGTTGGCATTATCTTTTCTCAGGTGTTCGGTCATCTCAGATCATTTAAGGGTTGGATCAAGACTGAAGCTTCTGTAATTCCTAGTTACCACGGGATGTTAATCCCGTGACAGAAACAGAGAAACAAATAGAGACATAATTAGCGTAGCTGCTGTTCCATCTAAGCAAAAATGATTTGTTCAACCCAAGCTAAAGAACAATAATAATGTACATTTGATCAGATATAACTGCAGTACAAGATTATAAGATGCATTATGTGAATGCATGGCTAAAGAGATGTCTTTAATCTAGATTTAAATAGAGAAAGGGTATCTGAACACCGAACGTTATCAGGAAGGCTATTTCAGAGTTTGGGAGCCAAATGTGAAAAAGCTTTACCTCCTTTAGTGGACTTTGCTATCCTAGGTACTACCAAAAGTCCAGAGTTTTGCGACCTTAGGGAGCGGGTTGGATTGTAGCGTGGTAGAAGACGAGTTTGGTACGCAGGAGCTAAACCATTTAGGGCCTTATAGGCAAGTAATAATATTTTGTAAATGATACGGAACTGAATAGGTAGCCAGTGCAGAGACTGTAAAATTGGGGTAATATGATCATATTTTCTTGACCTGGTAAGAACTCTAGCCGCTGCATTTTGGACTATCTGTAGCTTGTTTATTGAAGATGCAGGACAACCAGCTAGCAGTGCATTACAATAGTCCAGTCTAGAGGTCATGAATGCATGAACTAGCTTTTCTGCATCAGAAACAGGTAGCATGTTTCGAAGCTTGACAATGTTTCTAAGATGGAAGAATGCTGTTTTTGTAACATGGGAAATATGATTTTCAAAGGACAAGTTACTGTCTAATATAACACCCAGATTTTTTATTTTAGAGGATGTAACAGTACATCCGTTTAGTTGCAAATTGTAATCCAAGAGATTATGTGTACTGTTTTTTGGTCCAATAAGTAATATCTCTGTCTTATCTGAAGTTAATATGAGGAAATTATTGGTCATCCAATCTTTTACATTTTTTACACAATCTATTAGCTTAGATAGTTTAGAAGTTTCATCTGGTCTTGTTGAGATATATAGTTGAGTATCATCAGCATAGCAATGAAAACTAATCCCGTATTTTCTATTAATATTACCATGGGGCAACATGTATATTGAAAATAGCAGAGGACCTAGGACAGATCCTTGTGGTACTCCATACTTTACTGGTGATAACTGAGATGACTCCCCATTTAAATGAACAAAGTGGTAGCGATCGGACAGGTAGGATCTAAACCATCTTAAAGCCTGCCCTTGAATACCAGTATAGTTTTGTAATCGATGTGAGTATGTCATGGTCTATAGTGTCGAACGCAGCACTAAGATCAAGTAATACTAGCAATGAGATGCAGCCTTGGTCTGAAGCAAGAAGCAAGTCATTTGTAATTTTAACAAGTGCAGTTTCTGTGCTATGGTGAGGCCTGAAACGTGACTGAAATTCTTCATAGAGATAATTTTTTGCAAGTAGGAACACAATTGAGCAGACACAACTTTTTCTAAAATTTTAGACATAAATGGAAGATTTGAAATGGGTCTGTAATTTGCCAGTTCATTAGATTCTAGTTGTGGTTTCTTAATAAGAGGTTTAATAACCGCCAGCTTGAATGGTTTTGGGACGTGACCTAAAGATAACGATGAGTGAATAATATTGAGAAGCGGTTCTTCTGCTACAGGTAACAACTCTTTCAGTACTTTAGTGGGTACAGGATCTAATAAACACGTTGTTGGTTTAGATGCACTGATAAGTTTATTTAGCTCTTCCTGTCAGTTGTAAAGCACTGCAGTTTTTCTTTGGGGGCGATGAATGAAGCTGAAATACTAGACGCAGTAGGATCTACATTTGATATTGTATTTCTGATGTTATCTATTTTATCAGTAAAGAAATTCATAAAGTCATTACTATTAAACTGTGAGGGAATATTTAGATCGGGTGGCGTCTGTTTATTTGTTAATCTAGCCACTGTGCTAAATAAGAACCTTGGATTCTATAGACAGCTTTTAGAGCCTGTCTCAAATTCAAATTTTATTTGTCACATACATATACATACGTAGTACGACATGTAGTGAAATGTATTTAGCTGTCTATAGCTGGACATACTGTTTTTCCACGCAATTCTAAAAACTTTTACTCTTTTTCTCCATTTGCGCTCAAGATGACGAGTTTCTTTCTTGAGAGAATGGGTATAACTGTTGTACCATGGCGCAGTACGTTTTTCTCTAACCTTTTTCAATTTGAGGGGGGCAACAGCTTCTAATGTATTAGAGAAGATAGTGCCCATGTTGCTAGTCATTTCGTCTAGTTCATGTGTATTTATGGGTACACAGAGCAGTTGAGATAAATCAGGCAGGTTATTTGTGAATCTGTCTTTGGTGGCTGGAACAATAGTTCTGCCCAGACGATAACGCGGAGCCATATAATTAATATCAGTAATACGCAGCATGCACAATACAAGGAAATGATCAGTAACATCATCACTTTGAGGTACGATATCTAATCGGTAAGATCCAGTCCATGCGATATAATTAAATCTAGCGTATGATTAAAACGATGAGTGGGCCCGGTGACGTTTTGCTTGACTCCAAGAGAGTTTATTAGGTCAGTAAACGCAAGTCCTAACGCATCATTTGTATTATCAACGTGAATGTTAAAATCAATTAGCACTTTATCAACATTAACTAATAGATCTGAGAGGAAATGTGCAAATTCTTTTAGGAAATCTGTATATGGCCCTGGCGGTCTATACACAGTAGCCAGAGCAAGAGATAGGAGAGATTTCTTTTGCATATCTAACAGTGTAACATTAAGCAGAAGTATTTTGAATGCGTTAAACCTCCTGTATCCTGTTTTCTGAGTAACATTGAGAATATCACTATATATTGTTGCCACACCGCCGCCACGACCAGTCTGACGGGGCTCATGTTTATAACAGTAGCTTGGTGGAGTAGACTCATTTAGACCAAAATATTCATTTGGTTTAAGCCAGGTTTCAGTCAGGCAGAGTGCATCAAAATTATTATCTGTGATCATTTCATTTACAATAACTGCTTTGGGTGCGAGTGATCTAATGTTTAGGAGCCCAAGCTTTAAAAATTGTTTTTGTTCATTTATTTTGCATTTTCTGGTTTAATCACGATCAGATTATTTCTAGATCCTGCATTAAATTTATATTTTGACCTCGCTATTCGGGGAACAGACACAGTCTGTATAGATTGGACAACGCAAGTACTTCTATCTTTTAAGTGGATAGAACAAAAGTCATCATAGCAGTTATTTGAGAATTGGCTTACTATTCAGATGGAGCGTAGCGTCCTGGAGATGTTGTCCGTCAGGACTTCCGCTCCGACTCTGCTGGGGTGCAGGCCATCAGCACGGAAAAGCCTAGGACGCTCCCAGAAAAGATTCCAATTATTAACAAAGAGCAGTTTCTGTTCTTTACACCATGACAATAACCATTAATTTAAAGCAAACAGTCTACTGAAAGTGATGCTACTTACTTACTAACTTAGTTTCAAGCAGACGAAATACAATTATTGATGTCTGATTAATTGTAGTAAATTAGTTGCAAGGTTATTATAAATATAAAACCATAAGAAACACTAACTGAAATAATATATAAAAATATATTGAAGTTCTTTTTTTGTTTTATCTAGCTGTCAAGGCAACATTAGTTGAAGTAATTACAAAGTTGAAGTAATAAAATAACTAAAATTGAAAACTAAAAATCTATGTAGACATACATTTTTACTATTAGTAATAACAATTACAAAATGCACAACAAAATAACTAAAACTTTAATTAAAACTAAAATGAAAACAGAACATAAATATTGACTAAAATAAAATATTAAAATATGTGTGTAAAAAAGATTCAACTTATTTCAAGGCAACATTTCTCATTTTCATTTCAGTTGTAATAAAATAACTAAAACTGAATAAAAATTATATAGACATAAAAATAAATTAAATAAATTGATTGAAATTAAAACAGAAAATATAAAAATTAAATATATTAAATAGTTTTAGTTAAGTCAAGTCACCTTTATTTATATAGTGCTTTTGACAATACAAATTGTGTCAAAGCAACTGTACAATATCAGAATAGGAAAATAGTGTGTCAATAATGTAAAATGACTAGATTAAACACTCAATTTTCAGTTAAAGGCATTTCATTATCGAACTCAATGACGTCATCATCCAGCTCAGCTCAGTTTAAATAGTGTCTTTGCAATCAGGTCGACGATATCACTGGAAATCAAGTGTCCCCAATTAAGCAAGCCAGAGGCGACAGCGGCAAGGAACCAAAACTCCATCGGTGACAGAATGGAGAAAAAACCTTGGGAGAAAGCAGGCTCAGTCAGGGGACCAGTTCTCCTCTGGTCAAACGAACCAGCAGTTCAATTCCAACTGCAGCAAAGTCAGATTGTAAGGGCTCAACTGGTTCCAGTGGTCTTTTCCTGATGGCTGTTTAGATGATGGGTCCTCACTGGGGATCAGTCTCTGGGGCTCATCTAGGTGTCCTGGTCTCCGCTGACGTTCAGGGCTGTAGAGGTCGTCTCTAGGTGCTGATCCACCATCTGATCTGGATATGGACTGGATCTGGTGGCTGCAGTGACCATCTGGGCTGGATACGGACCGGATCGGGTGGCTACGGTGACCTCACGGTGACACAGGTGTCACAAGCACTAGTGATTATCTGGAAAGGTCTTTTTAAAGCATTATCCCACACTTTAAACTCAGGAAGTCCCTAAGTGACATATAATGAACACTCAGGTTCAGTCATGTGAAAATGTGGGCATTTTTTGTTGCCATGGCAACATTTCCAACATGGTGTCTTGTCTGGTTAGCACATGTTGCTGTGTCAGCAATTTTTAAAACGCTTGTTTTTGTTACTAAAGGTACGTTTCAACCCATGAAACAATTTTAATATTTTAATAACATTTCCTAGAATACTCTTAACCTGATTTTAATACATTTCTTGAACAAATTTATACAAAACAAGTTACAAAGACATTGTGGTGACATATATGTCACATCGGGCTATTAACCTTATAAAAGTAGGTGAATTTTGATGTGATGTATTTGTCACATTAAAGGGGTAGTTCACCCAAAAATGAAAATTTGATGGTCATAAACGCATGAATTAACATTTCTGCATTTGACATTGAGAGCATAGGTCTCAGTTTAGATATATTTTTAAGATGAAAAAAAGCAGTTTTACAAATGCTAGAAGCATGGCTGTCAAAGGAGAGATTGTTATCAAATAGCACACCTAGGTTCCTGGCTGATGACGAAGAATTGACAGAGCAGCCATCAAGTGTTAACTATTATTTAGTAATAGTTTTAAAAATGTAATTAAAACAAACCATATAGATATTTGAAAAAAAATGTAAATGAAAACAGAAAATCTAAATCAAAATATTAATGAAACTATAATAGTTTTAGTAAAATAAACTAAAAGGTACAATTTAATAAACACTACACAGACTTTAAAAAAATAATATATTTTTTTTTTAATTAAAATAAAAAAAATATATATATATATTCATAATATTAACAAAAACTAATACAGTGTATCAACAATAAAATGACACTGCTTGGTTCATATAAATTGTTCAGAGAAATAGTTAAAACCAGTTTAAAAATATGAATATTTTTTACAAAATATATGGCTTCAGTTGCTTGTAGAGTATCTAACTGCTTTTACAAAAGGGTATCTTAACCTTAGTCTTAAACCTACCAATTTAAAACCTCTTCATGAGTAACTTGTAGCTTGATAGGCCGGTTTTACAGTAGTCTCCCCAACACAGGTCACAGTATTGTTCAAGCACCAGAATCAGCCATGATTTCAAGTGAACAATATCAAAGAGCACTTCTTAATTTCCTTCAGGAGAGATCTGAAGCTAAAGCGATTAGAGCTCAACGGGCAGGTTTGTGCAGCTCGTCTCTGGAAAGATCAAGTCAAGTGCAGCAGCGAGCACTAATGCCCTCGATGGGCACGGATGAGGATCCACTGCTGTGCTCTGCTGACTCCACACACTGCAATTCACCCCATTTACTCCAAAGACCACATGGAACCATATTCACAAGACATTTAACTTGTAATACGACAGTATTTTAGAGAATATTCAGCATAACAATCTCGAGAAGCACCTGATTTTATAAATTTGGTTTGGATTGCAATGTCACGGGGTAAAAATACCAGCAATATCATTAGTTAATATCATATTTCCCCATTCAAGTAGTTTTGCGCTGTCTTCAAGTCATGTCAGAATGATTGCATTTACAAAATAAGCATGCAAACACTAATTCACTGTAATTTCTAATAAGATACCTCAGATTTTCTTTGGCTGTCAATTGAAGAATCATGTCAGAAGCTAACTGGTATTGATCATAAAGTAAGGTACTTATGTTTGTAGCACAAATTGGTTTATTCACATACGACAACACTATATTTCCCATCATTCTTTTGTGGGAGCATCAGAATGCTAAAATACACAATGCGTTAATCACAGTCCTAATGCATCGTTTACTCTTCATTTTGGTTGCATTTGCTGTTAAAAGCTTCCTGACTTTGTTAGGAAATGAACAGTTTTGGACAACACAACATTTTATTATAATGAAAATGACTTGAAAGCATATCATAATTATAGTTTCCAAACTCGTAAGTAGGAACTTTGTAGGAGTACATTGATTGTGTCTGCAGAAAGGGAAAATAATTTCAAAGCCAGAGAAAGTTATTACATTTTGATCAAAGGTAATGAAACCAACCTTTTTTCCTTTTACAAAAACATGCACTGATGAACCGTGCAAAATAAGAACAGGATTATTTCAATTTCAGCTCACTTTTAGATACATCCTACATTTCAATAAATATTCAAATTATTAGAGCCACCATATTTTGGGAATTCAAAAAGCCATGTCCACCCTGCAAAACATTATGATCTTACTCAGTATTTTTGTCTTGTTTTCCATAACAAAAATGACTTATATTAAGCCTTTTTTGTGAAAAAATATTTTAAAATTAAGCGAGTTTACGCTTAAATCAAGAAAAAAACAGTCAGTTTGTGCAGAAAAAATTTACTTAATTCAAAGGAAAAACAAGATTATTTTTCTGACCCAATTGGCGGTTTTTATTTTTTTTTCCTTCTTGTTTTAAGCAAAAATGGATTGATTGATTGATTGATTGATTGACTGACTGACTGAAAAAAAGCCTAAATATCTTTTATCATCTTGGGTCATACCTTTTAGTGTTTAGATATTTGTACTGTTTAATTATTATGTGACAACTATAGCCTATATGATCACATACATGCATGTGTGTGTGTGCGTTTGTGTAAACTCTTACATACATAATATTCTTTTATACGTAAATGTGTGTAACTGCATAATTATATGACTATATGAAAGGTTATATAAACAAATTATTTAATTTGTTGTGATTAGTTTTTAATTGTTTTATACATAGATATACAAATTAACACTATATATTAAAAGAGTAGATTTTTTTAAATCCCATCTTTAAGTTTAAAAATATACATTCGTACTGAAAAATAAGACATTTTATTTATTTATTTATTATTTTTTTACTCCGTGCTCAACACCACAGATTGAGATTAAATACACCAAAATGAGTTTAAATACATTTTTAAAAATGAATTTTGGTCATACTCTTAATGAAGCGTAAATCCCTTAATGGGATCTCCGATGGCGTATTGTCCTGGGAAACCTTTCAGAAGGCACACCAGGACACTCAATTTCCTGCAGTTTCTGTAGAGCTTAATGTATTTTCTACAGACTCAAACAGAAGGAAAACTCACCTGTGACCAAAGGTGGAGAGGAGACCTCCACCAGAAATCCTTCGGTTTTCATGTCCTTGGTGATGAACGGAGAGGTCAGCGGATACTGGAGCACCAGGTTGGTACTGGATTGACAGCATGACTCTGGAGGAAACACGGTAACAGGAAATGGTAAATTTAGTGAGGTGGAAAGCACAAACACACATACCGATCTCCCACACAGCCCGTGGCATCACCAGACAAAGCTGTCTGACTAACCTAAACTGATGTGTTTCTCTCTTCGGGGCATCCTGTCAGTCTGGCCCACGTGTTCACTGGATGAGTTTCAGGAGAAAGTGCATCTTTTTCAAACTCCTGTAAGCACACAGGAACTGAATTCACCTCCGTTAGTGAAACAGAAGCTCCAAATGTAGCGAGTTGCCTACTTAGATAGCACTTTAAAACATCATAAGGGCACACAAATGCTACTCCAAAAGGCAGCAACATTATCTTGCCTTGAAACACATTCTGTGTCCATTACAGAAAAGACAATCCCAGAATTCATTGCAACAAACTCACTGAAAAGAATTCATTCAATATCTGCACAATGTAAATAATAAGTTAAAATCAATATATGATAAAAGTGTATGTATGTATGTATATATGTATGTATACATGGATGGATAGATAGATCAGCTTCTTACATTAATCATATACAATATTTACCCTGCTAAAAAAAACAATAGAAGCCCAATAGAAACCATCACAGAAATTCCAATGTTTTCCATTAAAATAACATTATGAACCATTAGTTTTTCCAGTAAAACCATTACAAAATTAATTTTTGTAGTGTGTTTTGGGCATTTTTCCAATATGATTTAACATCCCACCAATAGAATCCATCACATACCAGTATAGACACCATTATAGTTTCCATTAAGACCAATACAATTCCCATTATAACCATTAAATCCATTACATTTTCTGTTGTGTTTTGGGCAGGGTTCTATTGTTTTTTTCAGACTCATTTAGTCATAGCATCACACATATTACCATGTCACATTTACTACTCACTATATTAGCACAGTGATGTTTTTAGCTTAGCAACATGCTAACATCAAACTATAAATCAGTTGATGAGCCTCCAGTGCATCACGAGAAACACTATTTATGTGTGTGAAGAGAGTTCAGATCAGTCACTATGAGGTTTCATGATAACTTTTGTAGACAATATAAAAGCAAGACACTCAGTTTTGGAACAGAGCTAAACAAGGCCAACATTACTGTAGAAATATTGTGGCTTAATTAGCTGGGGTAAAATCATAATGAACATGAGTGCACTAAAGAGCTAGCTGTACATTGAACACAATGTTTTTGATGGGAAACATGACTTCTTGCTGTGCCAACACTGCAACTCTCGAACTGAACAAATCACGAGGGAGCCGCGAGACCCCGGCGTCTGTACGCCAGTTCAGTGTTTGACGCGTGATTCACTTCATGCTGGAAAATGTTTCACAGACAGCAGGGAATAGGCCTTGTCTTTCACATGGCTAACTGAGTAAAGCTTGAACAGAAGCCATTCGCTCAAGAATAAGAAAAGACGAGCGAGAACAGCAGTGTATATTTAATTGAATATTTGAGACCTACTATTACAAGTGGTGTTGCTAACACAAGAATCCTTAATATTTCACATCTATGGCTTACTGTATATTGAGGACTTGAGAATCAGCTAATAACCAACAACATATAATACTTAAGGAACATGCTAAAAACTGCGCAAAGGGTGAAGATATAGCTAGTTTGCTTTGTAGGGTAGTCTCTGCTGGTAGATATTGTAATTGGACATAAATCTGAGCAAAGAACACATTTCTTTATGATGCTCGTTCAAAAGTAGGCTTGTATTTTAACAAAACTTAAAAAACAACATATAAAAGCAACATGTAAAGTCAGACTGTTTGAATATAAAACTTTTAATATTACTACTACTACTACTACTAATAATAACAATAATAATAATAACATCATTATTTTACAATACAACAATAGTAATAATAATATTTAATGTTTAATATATAAAATCCCTGTTTTATGAGTGTTAAATCTACTATTAATAACATAATAATAATAATAATAATAATATATAATAATGATAATAATACTGATAATAATATAAAAACCCTGTCTTATCATTATTATTATTATTATTATATACCTTAAGGCAATAATATAAAATAAATGTAAATGAAAACAATTGTATTTCATAAGTTTTAATTAATTTCTATGTATTTTATTTTACTTATATTTTAATTTCTTCACTTGCAAAAGTTTTACTGTCAAGCTTTGGATTTCTTGCAAGCTCTGTGAAAACAGGTTTACAAATGTGTCTCATTACAAATCAAGTGAAATTTTAAAATGAAATTTAGTGGGAAAAAATCTACTGAAATGTTAAACATGTTACAAATTTAGCATCTATGAAAATGAAACTTCACTGGCAAACAATTACTAAAAACACAAAAAATAAAAGCACAAAAATTCACTGTATAGCAGATGCCAACTTTTACTAAAAATAAAAATAAATAAATAAAAATTGGAAGGGAACTTCGAGAAATAGACATTCAAAAAAAGAGAGAAAAACAAAGAGAGAGAGAAAGACAGATGGAGATAAGTTTAATAAATCTGCACTTGATGTCTTCAAGAAACATCTTGGTCTTTATCTAGAATCTGCCCTCGGATCGCTTGAAATCCAGAAATCCGTCTCATTAATGAACATGTGGGTGGAAATCCTCAGATCTGCTCCTTACTCTGCTGCAATTACTCTAGTGTGGAAAAATCCAGAGATAAAACAGACACCTTAAAACCTAAAACAACAAGCTGCCGTGTCTTTGAGGTGCTCGCTAATAGCTTCCATCGTGATGCAGGCCCATTAGACTGCTCTTTTAGCCAAATGATCAATAGTTCCAACTCGACCTCCTAAATGCATAACAAGCCAATCAGATTTTGAAATCCATCACCATGGCGATAGAACCATCATCTCAACAACGAGCCGCTCTCGTTAGCGATGACTGATGTCTATCAGAACAGGAAGTAATCTGAAGAAAATCAAACGTAATTAAGTCTAGCCATCCGATCGATGAGCTCAATTTAGTTCTCCTAGACCTAGAGGGAAACGATCTGCTGTAGCCAAGCGTACCTAGAGGAAAATCTGACCCTTACAGTAAAAAGAAATCTCCGCCGCCTGGGAGGCAGAATAAATTTAAACTCTTACAATTTCTGAAGAAAATGCGAAGTAATGGGAGCAAAGGAATCACAAAATAGAAAATTATTCTCTGTTTTGCTTTTGAATTTTAGAAAGTACCCTTTTTTTAAAGGAAACTCCTGTGTAAATTTACAGGAGCTTTATTAAAAGGTTCCCGAGGCCTCCTGCTGTTTTTAGCTTATGACATATGCTTGTGAAAAAGGCAATAAAATTATTCCAGTGAGCTAATTAAGAGAAAAAGGAAGAGTTTCCCAGCCCTCAGGCGCTGATGGGGATCCTGACACTTGCACCGGCTCTCACGTCAGGACTGTGTGTGTGTGTGTGTGTGTGTGTGTGTGTGAGTGTGTGAGAGAGGCATTAGATTAGACTTAGAGCTGGTAATATATTCTTCTCCAGTCCTTAGCTAGGTTTTTTTTTTTTTTCACCCACATGGAAGTAAAACATTTGGTGTAAGTGCTGGAGCCAAAAGAAAATGTAAGTAAATACACATATACATATATACTACCGTTCAAGAGTTTGGGGTCAATTTTATTCCAATGTAATGAAGTCTGCCCACCATTTATTTGATATAAAATACAGTAAAAACAGTAATATTATGAAGTTTTTTTACGATTTAAAATAACTCTTTTCTATTTGAATATATTTTAAAATTGTATTTATTCCTGTGATCAAAGCTGAATTTTCAGCATCATTACTCCAGTCTTCAGAGTCACGTGATATTTCAGAAATCATTCTAATATGCTGATTTGCTGCTCAAAAAAATAAATTTATAACACTTATTATTGTGTCATTATAATGCTGAAAAGAGTTGTTGAACTTCATATTTTTGTGGAAACTGCAGAAAATGTTTTTTTAGGATTCTTTGATTCCTTGATTCTTACCATTGTGTTTATAAATTTTGTGTGTGTATATATATATATATATATATATTAAAGTTTTTTTTTTTTATTACATTTTAAATGCTTTTACTGTCACATTTGATCAACTTAATCAATTTAAAGCATTCTTTAAAAAATAATAAAAACATTTACCACAAACCTTTGAACTGTATTATAAAATAACATATACCACCTCTAATAATGTCAGATTTATAAATAATTAAGCTTCAATGAATCAACTGAATGCATCACAAGGTGCAAATATATACATTTATGAATTATGAATATTAGTTTTTATCATATGTGTGTGTGTGTGTGTGTGTGTATATGTATTTATTTGTATGTGTGTGTGTGTGTGTGTGTAATTATGGCATGTACCGGCACTGACCTCCTTGGCCATGCTGAATTATTGAAATTAATAATTCAACTGAATTAGTCCCAGACACAATTCTACAGAACCCTGTCATTTCTCAGGTGGGTTTGTTCAGGCAGAGTAGCTTCTGTTTAGGAAGCTTACAACCTTGTCCATATGCATCCAAATTATACGTGAAACGGCAAGCACAATCTTGCCAAAGCAATGTCTCTGTCCTGTCAAGCGCAGACCCAGCACTCATGTGTGCGAAGGTCAGGTTACACCTTTAACCAGCGAAAGTGGAGGCCGACCCTGGCAGCTATGAGCCTATTCATAACACGCAAGCCATCACATGAATAGATGTGTGGGAGATAATTCACATCTCGCGCAAAGGCCACTCTCAGTCTGCAAAATGCCTTTCAATTTCCAAGCAAATGTCAGCGCGCTGAGCAGCTTCTAAAAAGTTGGGCTTTTATTTCAAACCACAGTGTAATAGCTCATGTCCTTTTCATTCACTTTTCAAAAGGATACTCAAACGACTCCATTTATTCCCCGAACGAGGGGTTACCAGCATCGTCTTACAACCACAGCTATTTCGGATGGTGATTCTTCTGTACTGTAACCTTACAAACTTCTGCCGGTGACTTTCCTGTTGTCTAAATGTTAATGGCAATTACATAACATTAGTGCTGAAGACAGAAGTTCCCCTGATGGCCCTCGCAGTAATTCTGCTTGTATAAAAGCCAAAGCGTGAAATGTGCTTTCTTTGCTATCGTTGCTAATTCCTCAGCCACACGATTAGGTGCTAAAACAGGCATAATTCCTCCCATAATGAGCGTCGTTCTATTGAAAATGGTGCACGAATGTCAAAGATGGCACATAATCACCTATTAGCTGTCAGAGTTCTGAAAGCCGCCTGTGGCAAGACTCTGCTCACTTATTTCAATAAATTACCCATGCAATATTGAAGGAATGTGCTTGTTTTCACATTAACAATGGTATAATTTTAACCTCAGGCAATCAGATCTTTTAATCTGATGGAGAAAAGCGAAAAGGGCCATGCAGAAGATTTGTTTTGTTGTTTGACTGGTAGCACATTGGTTTTATGGATCGTCAAGAAAAATGGTTCTATTTGTTAACATTAGTTAAAACATAAACTAACAATGGGCAACACATTTGTTACAGTGTTTATTACTCTTTGTTAACATTATGAAATCAAAATGCATCTGTTCTTTGATAGTTCATGTCAGCTAAGGTCCATTAAATAATATGAACATATGTAGGTTTTGATTTTAATAACGTATTTGGAAATATTGACATTAAGTAAGATTAATAAGTTGCTTTAAAGGAGACATATTATGCCCCTTTTTACAATATGTAATATAAGTCTCTGGTGTCCCCAGAATGTGTCTATGAAGTTTCAGCTCAAAATACCCCACAGATCATGTATTATATCATTTTGAAAAGGCCTATTTTGAGTGGAAGCAGAAACACTCTGATTTTCGTGCCTGTTTCTTTAAATCCAAATGAGTTGCTGCTCCCGCCCCCTTTCCAGAATAGTGCTGTGCCATTTCAGCTCATACCTGCTAAAATATCTGTTTTGGTTCTGATTATCATGTTTATCACGCTGAAATCATGCGTTTTATACCATATGAGTTTAAACTTCTGATATACGTTTTTTTGAGTGCACACATCCGAAGCACACGGACAGAATGCAGAAACTTCACACACAAGTTTACGTTAAAAACACACAAGTTACAAAAACAGCCAGTTATGTCTGTGAAGGTAAACAGCTGGGAAATAAATAGCATGATTATTTTAGATCTGTGTGGCAGCAGAATACAGTAAATAAATCAATAAATCCACTGCTCTGTTGTCTCCTCTGAGGCTGGGACTAAATAGTGTTCTGTGCTCGTCAGTGCAGCCAAAGACAGAACAGTTGGCATGTTTTGCTCAAACTTTCACCATGGCATTAGAGCTGGTACACCGCTGTCGCTTGCGAAATCAAAGTGATGACGCAGCGGGTGGAAACTTACAGATTAAGGGGAGCTAATATTATAATGAGATCCCTTTGCCACGTCACCAAGGGAGCGAAATCAGACGCGCACGTTTTTTCAGAAGCTTGCAGAAAAAGGCTTACTAAAACAAAGTTACTGGGTTAATCTTTTTCACGTTTCCTTGGTTGGTAGATGCACTGGGGACCTGATTATAGCACTTAAAACCTGGAAAAGTCAGATCTTCATGATATGTCACCTTTAAGTAATTTTAATTATTAATTTTTGTTGTTAACTAACTGACGGGAACAACTAGAGTTTCCACCATAACCTATTCAATATGTTAAATAAATAAAAGCATATAAAAAGCAAACACACATAAAAACAAACAGATGTTTATAAAAAGTAAACAAATAAAAATGCACAAATGCAATGTGAATTCATAAAAAAATGCTTAAATAACTAACTAAATGATATAATATAGAAAACAAATGCATAAAAAACATAAACTGATGCTTATAAAATAAATAAATGCATAAAAATAAAAAGATGCATATCAAATAAATAAATGAATGCATGAATGAATGAACGCATAATGCTCACGTAAATTAATATGCATTAATACAGAAATTGCATATAAAATAAATGAACAAATGCATATAATGTATATATATATATATATATATATATATATATATATATAATTTTTTATTTTTTATTTTTTTTTTATTATTAATGAATGTCACCAAAAGGCTGCAAAAAATAAATAAATAAATATATCTCCACATTTATGCAGGCTATTTTCCGGGCAGGCTTAAAAGAGTGTTTTTCCCCAATCCGAGGAGCTATCATTTCAGCCAAACAGTCATTGAAGCCAATTAGATTAATGGTTTAATGCAAGATGAAAAACAGTAAACACCTAAAAATAAAATGCATGTTTCCACTGGCTGAAAAACACAATATCCTCTAAATGAAAGAACGATGCTGAATCAGTTCAAAGAACCAATATAACAATAAACAGTCATATTAACCAAACCTAACATACATTTTTACTAAAACATTTTAATTAGTGGAAAATTGTCTTGATGTTTTTGAGTGATGATGGAAAATGATTAGTGATTAATGCAAAACATAATTATTGAACACGGGACCAGCTTCTAGACTTCTTAAATTACTAGTTTTACAATAATTGCAATAATTATGGTATTTTGACAAAAACTATAACCATGATACGTTTTTGTAAGGGTCATGACCAGCTAAGATCTGCACAAGAATCTATTCTCTGTGTGGGTCGTATTTATTATTTTTTTAAATAACTAGACGCAAAATGCAGCACTGAACACTTGAGTCGGACTCTGAAAACTCTACAGGACTCTACTTTGTCAGGTGTCATGAATGTGGACCTGAGGAGGTCAGGACCGGGTCTGTGACCACGCAGCCGGACCAGGGCTCTATTGTGAAATGAAAACATGCACCTGGGAAAGCCATGCAGCACAGTGACAGGAGCCGGCTTGGCATTTAGTGATCAGAAGTCTTGCTGAGCCAATATTATCTGTAAAACAGAGAGAGGGAGTTTGTGAGAAAAAAATATATATAAAAGATTTGGTACCAAACAGAAGTGACATGCATTCGTAACCTTTACGACGCTCTTTGGCTCTTGAGGTAAATTTTTAATCACATTTATTCAGCGAAAAACATCCTTATCTTCTACTTTGCCTCTCTCTCCGGTCCTTTCTACAAGCTATCAGGCTTGAAACATCATTATGCATTTTTTACGAGGAGTCGCATTCCTTACTGGTTGCCCTTTAAATCCATTTCCTCTGAGACCAGGTTCTGGAAGAGCCCACAGTTGAGAGGAATGTTAAACAAGTCGCGACACAAAAGCCAAGAGGAGGATACAGAACACAAACAAGCACTTCAACAGTCTGCGACATACATCGTGCATTGCTTTGCTTTAAAAAGTGACTGGCTAGGCAAACTAGTTGATTGTTATGTCACAACTTCCTGGCTGCTTGAATATTAATTAGGCTAATTGATATTAGCCAACCTACTACCAAAGCTGGGTAGTAACTGGTTACATGTAATCTGGGTTACGTAATCAGATTCCAAAATTAAGTACTTGTAATTAGAAATTACATTTTAAAATACTTGTAATCAGATTTCAGTTACTTTTTATTACTATTATTTACATAATGGCAGCTTATTATTCACAATTTATTGATTCGTTGATTTATTTTGTTTATTTTTTTCTAAATGAACCTACCATTTATATACAGTTTGGGAAACCCTGCTCTAATAAAATGTTTAATGCATTTATTCATGTTGATGACAAAAAATGGAATACATTTCTTTCTCTTAGTTTTTTTTATTGTTTTGTTTTATAAATATGGCACACAATAATCCCATTCAATGTGATAAATGAGTAATCAAAAAGTACTCAGACTACATTACCTAACATGCGTAATCCATATTATGTAATAGCTCATTTAATGGCTATTTTTTATTTTTTATTAAACCAAAACTAACAAGAGACATGCATACAGGTACATTCTGACACTTTTACAAAAATGTCAACAACTTATTGACATTACAATTAGAAATAAAAATGTGTAAAGTCATGTGAAAAGCAATTTAATTGCAATTTAAAGCACATTTAATGGTTATTTTCTACAAAGAAATGTTACACAGTCTTGTACTGTCATTTTTTTCAATAATATATACATTTTTTGAGATATATACAGTATATCTATCTATACCTATATATAAGTTCTGTCAAAATGATTAAGTAAGGAATAATTAACGACGGGCTGTTGAATTATTAGAAAAATAATGCAAACCTGAGGTGGTGATGCGGCTCTCACTCTCAGAAGTGTTCGGCAGCAATGTCTCGGGTAGTTATAGTGAAACTTAAAGTTAACTTTGTTCACGAACAGCATGTGAGAAGTCATGTACGTTTTAACTTGTTAAACTATGTTACTGAAAAAATCGTCAGAGTAGTGCTAACAACATTAGCGTGTATGTAAACGTAGAGAGAGAGCGTATGTGCTTTCTATACATAATAAAACGTAATTTTGTGGCAAAAACATGAATATAATCTGTTGTTTGTATCCCTATGTTTACTATATTTATTTGTTTGGCCAGTGTCGTTGTGGGTTTTGGTTCTGTTTTAGGCTGTAAAAACATTTGAAATAACGCAAATCATTTGGCGAAGTGATATAGACATGGAACTACGTTCGCCGTGCGTTTCCCTGAAAATAATTGCACACCTTAGAACATTTGTCAGCCAATCAGATTCAAGCATTCAACGGCCCCGTAGTATAATCGCAATTAATCGCATCCAAAATAAAAGTTTGTTTACATAACATATGTGTGTATGTACTGTGTATATTTATGTACATATAAATATACACATACATGTATATATATTTAAAAAAATATATGTAATATATATTTATATTAATTTATAACAAATCATATACGTACATGTATGTGTGTAAACATAAAAAAATATATTAATATACACAGTACACACACATATTATGCAAACATAAACTTTTATTTTGGATGTGATTAATCGATTTGACACACATCATGAATTATATAACTTTTATCCTTTATTTCCCTTTTTTATTATTACTGTAAAACCAAAAACAAAGCAAAAAAAAGGAAAAATAAATAAATAAAACAATAAATAAATAAGTAAATAAATATCAGTCTGCCAGATGAACTCCTGATGTTTTTGTGGTTTTTGGCAAATCATTGAAGGTCTCCCATCATTATTTATATATTTAATTATAAATTCTAAAAAATGTATCCGTTATTATGATCTAAAAATAAATAAATATCAAGAAACTTGAAATTTTACATGGGACATGCACGGTTGTGCCCGATGAACACAAACGGCCTGATGTTTGTGTGGTTTTTGGCAAATCTGTGAGGAAAACCAGTCCATCTGAAACCATCTGTCACTGTGGTTTCAGATTCTCTCGCTGCTGTCGGTCCATGGCGGACGTCTTGAAAGCATTTTGTCGTAAACAGTCAGAGATGTTACCAAAGAAAGTTTAGCGAGTCGTCAAGCTCCCATGAAATCCCACATCGATTACAAACAAGCCACCTGCAAAAACTGAAGACATTTCCTCAACGTTCTTAACAAATGCTTACTTTAAGATGCAGATGTTATTAATGACAATAATCAATAAAGGTATGATATTGGATGTGGGTTCGAATCCAGCCAGCAAAAGGCCTGAAAAAGAAAAAAAAAGAAAAAAAAAACAAGCATTAGTGGTTTAATTGCTAATAGACTGAACTTCACGTCAGTTCAACTGCACTATGCTGCAGATGAATGAATACAGATGTATTTAAGACCATTTATGTGATGAATTTGCAGTATGTGATATAACAAACACATTATGTGCAATAGTAGCAAAGCTGATGTCATTATCAGAGCAGCAAACATCTGTTGTAGATATCAGAGCTGAGTTGGAGCGTCGCTACACTCAGCAAACCGTTAAGGATTCTTTTGATACTGTGCTGAGAGAGAGAGAGAGAGAGAGGGGAAGTCCTCAGCGCTCCTTGAGAGCCGTCTTCCAACAATGCCATCAGTTCCCGCTATATGCCTGTTGCCATGGAAACCCCTCTGATAGCAGGTGAAGATCAAAACAGGGAAATCTCATGACTTATGAGAGCTGTGGGTGTGGGTGGTTACTAAGGTGGTGTTGTTCATTTGCTAGGGTGTTCTGGGTGGTTTCTAGGGCGTTGCTAAGCAAGGTGGTGGCTTATTGGTCCAAGTCAAAAGAGAAATTATGTTATTTAAATAAAGCATTTATACATAATGGTATGTGTGTAGTACTGCCTATATTTCACAAATTAAAAAATAAAATTAAAAACTATTTTTAAAAACTATAACGCTAGCAACACCAACATCATGGGTTCGATTCCCAGGGAAAGCAAGAGCTGATAAAACTGTAAAAACTGTAACTTGAATGCAATGTAAGATAAATGCATAAATGTATTATAGCTATTATAAATTATAGTTAATAATAAAAATCAGCCCCGTTTTTTTATATTGTAATGGCACAACTTGATTTCCAGTGATATCGTCGACCTGATTGCAAAGACACTATTTCAACTGAGCTGAGCTGGATGATGACATCATTGAATTCAATAATGAAATGCCTTTAACTGAAAATCTTTTTTTTAATCTTTTCATTTTACATTATTGACACACTATTTTCCTTTTTTGATATTGTGCAGTTGCTTTGACACAATTTACATTGTTAAAAGCGCTATATAAATAAAGCTGACTTGACTTGACTCGACATGTCTCATTTTCAAATAAACAAGACATTTTAAAGAAATTATATATTATTCTATATATAATTATATATTATAAATTATATAATTATTATATTAAATGATAAAATATTTATACATGGTGGTATGTGTAGAACTGCCTGTATAACAGAAAAAAACACAAAAATGATTGTAATACAGTAATGAGAATGACTAAATAATAGAAATGAGGTAAACAAAATAAAAAAGATAGAATTTTGTAAAAAGTAAAATAACTAATAAAGAATAGTAGTATAGTTATTATAACAAAAAAAATTATATATATTTTTTTTTAAAGTTTAAGGAAATGTTATATTATTTAAATAAGTATTTATACATCATGATATAGTAATGCCAATATATTACAGAAATAAAAAAATACACAATTTACACAATATAAACAAAAACATATTGTATTACACTTATAAGAATGACTGAGTCATGAAAATAAGGTAAAATAAAATACAAGAAATAATTAATTAAAAATATTATAGTATTTATAAAGCATGGTATGTGTGTAGTACTGCCTTCACTTGAATTATTGTATATATAAATATTATAGTGATGAAATTAAGAATGAAAGCATAAGAAAAAGAAAAAAATATATAAGAAATAGAACATCTTTAGAACGTCTTGTTTATTTGCTAATGAGCTTTTTATTTCAGAAAATTAAATCAAAACATGACTATGTATTAAACATTAAACATCAGTAATATATGTGCTTACCTTTAGTTATTGTTATCATTATAATGGATCATACAATAACATAAGCTGTATGTTCAGGGAACATGTAAGGCACAGATTTGTCATGGAAATCTGACCTACATCCGAGTATCTCCCACCGCTGGGACATCAGCAGACAGCGCTGATAAACGCACTTCAAAGAGTAGCATTGTGACTGTAAAATGACTAATGCCACCGCTTGCCAGATCCACAACGCCTCGGTGCGCTCCGAGTGGGAGTTTGGCTGATGCTACCGCTTTAACAGTCATTATATCAGATGGAACTCTCTCTCTCTCCCCTTATGTCTGATTTGGGCACTGACCAGGCCAGATGGACATGCATCCATCTATGTTTTAAACAACGATCACTGTGGCCCATCGGGCTGATATTTGTCTCTTGATCAAGTGCCATCTCAAGCCGCCAGGAGCATTTTTCCCGTTCATCTTCAAAGCATCAGAGCTACGGTTTCAGCTCTTTGTTTGTAAGAACTGAAAGCAGGTAGTTTGCAAGTGAAGAAGTCTTCCCCCAAACTTACGGCTGCGCTTTACTCTGGGTATCTGCCAGCTGATAGCAGTGAGGTTGCTATGGAAACAGTCAGGACTTATCGTGGAGGAGGGGATGCGTTTTATCACCGAGTGTCAGGCTGGAAAGTCCAAATATCTTTAGCACAAACCATCATATGTTTGTTTTGATTCAGCAGAAATGAAGGAGCATCATTTATTTTGAAATGCCCTACCTAGATATCTCACAAAACCCCTAAAGTATATGTTCAGATCACATTTCACCATAATATCAAAATTATATTGTACAAAAATAAAAAGTCAGTTTAAAGACTATGAGGGCTATTTATAAATTATAGTAAAATTTACAAATTTAAATAAAAAAGTATATATTACAAATAAATTGTAATAATAAATTGAACAAATTATATTAAATGTAAATTGTAGTATATGTACAGTATATATATATATAAATGTAATTACAGTAAATTATAAAGGAATACAAATATCAAAGATGGACGAATTACAGATTTAAAAAATAACACATTTTTAATCGATATAAAAATACAAAATTTTCTCATATATGAAAAAAATATATATTTAGCATTTTTATATTGATTAAAAATATACATTTAGTAGTAGTTCAAATCAAAAAATAATGGCAACTATGGGAAAATCTTTAATTAAATCTTTCATTTTTTACAAACTTTTTATTTTTATTTTAAAATTTAAACAAACCAAAAAAAGTCAAAGTCCTTAATCATCATAAAATTGTTAAACATGGTTATTTTGTATTTAACTGTGTGATTAAATTTGACCTGGATGTGTTTTCGTCAAACATTCCCATGACTTGTTTTTCCCAAATTCACTCCTGTCCAATTTTAGGTATTGCTGCTAATTTAGTTTGAGTTTTGACGGCTGTTTAAGATCATTCCATACTAAATTCTCTCTAACCCTCGTAAAAGATGTTCTACAATTGTTAAAGTGGTCTGTTTAATGTTCCTCTCTTCCTAAACCTCCTTGAATATTTTGTTTGCTGATAATATCTACGTGTGTGCGTGTGCATTTGCAAATCACTAAAAGGCACCGAGCCTAGTTATTAAGAATGAAAATACGAAAAAAGGCTTTTTACGATGTGAAGAATGAAGCTCGCACAGCTGGTTCAGATTTCCGCTGTGCTTTGAACCTTCTTTCTGGCTCTCTCTCTTCCCTTTAGGATCCCTGGTAATTTGAGCATAATAATTAATCAGGATTTATGCCAGGGTAGAGAGATGCTGTACGATCCCGCTCTCTCACTTTTCTGCTCTTCCAGAAGTGATTCAGACAGAAAAGGACTGCTAAAATAATGAACGTGTCTCCCTGTGTTTTATGAGAGACATGAAACAGAGAGAGAGACAGGCTGTCTGTCTGTGTACCTGCTTAATCCAAAGCTGATCTGCAATCGTGACGTGTAGATCTGTGGTTGGTTTTGGTTCCACTGAAGGTCTGATTTCTTGCTTTTGATTTTTCACCTGGTAAGAAAAGTAAATAAGAACTTCTTTTCAAAGGATTTCCTTCCATCTCATAAAATCAAAAAGGTTGAGAACAACCGATTTAAAAATGGATGATACTAAGAGAATGACAGAAGCTGAGAAATACAGAAACTAAAAAAATAGGAAACGCAGGCGGCACGATAAAAGGATGAATACGAGCCAAGTGAGGGAATAATGGATGATTTCCTCAAAGTTAAACAGAATCATTCTAACATTTGCAAGATAAAAATCAGCTGAATTTGAACAGCTGCAGAATTCAATTCCTCCTCAGATGTTATCGATCATGTGTTGTTTGATATTGACTGTGAACTCACTAAACTCTGGAATCAAAGCTTGATTTGTTCCCTTTAAAGGAAAAGAATACAAATGAAACATTTGTCATCATTTACTCACCCACATGCTGTTCCAAATCCCAATACGACTTCTTCTGAAAAACACAAAAAGGATATGTTAAACCATCAGTAATGTCAAACTTGGTGTGGCCTGGCAAAAAGCATAATTTTTTAACAATCATAAAAGTCAATGAGATCTGAGAAGATTTTCAGGTTAAATTTGTGTTTGACCTCTATCCTCTATCACACGACTTCAGAAGACTTTAAATCAAAGTGCACAACATTAAAGGTTTCAAAAGGGGAGTGGGGGGGGGGGGGGGTTGCAGTGATGCCATAGAACCACCATTTTTGGTTCCTCAAACAACATTTCAGTGAAAAGTTCTTAAAATAATTATTTTTTCTTAGTGTGAAGAGCATTTTAATAATCTGAAGAACATTTTTCACTATAAAGAACCTTCGGTGCAATGGAAAGGCTCCATGGATCTTCACTGAACCATATATGTTAATAAAGAACCTTTATTTTTAAGAATGTACTTTCATTGTATAGAAAATATCAGCTTGGATCTGCCTAGCAACTTAAGTTTCACAGAAGAAAGTCAGTTATATGGTTTTAAACAAAACGAGAGTGAGCAAGAATGCCAAAATGTTAATTTTTGGAAGATCTATTCCTTTAAATGTTCCACTCTGTCTCAGATCTTCTAAAAAGGTTTTCCTTTGCTGATGCTGTGGTGACACCTGTAAAATAATAATAAGAAAATAGGTGTTTTGCTTGAGCCTCACCGTTTGGGTTATTTCAGGATTAACTGATGTCTTAGTCTCCATTGCATGGTGGCACAAAGATAGATTTTGCGTTCTCGAACTCTGACAGCTTTACAAGACGTCCCTTTGGTCAGTGCTATATGGGTGCCAGTACATGTCAGCACGGTGTCTGCGCACCTGTTACACTGCCTACATCAGGCCAGGAATAACTGATCAAGGCAGAATGACTCATGAAACGTGTGGGTCAGGACTAGGTTTTCTTCCCTGAGCGGAGATTTTGATTCCCGAGACTTTTCCCAGGATGATGATGAAACTTTGGTCAAGCAGAAGAACTTAAAATTGGTTTTAAAACACATTAAATAGTAATTTAGCACTTCTGTCTCAAACGACCCAGGTTGCTCGCTTAAGGGTACAATGGCGATAGCTGATAGATTGTTCCTCTGTGGAATATTTACCTCTCTTCTGCTTCCCAGAGTAAACCAGCAGAGTTTCCTAATATAAAAACAACCAAGGAAACAAAACTCTGTGAAACCCTTCAGAGACTGTGGTGTAAAGGTTTAGGCTCGGGGCTGGTTAACCCAAAGTTTCTGTTTGATCCCTGCTAGAGATGAGACATGAACCATCTCCATCGTGCCCTTGAGCAAAGCACTTAACTCCAGGTTGCTCCAGGCAAAGTGTTCCTGTAACAGAGATGTTCATTCATGACGCCAAATTTTAGTTATACCTGGAAGGCTAATTCACCATGGGTAGTCTCAGAAACTTCAAATGGGTTTAGAATAGAATAGTTTTTGATTTATGAGTAAAAAAAAGCCTGTGGATGATATTACTTCAAGAGATTTATCATCAAGTGGTAAAAAGTTGCTAAATGAAGTTGCGCACATTTACCACTGTTCTGCAAAATTTTGCAGCCAGACTCCAGTAATTTTATTAGGAATTTGTATAATTGGGAGTATCACAAGAGGACAAAAAAGTTCCCCATGCAGATTTTGCTCATTTTCAAGTTGGTCACACAAATTTGTCACACTGACCAACAGAAAACTGCTTGGTTTGAATGTGACTTCTGTGTGAGCAGTGCTTTATACATCTTTATGCTGTTGAAAATGGGTCTTTTTTGCATGTGACCCAAGACCTACAATGATGTGTCGAGCATGAAAGCTCACATCCTTAAGTCTAAGTCCTTACTGAGAAACTTGTCAGCAGTACATAATAGATTCAAAATTCACATTTGAGGAATTAACCCATGGTTCAAACATGCTAATTATCTTCTAGGAAAACAAACTGAACAAGTTGACTGCAGCAATCTATTGCAACCTCACCCAAATATTGTGGAAATTTAGGCTCTGTTTGTGTATGGATAAATGTAACTGATTTGAATCTTCTCAAATGAAATTATCTTTTGCAAACCTTACACTAGCTATGTTTCCATCCAAAGTTGTGAATTAAACTTATGCGCAAAATTGGAATATCAAGATTCAAGATTTGTTATTTGTCACATACACAATTATACAGTATAACCAGCAGTGAAATGTAGGTCAGGTATCACATAAAACATTTGCAAATAAAGCACCTTTTCCATCCAGTGAGTTAAAGTAAACAAAATAGTCACTTCCTGATTAACTTTCACTAAATATCACGAAGAAAAATTACATTTGCTGCAGTAGGAGAAGGCACTGTATATAATAATTAGTATATAAAATAAATTACATGCTTCAGGGCGTGCAGATGAGATCTTATTTTCGTATTATCTTATTTTCGTAGCCTGCTGTTTGGGAACACAGCTCTGGGAGTTAATTATAATGAAGCATTTTGATGAGAGTTTGTTCAAGCTTTTTAAAATGAAAAAACTATAATTTCAGATGCTGTACCATGAGATGGGTCCATTGGTTGGTCCAGTAATATGCTGTCCTATCGCAAAGTCACGTGTCTTTTTTTATTCCCAATAAGGAATTTATTTGGTAAAAGTGTTTCCATCATAGTTTATGGGCATGTTTTCTTACCAGATAAGAAATGTATTACTTTTTTATGTGCATTTTTAGAATTTATGCACATCTTGCCGCTTCCATCCAGCGGTTCTTTTTATGCAATATCCTAAACTGCGCATAAAAATAGGTGGGTGGAAACATAGCTACTGATTTTTTTCTCACTTAAGAGCCCCAACAGGAAAACCTGAGAAACATCAGCAGTGTTGCTTTGATCAAGTACTCATTATTTTCTTTGGACAAGGGTCATGCCAAGCTTTCAGGACTGGTGGCTCAGCCTGAATCCTATGGGGTCCCACAAGGCCATGTCTTGGGTCCGCTGTTGAATTGGTTTAGCACTACAAAAGCTGTATCTCATCACCCCCATAACTCTAGTATCTCCTCACTCCTTAGCCCCCTGTCCAACCAAGGCCTCTCCTCAACCCCATGACCTCCCTCACCCTAGTCTATCCAGTCTCTCCACTCGAGTCTTGTGGTCCAGTGCAGCTGTGATCAGTGGCTAAGCCACCCAATTACGCAGTGAGGAGAACAATGAGCTCAAAATAACAGCGAGCTAGAGAAGGTATTCTCTGGCCTTTCTGACGTCAGGCTAGCCATGGCAACTAGCCAGCTCTGATGAACCATCCCACAGACATCAAACATTCCTTTTATTAAGATAAAAGCTTCCATCCTCCCAGACTAGATTTATTTCTGTATGAGCAATCGGCGAGCGCTAGGAGACAAGGATCTGTGTGGAGCACACACATGGGTCATTTCATCACATGGATGGACATAAAAACTCATAAGTGCAAATGGAAACAAGGGCAGAAAGTCCAGGTGAGCTTAAAAAAATTATAATTAATCTAGCAACTTAATTCAGTAATCAAAAAAATATTAGGAATGTGTTTTATGACACTTGCTTACAAAGCTCCCTGGAAAAGAAAAGGAAAATAATACAAACAAGATCTCTTTAATGTCTCAGCTATTTTTTGTATACATTAACTCAAGTAAATGGAGACATCTAAATAAGTTTCCTGAGATAAAGACTCTGGTAAGCTCACGTCTTATATCGAGTGCCAAGTTCTCACTAAATGAGCTGCTCCATATTCATTTTATAGTTCTGTACTCTTACTGTATGTCTGTTATTGTCTCATTTGTGTCTATTTTTTATTTTATTTTATATGTAAGAGAAATACCTGAGACAAAGTTGAAAGTTAAATGAGAAGTTTCCCAAGCTAAGAAAAAGAAACCTCTGCGCAATAATACATTTTCCTCTGGGTCTCTTTAAGATACAGAACAGCATTTCAACTCAAAGATCCGTCATGCTGACACTTATGCCAGGAATGTTTATGTCTCTTGGAAAGGAGCATGTATGTAATTTTGTTTGTGGAGTGATGGATGGCATAATGTGTGTATGTGTGTGTGTGTGTGTGTGTGTGTGTGTGTGTGTGTGAGTGAGTGAATGTGTGTGAGATCCCTCTGGGCATGGATGACAAATCAAATCGAATTCATCGTGTTTCTTGCCAGTGCTTCTCTTCGCCCTACCACTGTGCACCTGTTTACCACACACACAATGTTCAGAAATGAGTTTCAAGGTCTTCTGGGGCATGACAGACAGATGTGACATGCATGCGAGTGACCAGGGACAGTTTGTAAAACCCTGAGGAGAAATTTTTCGCACAAGCAGTCACATATTTATATAGTTTTTGCATTTCTTGAGTAAATGCCACAAAGAATAAAAAGGGCTAACAGGTGACCTGTCTTTCGAAATAAGCAAATAATAAACTAATACATTTTTGCTTATGGTTTAAATCTCAAGTTCTCACAAATTTTCTTGTAGAATGACACATCTCTTCAAGATGATCTCAACACCGTCTCAAACTGTGCCCAGATTTGGCAAGATACCAAAACCTGACACTTCTGAAGTCTGAAAGTGATATTTTGATACTAATAAACATTTTAGAACATGAACTGAGTCTCCTGAGCTATGAAAAACAAAACTGTTAGCACAAATATTAGATTTGCAGTGTAAAGCTGAAAGTCTCGACCCGGCCGTCCAAACTAAGGTCATGTTTGTCATCTGTCGTGAGCAGGTGTCTCTGAGCGAGAGGTCTGTGATTAATCTGTTAAATTGATTTCCTGTACAATTCCGTGATGTTTACACATATAATCGAGAAATGCAGACGAATGATCCTTGGGACACAGACGGCACAAATAAACTGAAAATAGCAGCAATATTCTCTCACATCTGATGTTTTCACCCTCTTTAGGAGGAGTGTCAGCATCTGGCTTTTAGGGTTGATCTAATCTACATGTTTCTGCAATTATCAATGCAAATAAGGCCTGAGATAATACAAGGTTTTTTTGGTGGTCAAAAAGATTCTGTGATGTAAATTCAAAAACTTGTACATTGACAAAAGTTACTGTAATACTGTACATTATTCATTATATTATTGATTATATAATTTAATTATAAATGATTGTTATATACAAACATTATTTATTATTTATTATATCATATCAGAGTACTTTGTATTTTGAAATACACATATTGCTATAATTATTATCATTTGGCTAATTATTAAAATATTTAAACTCACAAGGGTCAGAGGACGGGTGAAACTTCTTCAGTTACATGCAGTCCAATTCTGTAGAGTTGAGGTGCAGAATCCATGTGGGCCTTTGAATCACTGATCTGAAACGAGGGGTGTAACGATTCATCAATATGGATCAATATATCGATACGATGTCTGATGATACGATGCATCGATGCCACGCGTAAAATATCGATATTTGTAGTATAAATAGGCACATTTATTTTGGCACTGTGCCCATTTTCACATAATGTCCGTCTATGCATCACCGCCAACGCGTGCGTTCTCGTTCAAAATCACGTATTAGGACTGAAATCACAAGGCGAGCATAAAAGATGCTCAGGATTGTTGGCGGAACAGTCGAGGGCCGTGTGAGAAGTTTTCTGCGCACACACACAGACCTCCGCGTCTACACTAAGCAAGTACTAAATTGAGCTCTCTTTCGCTTTTTTTTTTGTGCATGGATGAATAGATACCGACAAAGTTACACCAAAATGCACATTTCGGCAAATATCCTATTAAACACGGTTAGGCATATGTCTTAACATAAACAGTTGAGAAAGTGTCTCAAAATATTATAATATTTACATTTGAGTTTCAATAAATGACCATCCATACAGTATAAATTCTGGGTATCTCTTGTTCTTTGAAACTGCAATAATGGGGAAGACGATCATTGACACCCTCCACAAAGAGGGTAAGTCACAGAGGGTCATTACTGAAAGGTGTGGCTGTTCACAGAGTGCTGTATCAAAGCATATTAAATGCAAAGTTGACTGGAATGAAGAAATTGGGTAGGAAAATGTGCACAAGCAACAGGGATGACCACAAGCTTGAGAATACTGTCAAGCAAAGCTGATTAAAACACTTGGGAGAGCTTCACAAGGAGTGAACTGAAGCTGGAGTCAGTGCATCAAGAGTCACCACGCTCAGACATCTTCAGTAAAAGGGCTACCAAGCCACTTCTGAAACATCGCTGATCGCTTCCATGCCACTCCTCACTGATGCTGGAATTTGTGCTAAAGGAGCCCCGACCAAGTATTGAGTGCATAAATTAACATACTTTAAAAACTTGAACTTTTCTGTTTTGCAAATCCTTTTTTTGATTGATTTTAGGAAATATTCTAATATTTAGAGATACTGATGTTTTTACTTTCATGAGCTGTAAGCTCTAATCATCAAAATTAAAACAAAAAAAAACTTTTGAAGTGTTTTACTTTACATGTAATGAATCTAAAATATATGAAAGTTTCACTTTTTGAAATAAGTTACAAGAAAAATTTAACTTTTTCACCATATTCAAAGTTTCTGAGATGCACCTGTATTAAATCCGTGCTTTCGTTCTTAAAGTGAAAGCAAACTAATAATTAATCTAATGCTGTCAATGAAAAATACAACTGTTCACTGCTCCTGACTAAATAACCTTTGTAACATTAAAAATGATTAATTTATATTTAATTTATAGAGTGAAGACTATGCAGTTATTTTACATTTGATTATTACATTTCTGTAGCGTACCTGAAAAATTATTTTAGACTGAGCTGAAAAACCTGAAAAGCTACGGAAGTTCTAAGCGGCCATGCATTATTATAATTTTTCTGTCTTGTTTTCTCGTGATCACGACTTAATTTTCTCGTGATCTCGACATAACGAAAGTTGTTTTGTCGTTATCACGACTTAATTTTCTCGTGATCTCAATATAACGAAAGTTGTTTTGTCGTTATCACGACTTAATTTTCTCGTGATCTCGACATAACGAAAGTTGTTTTGTCGTTATCACGACTTAATTTTCTCGTGATCTCAACATAACGAAAGTTGTTTTGTCGTTATCACGACTTAATTTTCTCGTGATCTCAACATAACGAAAGTTGTTTTGTCGTTATCACGACTTAATTTTCTCGTGATCTCGACATAACGAAAGTTGTTTTGTGGTTATCTGGACATAACGAAAGTTGTTGATCTCAACCTAAAAACCGTTTTCTCACGACGTAATTGTAGCTATCGTGAGAAAATCAGGGTCGCTATATTGTCTTCGACGATAAAGTTGCAGACCCGACAGCCTCCTTCTCAAGTGTCGAACACTTATGTGTAAGTCGTCAATCACTGACAGACACAGAGCTAAAATGGCCGACTATGAATATGCATGAAAAGTATTCTATCATGGATCAATGTAGTCGGTCACACACACAACACCTTCAATATTTGGGATGGTACTTATACCATATTTTTATTTTTATTATTTCAGTTTGAGTGAGTCCCTGATCAAAGTAAAAGCGAATACGATCATCCATGATGCTGCGATGATGCTGCTTCTATAGCATTTTCTCATGCCGAATACACAGAGAAAATTAAGTCGTGATAACGACAAAACAACTTTCGTTATGTCGAGATCACAAGAAAATTAAGTCGTGATCACGAGAAAACAAGACAGAAAAATTATAATAATGCATGGCCACTTAGAACGTCCGTACACTGTGTATTGAACTTGTGTCTTTGTTCTATTGTATTTATTTCCTGCTATTGCTTGTAATTTGGTTATCAAGTTTCAAGTTTTCAAGTTTCAATATTTTATTTGTCAAATACACAATTATACAGAGTATAACCAGCAGTGAAAAAAGTTTTTTTTTTTTGTTTTTTTTTTCAAGGGTGTAGCGGTTTCCAATGTCCAAAAGTGTTTGTTTGCCATAAGTGATCAGTGCCGACGTTAAATGTGTAAAAAGAAAAAGTAAAAGTAAGTAAAAAAGTAAATAAAAGAACAGTCTAAGCGGAGCGACCAGGACGGCTTCTGAACTCAGCGGCGCCATCTTATCTTATGAAATCTGTAGAAAAGATGTTTAGCACTGAGCCCATAGTAGCAGCCAGAATTGATTTTCCATTTGTTTATTTTCTTTATTAGAAAAAAAAAAGTGTAGGCCTATTGAGGTAAAGGATGTGAAAATTTCAGATAAATGTTCATGTTATATATTTTGGTTGCATTTGTGAGTTAATAAAAATGTAGATTGTTGTTTAAAATAGGTATATAATATAATATCGATATATCAATCGATATACTCCTGTATCAAATCGAATCGTATCGTGGAATTTCATGAGTTATCGGCAAATATCGTATCACTGGGTATGTGAATCTATATCGTATTGTGACGAACCATCTGATTTACACCCCTATCTGAAACACAGAAGTTCATGAAACCTAGTTGAGGACTCCTGAGAATGGATGTGTAACAGTTTGACACAAAACCACTCGAGACCGCCGTCCCATCACTGCGGGCTCAAGGTGGCCACTCCATGAAGAAAACTCATTTTATTTGACGATTGAGAAGCTAGACCTGGATAAGCTCTTTTCTGTTGCTATATCTGCTTCCATGGAGAACGACTGCAGTTTGAAAACTAGAAACAAACACAAACTGCATGACTATTCAGATAGGGAAAGCGATATTCCTCACGAGGCTCTGAATGTGATAAATTCCTCTCCTCTTTCAGATTTGATTGACGGCTAGAACAGGAATGTCTCGCAAGCGCTGCGTATAGAGGTCCCGTTGGAGGCTTCCCCATAGAGAACCAAATAACATCTAAATAAAACCTCAATAATCACAATAAATATGTGATAATAATATGCAGCGGCTTCAAAGATTACCCTCAACAATTCAGCCTGATCACAGCACAGCATCTGCCAGAGACATAATTATTCTCATTTGAGCCAACAGCTTTCAAATATGTTTGAGCTTCTTGATTTAATGAAATGTCAGGATGTAGGATTTCTTCTAAAATCAGCACAGAAAATCCAAAAACAGTCACCAGTCTGGACCATGAATAAACTGACATTTCATTAAATCAAGAAGCTCAGACATAAGCATATAACATCAATTATATGAATATTTATTAAATATATACTTTTATAGTTTTATATAATACAATATATTTTTACAACAGTTTTATATACTGTATATTATAATAGAAATAGACAGAAGAACAGAAATATTAAATGGTCTTATAATTACATTTCATGTTGTAATGATGATGATGATGATAATAAATAATAATAATAGTATCATAATTTACTTTTATATAAGTATACAAAATAATTCAACACCCTTTATATTATAACAATTTTATACATTACATATTCAAATACTACGGAGCCCTTAAAGGGACATGGTGGAGGGAAAAATTTGGGGTGAGTGGAAAAAATTTGGGGTGGGAGGAAAAATATTTTTCAAATGTTTTACGTTCTCTCGAAAAACTTTTGCATCTCGCTAATATCTTTGCATTCCCTCACAAAACTGTTGCGTTCTCTCGCAAATTTGCGTTTTCTCGCAAAACCAGTTGAGTTCGGACAAACTCTTCCTGTTTACTTTACAGCTTGCAGTGGCTCATACAGCTCCATATGTTCACAATGAAGCGGTCGAGTTTTATTTTGAACTTGGACTCAAATAAAGAAATACGTCAGTGCTTAGCTCAAGGCACAGTTTTGGGACATTCTACGTTTAATGTGGCTTAATGTTTTAAAACAGTGATATTGGAGGACCAAATTCGATAATAATAAAAGCTGATAAAATTATTAGGCTAATATTAATAACCTTATTAATAATATTACTAAGCAGAATAGCCCAGAATATGAACGCAACGCCCTGCACGTAAGCTTTTTCTCCCCCATAATACTCTTAAGGTAGGCTAATGAACGAAAACGGTGATTTAAAAATACCAAATCCATTGCATTCATATTCTGGGCTATTCTGCTTTATTAATAGTAATATTATAAATAAGGTTATTAATATTAGCCTAATAATTTTATTAGTATTTATTATTATCGAATTTAGTCCTCCAATGTCACTGTTTTAAAACATTAAGCCACATTAAGCGTTTGTAATGTCCCAAAACTGTGCCTTGAACTAAGCACTGACTGTATTACGTTATTGAGTCCAAGTTCAAAATAAAACTCTATCCATTGTGAACATACGAGCTGTAACCACTGCAAGCTGTAAAGTAAACAGGAAGAGTTTGTCCGAAGTCAACTGGTTTTGCGAATGAACGCAGATATCTTTGCGCGATAACGCAAAAGTTTTGCGAGGGAATCCAAAAGTTTTGCTAGAGAATGCAAATATCTTTGCTAGAGAACGCAAAAGTTTTGCGAGGGAACGCAAAACATTTGAAAAATATTTTTTCCTCCCACCCTCAATTTTTTCCACTCACCCCGAATTTTTCCCTCCACCATGTCCCTTAAATGGCTCCGTAAAATACAAATAGACAATGAAATAATAAAAATTATATACATAATTTATATACTTTTATAAAAAAAGTTATATTTTTTCAACACTTTATATTTCATTGAATATATTAATATAGTAATAAAATAAAATATTAACAATAAAAAAATTATAATATTTTAGAATTACATTTAATTTAATAATGATCATAGTATTAATAATAATAATAATATAATACATACAGTCATGGCCAAAAATATCGGCACCCTTGGTAAATATTATCAAAGAAGGCTGTGGGAGAGTCACGTGACGTGCTTATGAACCTAGTCGCACTTGAGTAGAGCTCCATATGTGTTTGCTGATTTGTTTTGGTTTTATTTTAAGTTTTATTCATTAATAATACTTTACCTGATGGAAACAGCAGGAGTTGTCTCCGTCGGCTTCTCCGATTAAGAAGAAATCCAAGCTACAGACCACGAGCGATATGATGGACAAGATGGCGAACACTAAGAACCGAGTTGACGGCGATGCGGAACGATTTCGCTTCTCACGTGTCAGTTGTTCAGTCGCTATGCTCTAAACTGGATCTTCTTACAGGGGAGATGAGAGAACAGGGAAATATCATTATGAAATAAATGTTTTTCTCTAATACACCTTGGACACAATTAACGGCACCCTTTTATTCAATACTTTTTGAAACCTCCATTTGCCAGTTTAACAGCTCTAAATTTTCTCTTATAATGCCTGATGAGGTTAGAGAACACCTGACAAGAGATCAGAGACCATTCCTTCATCCAGAATCACTCCAGATCCTTTAGATTCCCAGCTCCATGTTGGTGCTTCTTCTCTTCAGTTCACCTCACTCATTTTCTACAGGGTTCAGGTCAGAGGACTGGAATGGCCAGCAGAAGCTTGGTTTTGTGGTCAGAGACCCATTTTTGAGGTTTGTGTTTGGATTATTGTTTGGTTGGAAAATCCAAACATGGCCCATTATAAGATTTCTAACAGAGTCAGTCACTTATTGATTTTTTATCTGTTGGTATTTGATAGAATCCATGATGCCATGTGTCTAAACAAGATGTTCAGGACCTCCAGCAGAAATATAGGCCCAGGACATCAAAAATACAGCAGTATATTTCATTGAACACATGGGGTACTTTTTATCCCCGTGTTCACCAAACCCATCTTGAGTGTTTGCTGCTAAAAAGATAATTTTTTAGTTTCATCTGACCATAGAAGCCAGTCCTATTTGAAGTTCCAGTCGTGTCTGATAACTGAATATGCTGGAGTTTGTTTTTGGATGAGCTAGGATAATTTTTCTTGAAACCCTCCCAAACAACATGTGGTGATGTAGGTGTTGTTTGACAATTTTTTTTAGGGTTTTCTGACCCCGAGACTCAACTATTTTCTGCAATTCTCCAGCTGTGGTCTTTGAAGAGTCTTTAGCCACTCAAACGCTCCTTCTCACCGTGCATTAGGACGATATAGACACACGTCTTCTTCCAGGCAGTTTCATAACATTTTCTGTTGATTGGAAATTCTTAATTATTGCCCTGATGGTGGAAATGGGAATCTTCACTGCTCTAGCTCTTTTCTTAAAGCCACTTCACTAATTTGTGAAGCTCAATTATCTTTTGCTGCACATCAGAAATATATTCTTTGGTTTTTCTCATTGTGATGGATGATTAAGGGAATTTGGGCTTTGTTTTCCCTCCTATTTATATTTCTGTGAAACAGGAAGTCATGGCTGGATAATTTCATATTCATAATCACCCTGGAGTGCTCAAAATTGTGAATATGAATGGTAATATACTTCAGAGATATTTTACTCGTAAGAAAGGGTGCCAATAATTGTGTCCAACGTGTATTTGAGAAAAACATTTATTTCATAATGATATTTCCCCCCATTTTAAATTCTTATCCAATGAAAGATTAGATTTTTGTGATTTTTTTAAATAAAAGATCAAAAGGACTAACAATGTAGATTAATTTTCACAGCCTTCTTTGATCATATTTACCAAGGGTACCGATATTTTTGGCCATGACTGTATATATATATATATATATATATATATATATATACATACATACATACATACATACATACACATATTATATGTTATTACACTTTAAATATATTTGATAATAATTTTATATATATTAAAATTTAAATATACAATGAACTTTTAATAATCATACTTTATAATTACATGTCATGTAATATTAATAATAACAATAAATAAAGGTATATATTTTATAGAAATATGCAATATATTTTAAAACACTACAGATATTTTATAATGATTTAATATATTTTAAAGTAGAACTAGACAATGAAATTGAGTTCTTTTGTATTCATATGCTAATGTAATGTTAAATAAAATTAATTTTATTATATGTTTATAATATTATATTTCAATTACATTTTAACATATAACAATAATTATTATTAGAATTAGAATTAGAATATCTGAGAATTTATTATATATCTGAAAATCTAGGGAACTTCCTGCAGAGTCCTGCATGTGCATGGAAATGTTCACCGTAAAGGGAAAAAAAAAAGCTTTTTTGGGAAAAAATTACTTAGTTCTCAGATTCTAATCAGTCTTGTACAATTTGGAACTCTACAGATTTTTTCTTTTTCTTTTGTTGTTTCCACAGTATTCCAAATGATCCATTTCAGGAAACCATTGTGTGACATTTGATCCTATTGACATTCTTGAACAGTTTTGCCATTAGCAGTCTGCAGGTTGCCCCAAGGTTGGGACCCTGCTCTGGTCACATGTCAAAAATCAGGATCTTACCTCATCCATCAAGACTGGGATTGATTTAGTCTTGATTCTTCTTAACTTCATTCGCCCTTCAGAGGCTTGCAGGACTCAATCCAGGCCACAAAATGGGATCAAATAGGCAGTGGTGAAATCAGCTCAGGAAATGGGTGATTTAAAGCTTCATATCCTAGAATTAGGAATATATTTCATTGCTTCTGACAAGAAATGATTTGAAAAGGCCTATTATGAATCATAAGAAAAACCCGGCCAAAACTAAAGCCAGACTACCAGGTGTATTGAATTTATCGGCACCAGACATAACAGAGTGGTTCTCCTCTGCGGTGTCCCAACTTACTGCCAATAAGATTTGCAATACAACCCACTTTCTTATTCCAAACTTGGGCAGGATTTTCTAATTTTCTCTCTAAAAATGCCACAAATCCAAAACATGTACAAATCCATTCCTCGTGTGATGCATTTCAATATAAACCTACAAGATAATCTCCAGCATTTCCCCAGAGAGAAATAATGATGCTTCCACATTACATAATAATGATGCTTGGAAAAGAATGATGCTTCCACATTACAGATGACATTCAAAAACATTTCCCGAGCTCCACGATTTGACCTTTATACTGTGTGTGCTTGTGTGTAAGTAATGAGCTGATCACCTTATTCAGTAACAACACCCTCACCGCCTTGAGCCCACGGGTATTGATGAGTTGTGCTCTGTGTGTTTTCTGCTTTAAAGAAAAATCTATAATTGTTGGGGCAGAGAGCAGAATTGATCCCAGCAGTGGCGTTTCGAGCTCTGTTTTCACCCTGCTTGTATTACAGCCAATGAGCACAAAAGTTTCCCTGGTGGACTCAAAATGTGTTTTCTGCATTTGTTTCTGATTTATTCATTGTCATTCAGTCGGAGGTTCAAATGTACTCTAATTTGTTTCATACCGGTGCTTTGATTTCTATTTTTGCAAGTTAAATTAGAGAGGTAGTTTTCCTTGTGGGAGCCACCGCCAGTGGAGAACCATCATCTGCGTAATGAATTGTCAGATAAATAAAGAGAGGACGAGAAAGAGAAGAGTGGAGTACAGTGCTGGAAAAGCTACATAATTTAAAGTAGTTACGGTCAAGCTACTCTTTTAAGCAAGCAGCTAGCAGCAAAAATCTAGTGAAAATACAGTAATATTGTGAAATATTATTACATAATATTTCACATATTATTGCATTTAAATTTTATTTTAATTATTCAATTTATTTACATTTTTAAATGTTATTTCAGCATCATTACTCCAGTCTTCAGTGTCACATGATCCTTCAGAAATCATTCTAATATGCTGATTTGCTGCTAAAGAAATATTTATTATTATCAATGTTGAAAACAGTTTAGGAATAAAAGTGTTTAATTAATATAAAGTTTAATATTTATTATTAGCAGCATTTATTTGAAAGCAATCATCTGGAACATTTGGGTATAAAAAATATTTTAGGTTTTAATTTCAATAATAATAACAAATGTCCTCAAACCTTTGAAGTGTATACACATCAGATGATGTTCAATTTTATAATCACAGCAGTATTTTCTGACAAAAACAATGAATATCTTAATTAGTGACAGGATTAAATTAAAAATGTGTGTGTGGGGGGGGGGGGGGGGGGGGGGGGAGAATGTATCCAAAAACAGCAAATAAACAACAATAACAAAAAAGTAGTCTACAATAAGTATGAACAATGATAATTGTATGCGAGAACAATTAATCATACTAATAATAATAACAACAACAGCAGCAACAATAATATATATTAATATATATTTTATAACAATTTAATATATTTGAATAAGCAGTATGTAACGGGGACGCTGAGGCAGAAGTTGAATCCATTTGCGGATGTTTATTAAGAAAAGCAGAGTACACAAAACAGGCAGGAGGTCGGTGTCAGAAGGCAGTCTAAGGCAGATGCAACATAAACGTATTCCAGGCAGCGGTGAGATAAAGCAGGCAGAGGGTCAATACCGGGTGATCAGTCCAAATAAACAAACGTAGCAAGAAGGGGAAATCTAGAGAGCAAAAGACAAAGGCAGGCAAAAGGGGTCAAACCATAAAGCAGTCCTCACTGGCAAACAATCCAAAAGGGGCGATCCGTAAACTCGATAATCCAGAGGCAAAACAAGACGGCAACAGGTAATCAGACAGGGTATATGAAAAACGCTCGGTAAGGCAGGTGAAACTGGCAATACTTCGCAAGGTGGAAGCACATGGTGATCGCTTTTAAAGTACCAAACAGGAAGTGGAAGTAGAAGCAGCAGAGGGAGCATGCAGTCAGTATTCAGGTGAGGGCTCCCTCTGCTGGCGTGGCGTTACAGAATCCCCCCCCCTAGGAGCGACTCCCGGAGCTCGACGTGGCCGACCCCGTGGTCGTGGTGCAGGTCGGTCGGGTCTGGCTCGATGAAATTCCTCGATGAGTGATGGGTCTAGGATGTCGCGGGCGGCTACCCACGATCTCTCCTCAGGTCCATATCCCTCCCAGTCCACCAAGTACTGGAGCCGACCCCCTCGCCGACGCGAGTCCAGCAACTCGTGCACCTGGTAAGCGGGAGTCCCGTCAATGTCCAAGGGTGGCGGTGGTTCTGGGGCTTCATGGCCGGGGTCAGCATCCGGGTGGACCGGTTTCAGGAGGGAGACATGGAAAGAGGGAGAGATACGATAGTTAGCAGGAAGCTCTAACTGGTAGGTAACCTCATTAATTCTACGAAGAATTTTAAAAGGACCGACGTACCTTGGGGAGAGCTTCCTGCTGGGTAGCCGCAATTTGATGTCCCGAGTGGAGAGCCAGACCCGTTGCCCAGGTTGGTAGGGAGGGTGTGGACGGCGTCGTCTGTTAGCCTGTATTTCCTGCGTCCTAACAGCCCGCTGAAGACGAACATGAGCACTGTCCCACACCCTCTCACTACGCCTTATCCAGTCATCGACCGCTGGAACCGAGGAGGGTTCGCCAGACCACGGGAACATCGGTGGTTGAAACCCCAGGACACACTGAAAGGGGGTGAGACCTGTAGACGAGTGGGTGAGCGAGTTTTGGGCGTATTCTGCCCATGGGAGGAATTCTGACCATCTATGTTGTTCACGGTTACAGTAGGTTCTCAGATATCGTCCAATCTCCTGATTCAATCTTTCCACCTGGCCATTGGCTTGAGGATGATATCCTGAAGTCAGACTCACGTTAATATCCAACTGTTTGCAGAATGCCCTCCATACTTGAGAAGTGAATTGGGTGCCCCTATCACTCACTATGTCTTCCGGGAGGCCATAGATGCGAAACACATTGTGCAAGAGAGCAAGAGCGGTTTCCATGGCAGAGGGCAGGCCTTTTAGGGGGATGAGACGACAGGATTTGGAGAATCGATCGATGGTTACCAGTATTGCTGTGAAGTCGTTGGAGGGTGGTAGGTCGGTGATGAAGTCGATGGATAGGTGTGACCATGGACGTTGTGGTATGGGGAGTGGGCGTAGAAGACCAGAGGGCAATTCTTTGGGGGTCTTAGACTGAGCACAGAGGGAGCATGATTTCACAAATGATGTTACATCCCTGTTCATGGAGGGCCACCAGAATGTGTTCTTAGTTAAATGGAGAGTACGTGAGATACCTGGATGCCCGGAGCTTAGGGAAGAATGCACCCATTGCATCACTCGATTCCGTAGAGTACTTGGTACAAATTGCTGGTTGGGGGGACAGTTTGTGGGTGGTGGTTCGTTCTGTTGCTCACGCTGAATCTCCTCCATGATATCCCAAGAGATGGGAGCCAGGATAACCGTGGGAGGAAGTATTGGTTCTGGGGATTGTTGTTCGATAGGAGGATCGTGGCGTCGTGAGAGAGCGTCCGCTTTACTATTCTGACTGCCCGGCCTGTAGGTTACCGTAAACTGAAAGCGAGTGAAGAAGAGTGCCCAGCGAGCCTGCCTTGGATTTAGACGTTTCGCTCCCTTGATGTATTCTAGGTTCTTATGGTCTGTGATTACTTGGAAGGGGTGAGTGGCACCTTCAAGCCAATGTCGCCACTCCTCAATTGCTGCTTTCATTGATAAAAGTTCCTTGTTCCCCACGTCGTAGTTACGCTCTGCCTGAGTCAGTTTCCTGGAGAAGAAAGCACATGGAAACAATTTGCCTGGCTGACCGTGTCTCTGTGACAAGACTGCCCCTATACCACAATCAGAAGCGTCCACCTCCACTATAAAGGGCAAATTTGGATCAGGATGTTTCAGGATGGGGGCCGAGGTGAATCTCTCTTTTAGGGAGACGAAAGCTTGACTGGCCGCTTCGGTCCATGCTAGTTTGGATGGTTTACCTTTTAGGAGGGATGTTAAGGGGGCTGCAATCATGCTGTAATCACGGATGAACCTCCTATAAAAGTTAGCAAACCCCAGGAACCGTTGCAACTCCTTTACTGTGGTGGGTTGTGGCCATTCGATGACTGCTTGGATTTTGGAAATGTCCATTTTAACCCCTTGATGACTGATATGGTACCCGAGGAACGAGGTTTGACGAACGTGAAATTCACATTTCTCTGCCTTTACATACAGTTGATTCTGTAGGAGTCTTGATAGGACGGTACGTACATGATCAACGTGATCTTCCTCTGTCTTGGAATATACTAGAATATCGTCAATATAGGCGATCACATACTTGTTGAGCAGGTCCTTGAAGATCTCATTGATGAACGACTGAAACACAGCTGGAGAGTTGGCCATCCCATACGGCATCACCCGGTACTCGTAGTGCCCCCTAGTGGTGAGGAAGGCGGTTTTCCATTCATCACCCTCACGGATTCGAATGAGATTGTAAGCGCTTCGTAGGTCAAGTTTGGTGTATATGGTGGCTTCACGTAACTGTTCTAAGGCAGAGGGTACTAGAGGGAGGGGGTAACGAAATTTAACTGTGACGTTATTCAGGCCTCTATAGTCTATGCAGGGTCTTAGTCCTCCGTCCTTCTTCTCGACAAAGAAAAACCCTGCTGCCGCGGGAGAAGTAGAAGGTTGGATGAATCCGGAGTCTAGAGCCTCGTTAATATATTCCTCCATGGCTTGACTTTCCTTTTGTGAAAGGGGGTAAACTTTACTTTTAGGGGGCATGGCATTCGGGAGGAGCTCAATGGCACAATCCCAGGGACGATGTGGTGGAAGTTGGGCTGCCTTTGTCTTACTGAACACTTCAGATACGTCGTGATAGCAGGATGGAATGGTAACGTCCTTGTGAGTGAGGGGACTTTCTACCGTGGTGGTGTAACAGGGTTGGGGTTTTGCGGAAAGACAGTTCTTTTGACAGAAGGCGGACCAATGTGTTAGCTCACCATGATACCAGGAGATGTCGGGGTCGTGAATCGAAAGCCAGGGGAATCCCAAGATTACCTCATGCTTGGGAGAGTCAACGACGTAGAATGAAATAGATTCCTGGTGCAGCAGGCCGACCTTGAGTGTGAGTGTCTTGGTTTGATAAGTGATTCCTTCTCCGATGAGGGCGTCATCAATGGCTTTGATCTTTATGGGGGGTGTGCAAGGTTGAACGGGGATCTGGTATTCCTCCACCACAGTCCGGTTGATGATGTTTAACGCTGCTCCCGAGTCTATCAAGGCAGTAAGTTCAAGAGACAGAGTATCATTTTCTAGGGTAATGGGAAAGGTGAGAGATCGGTTGGTAAGTAAGGCAAAGTGGTTAATATTTACCCTGGTGTTGGATGAACGTTTCTGAGGGCATCCTAGACTGCGATGGCCTGTTCCCCCGCAGTAGAAACACAAGTTGTTAGTGCGACGTCTTTCCTTCTCCTCCGCTGACAATCTTGAAATGTTGATCTGCATGGGTTCCTCCCGTGGAGAAGATATGGGTGTTGGTGCTATTGCGAGTTTACAGGGGTTACTCCTTTCAGGTTTGGGTTTGGAGTGTTGTCTCATGAGGTTATCGATCTTTACCGTGAGCGAGACGAAATCAGAAAAGGACAAATCCTCTTTGCGGCAAGCCAGTTCAGCCTGTAGAGCAGGATTAAGACTGTGGAAAAACATAGCTTTCAATGAGACATCATTCCATCCACTTTGAGCAGCCAGAGTTCGGAAGTTAATGGCATATTCCGCAGCTGTACGATCACCTTGCTGAAGTCCGATCAATTGTGTCGAAACATCCCTGCCCCCTGCGGGATATTCAAACACCTCACGGAGTTGGTCCATGAAATAGTTAACTGAGCATCTGAACAGAACGTCCGCATCCCACACTGCTGAAGCCCAATCGATGGCTCTGCCCGTTAACAGTGTCATAAGGAAAGCACACTTTGTTTCTTCGGTTTCGAATTTGTCTTTCTGGTGGTCGAAATATAACTTAACTTGACGAATAAATCCTTTACATAACTCAGCAGTACCATCGAACTTGTCAGGGAGAGCAAAGCTTACCGTTCTAGGCGTGGGAGGAGGTAGCGATCGAATGTACTGTGTTAGGTGCTCGTTGACGGACTGGAGTTTGCTGAGTTGTTCCTGATAGCTCTTTAATAATTCTCCTTGATAAGCAAATGCCGCTTGGAGGTTAGAAACGTCCGCTGGATTCATTGTAGGCGAAGTATTCTGTAACGGGGACGCTGAGGCAGAAGTTGAATCCATTTGCGGATGTTTATTAAGAAAAGCAGAGTACACAAAACAGGCAGGAGGTCGGTGTCAGAAGGCAGTCTAAGGCAGATGCAACATAAACGTATTCCAGGCAGCGGTGAGATAAAGCAGGCAGAGGGTCAATACCGGGTGATCAGTCCAAATAAACAAACGTAGCAAGAAGGGGAAATCTAGAGAGCAAAAGACAAAGGCAGGCAAAAGGGGTCAAACCATAAAGCAGTCCTCACTGGCAAACAATCCAAAAGGGGCGATCCGTAAACTCGATAATCCAGAGGCAAAACAAGACGGCAACAGGTAATCAGACAGGGTATATGAAAAACGCTCGGTAAGGCAGGTGAAACTGGCAATACTTCGCAAGGTGGAAGCACATGGTGATCGCTTTTAAAGTACCAAACAGGAAGTGGAAGTAGAAGCAGCAGAGGGAGCATGCAGTCAGTATTCAGGTGAGGGCTCCCTCTGCTGGCGTGGCGTTACACAGTAGCATTTAACTAAATCCCTCACTACTAAATAAAATCAATAAAATAATAAAGGCAGAATAAAATAATAAAAAAATAAAAAATATATTAATACTTTTTTTTTAATTAACAAAATTAAAAATAAGAAAAAAAATGAAGGTCGAATCATTTCTTCAAAGTGGTTCATTTGCAAGAACTGAAAATGAATCACTTACTACTGTGATCTTTTGGTTACATACATCTGAAACTTTAGGATACGTCACAGAGAGGACATTATAAACAAGCATGACTTAAGATATCATTAAATTCATAGCATGAATGATACCTCAAATCATGCAGCTTGGGGAGGGAAGGCGGGTTAAGTTTAAGTCTATAAATTCCATAGACAAACACTAAAAGAGTGAGCCATAGAAATGAGAATATCAGACATTTTGACACGATTTAATAAGCAACCACCCAGAAACCATCTAAAACATCCTAGCAACGGCATAGCAATTCACTAACAGCCACTCTGAACATTTTAACGAACTGGAAATCTCCCCATACACCCATAATATCATGGTTGTGAGGTTTGAATGGACAAGCACGCTATTTACCTTCAGTAAATGTAAAAATAATGGTTTACATAATAACTAAGAACATCTTTTAACCACAGTAAATGACTGTAATGGAAAGAGGCACTGTTTGACACGATTTTATCTTCTTGACGGCTTTTAAACTCGTTCATGTCTCATTGAGTTGAGTTTAACCGTCCTCATCAGATGAAAAGCAGCTGGCGAGCCGATAACAGAATTTCAGCACAGGCGACAAACTGCCAAAACATTTCAGAGCACTATTAAAAGAGATAATCACTCTGACGGCAAAGGCACGTTCCACACAACCTCCATCTGCAGGTGACCTGTGAGGTGAAGACCACAGCAGAAGGTCAAGACTCATGACTCTCATATGTGCACGGTGCCAAGAAAAGAGCAAAACACTCTGATAACACAATCACTGCAGCCTAAGCTCACTGTATACACTACTAAGAATAAAGGTTAGAGGTCTACACAGAGCTTTAGAGTGTCTAGCTCTTTATAAAATCATCTGTTTTGATGGTTTAAAGAACCAAGAATTCAATACACTAACCTATAGAAGTTATATCTTTAAAAGAAATCATCTCCAAAAGAAGCTTACAGCTCAACTCCAGAATGGTAAACTATTAAAAATGACCCTCAGATCCACTGAAGAAACTTTATTTGTTAAAAGTAGAGAGCTGTGTTGAGCATCAGGGTTTTGGCCCATCTGTCCAGAATAGTCTGTCTGATTTAATAGCTAAAACAGTGTAAGTTGATCCTGCTTGTACGGTCTGTCCTGAAAAACGACATGAGAACTATTCAACAGAGCCATAAACCTCAGAGAACCACAGAACAGAGTTAATATACAGCACGGATCCCTTCGAAACGTCTTTCTAGGCTTTTAACTCTACTCTTCGGTCATTTTTGACAGAATTTTTTTTCTTATTTTTTATAAAGCATTTTTTGCTTCATTGGAATGGTATGAAACTTGGTAAAGGTTTTGCAAGATTTAGGATTTTCGTTAGATACTTTGATTTTCTCAGAGTTTTAAAGGAAAACTATATATTTCATATAAAATAGTATTTTTGTGCATTTTTCGTAACATTAAACAAACTTCTGTAACTAACTTTTTGCTCTTTAAAAAAAAGTGAGAGAGACTAATCTTAAATCTGTACTCCAAAGAATTCAAGATTTACAACGGTTTAAGCTGGAAATTTTATTTTCAGGTCTGTGCTCAAAAAGTGGATAATAATTACAGCATAAATATAGTGTATTCTGGAAGCCTGTTTCCACAACGGGGGGAAAAAAATAAGGTAATTGCAACTTTTGATCTCGGAATTGCATGACAAACTCGTAATTCCGAGTTAGAAAGCCAATTCTGAGAAATAAAAGTCAGAATTCCATGAAAAGTCATTATTCTGAGAAATAGTCAAAAGTCATATTTCAAAAGTTATCATTATAACACAAGTGGGAGTTATAAAGTAAGAATTGTGAGATATAAACTTGCAAGTGGGAAGTCGTGGCCTAATGGTTAGAGAGTCGGACTCGTAATCGAAAGGTTGCGGGTTCGAGTCCCCGGCCGGCAGGGATTGTAGGTGGGGGTAGTGAATGTACAGCGCTCTCTTCACCCTCAATACCACGACTGAGGTGCCCTTGAGCACCGAACCCCCAACTGCTCCCCGGGCGCCGCAGCATAAATGGCTGCCCACTGCTCCGGGTGTGTGTTCACGGTGTGTGTGTGTGTGTGTGTGTGTGTGTGTGTGTGTGTGTGTGTGTGTGTGTGTGTGTGTGTGTGTGTGTGTGTGTGTGTGTGTGTGTGTGTGTGTGTGTGTGCGCGTGCATTTGTTCACTACTCACTGCTGTGTGTGTGCACTTGGATGGGTTAAACGCAGAGCACCAATTTCGAGTATGGGTCACCATACTTGACAATACGTCACGACGACGACGACAATTGTAAGAAAACAGTCTTTTTGAATTCAAAAAAAATTTTCCCCTCAGATTTGGACTTTAGAAGCTTGGAGTTGCAAGTTATATCTCACAATTCGAAGAAAAGTCAGAACTGCGAGGAAACAAACAAGTTCATGTCCCGTAATTCTAACTTTTTAACCTGCAATTGCGAGTTTATATCTTGCAATCCTGAGAAAAACAGTCTGAATTGAGAGATCAAAATCACAATTACCTTTAAAAAAAAACAATTATGTAGTGGCAGAAATGGGCTTTCATAGATTTGTACCAATAAATCCCCTAAAAACAAAAAATATGAAATAAAAATATTATCCAACTAAAATAAAATTTTCTGTATTATATTTTATTTTATATAACTTAAAAACATTGTTTAATGGCATCATATGAACTTAAGGTTCTGCGTTGGCAAAATGCTTTTTGGAACCTTTGTTTTAAAGAGTTTATGACCTGATTTTTAATTTGAAATATTACTTAAATGTAAACCACAAATAAACGTTTTACTTTATGACACTAAAGTTTAGTTTCTAACCCTTTCAACTCGAGTTTCCCAACTAATAGCCGTTTAATTCACTTCCTCCTGTTGTTGTGCTTCTATATTGTGTTTTTGGGGGTATTTCATACCAAATAACTTCTCTTCCAATTTTTCCCATTCCCTTGGAGCAAATACTAAACGTTTCCATCATTACAGCATCCTCAAACTTCAGCGTCTCAGAAGTTTCAAAAGAAACGCTCACGACGACCTAAATTTCTTTATTTCTTTATTTCCCGTGGCAGGCGTATAAGCTGTCCTCGAGTGACTGCTTTCTGCTCTGAGAGCTCGTTTCGTGGTTTTCTCTCGTCTAGGAATAAATGTTTAAGCAAGTGCAGAGAACTTGGGTTTGTAAACATCATCTTTCCTCGCGGCTCTGACGCTACACCTGTGATTTACAACCCAGTCGGGCTCTTCCGGCAGGTCACAGCTGAATTGTGCTGTTTTTGGAGCAGGAGATTGTTTAACAAAAGTGACAGTTCTTCCTGGAATTCTGGCCCTTGTGTCCTTTCATCGTGTGTGTTTATTGACAGTACCATATGCTCTTGCATTTGCCGATTTAATATTGTTTTGCGGGCAGATGTGTGTGTATGTGTGTGAAAGAGAGAGTGTGTGAACCTTAAAGCAATTCAGAGGCGCTGAAAGTGTTTGATTTGACGCTGCAGAGGAATTTTATTGAATCATATCTATATTAGTGGCGAGAAAGAGCCCCGTCACACGAACACTTTCAATGACACTCAGGGTATGAGAGTAATTCAGTCATTAATACTTGTCTGATCCCTTCACAGTCAAACAGACTAAATATTTGTGTGTTTAAATAAGAGACGTACCCTTGTGTGATCTTGAATACACAGAGTACACACACAGGAGTGTCAAAGTAAATTAGATTAAAGCCTAATGAAAGGAGGGGAGGGAAACACACACACACACACACACACACACACACAGAGAGGTTTGTTTGTCTGAGAAGCTCATTGAATCTCATTGCTTTTAAATGAAGCTATAATATAAATGCATTAAATATTTAACATCAATTCCCTCTATAAAATAACAGTATATAAAATATATGTAATATTAATATAATAAAAAAATTATTGGCCCATTTATAAACAACTTTAATAAGGACCTTACCATTCCATAAGATAAAATATCAATACGTATGGGTCCAATTTTAAAAATATATTCACAAAATAATTTTAAAACATATAAAACAAGATAAATTATATTAATTATAATAAATATATATATATTATAATGTAAAACAATTAATCAATTAAATATAATGTATTAATTATAATATATAATTAAAAAATATATTTATTTGAAAAATAATATTTTGATCATTAAATATAAAATAAGACCTTTTTTTGCTTTGTGATAGTATTTTTATAACAATACCCCTTCATTCTCATTCCTGCAGCAAATTATTGTAATAATTTTATAGTAATTTTTAGCCATTTTTTATTAAGTTGTTGTTTTTACTACTTTCGGAAGGCCAAATAAAGTGCTTTTGCTTTCGCCTAGAAACACACAACGTCTCCCTGACACGGCTGCATCAACACTGCTGCGGTTACCGAAACCACGCCACCTTTCTTTGCGTGAACATTTGGGCGGCATTAAGCAAATATTTCCACATCGTGACGTAGACATGTGGGGGCCTGTTTGAATGAGCTGTTTTAGGGGAGCGTGGCAGAGTCTTAACTTTGATAAGGAATATCTCTTTGGTTTTGAGACTTTAGGCTTTGCAACTTTAGGGATCTTATCTATGTACAAACAGCTTGTAACACTCCAAAGAGAAAGGAACATTTTAAATCGCATCTTATGACCCCTTTAAAATCCCCTTTCTCAAATCAGGCTGTTCTGAGATTCCTGTCAGAATGACGTAGTTCTGCACAGGCCGCTCCCACGAGAGTTGATTGATAAGATCGTCTTACCTTAGACCCACCCTGAGAGAGCTGAGAGCTGTCCGCCATTGTGTCGACTCCGGTGCAGGGGAAGACCAGATGTCTTTGATTAAGCGATTGAAGTGTTTTGTTGTTGGATGTAATAATGAATATAGCAGTCATCATTTACTCCCAACATCTGAGCCGCTGAAGACGCAGAGGATTAACGTTACTTTCGTTTTGAAGTGAATGCGCCGATCCTCGAGCTACATAAATCCGTCTATGTTCGCTCGAATCATTCGTGATCCAGCTTTATCTACAGAAGAAGTGAGTATAAGGGTTTTTATGAATCTTTGCAAATAATGTGCTAGTTAGCCAGTTTCGCGGCTGAAGTTTAGTATGCTCCATAGATATATATACCTAGATGCCCCGTTATTGACTGTTTCTATGGGCCACGATACGTAAGCCATCCACCATTTTTGGAGCAGTCTGCGAATCTTTGAGCGCATTGACTGTGTGCGTCTACAACAGCAAGTAATACGCTTGTATATCTTTGAATATTCATTGATTATTATGGTGAATGCGAGATGGCTGACGCGTCAACTTATCTGGAGCGGTCGAATAGGGACTCTACACATATCTACGGTCTGCTCGTTACTCCACGGAAGAGAGGGGTGGAGTCAGCAGAGCCCATGAGCATTTAAAGCAACATGGACAAGATCAACGTGCTGAAAACAGAGCTGATTTTGACAGGTTTAAAAAGGTGTTTCTTACACTACCATTGAGAAATTTTAACCAAAGTATGTTATAGACTTTTCATTAAGACCCTAAAGAATCATATCAACTTGTGGAAAATGGGCATCCGATGACCCCTTTAAAGCATAATTCACTGTGTTACTGTAAAATAACTGTAATAAAATTACTTAAGTTTAAGTTAAATTTAACAAAATTTTTATAACAATTAATGCCTCCTCATTCTCATTACTATAGAGCAAACAAATTAATTTTAAGTGACGTTTTTAAAGCATAAATCACTGTATTCCAGTAAATTAACAGTAATAAAAATACTGTATTACAGTAATAAGAATCTAATGAAAATCACTATTGAGAATAAACATCTGAATGCTTTACCATACTAAGAAGTTTGGGTGAGGGGGGGTAGTTAAAAATAAAAACGTAATGATCCTTAAACCGACTTTCTTTTATTTACGTAACATATTTCTTTTTTCACATTTTTGAAGCAAAATGTGACCTGGAGATTCAGTCGAAAAAAATACTTTTAATTTCTGAACAATAGATCTATTGTTTATGTTGTCAAACATATAAAACATCTGAGAAATGTTTTGCTAGAAACATGATCTTTAAAAAAATAATACAACCTGTATCTAATGCAAGGATATTCAGACATTTTAAGTGCTACTTGACTGTCCGAATTCTTTACACAAACAAACCTACACACAGATGCACAAAACCTCAAAACAGGCACACAGTTCTCCCCGCACAACCTCTCTCTCTCTCATTCAGTTGGTCTCTCACTCAGAGCTTTACCTTCCCCTCCCTCCTTTCTCACATTGTACTCTCTCTCTTTCTCTCTCTCCATTTGGAGCTCCTGGATTCACTGGTGAGGTCTTCAGCTTTGGCTCTTCTGTGATATCTGACGGACACATCCAGGACCTCGGCTGTATCAGGATGAACTCCACATTAACGACCACCCAGAGCACTGAAAAAGAGTTTGAGGAGCAACACAAGACAAACTGACACAGATTCAGAGAGAGAGAGAGAAAGAGTGCGAGAGAGAGGAGAAGGGATTTCTTTCCGAGAGGGATTCCCCCACCCAGGGAAACGGAGGTGAGTGTCGACTGCTGTTTTTGATAAAGGAAAGCAACTAGTATTTCCCTCATGTGGGAGACGGGTGGCTCTGTTTAACACTGCTAAGATTGAAGAGAGATTTAATTTGTGTTTGATGCGAGGTGGATCGTTTTCATAAAGTTAGAGGAGAGAGGTCGTGTGTTCGGTCTCACCTCTCTGACGGTCCGTCTGTCGCTCGCCAGGTGTCTTTCGCATCACTTTAGATTAGGACTTTCTGACCTGTTGAGAGCACAGAAACATATAAGTGTGTTTAATGCAGAAAGATAGAGGTTTTGGTCAGTGTTTTCTTCCTTACTAAAAATATGACTGTCTCACCATGGTCTTTTAGACAGAAATATGACCAGTAATTTTGGATGTTAATATGAGGTTTTGAACATTTTACTATGGTAATACCATGTTTTTGCATATAATAAAATGAAAACAGCCCCTTATAAAAGTACTGGCATATGGTATTTACATGGTAATTAATAGTACCATGATACCAAGTATGTGTTTTAAGATATGATACCACAGTAATACCATGGTTTCCAGGACATGTTTTTGGGATACAGAACCATTTATAAAAATACTATAGTGATACCATGGTACAGTGAGAATGACAGATGGTAATATCATGGTAATGAAACAAAAATTCATATATGTACAAAAATTCATATACCATGGTATTTGCATGCATACCAGAACAAATTTGCATGCATACAAGTAAAAATTATGTGTTCAACCCACGCTAAAGAATAATAATAATGTACATTTGATCAGATATAACTGCAGTACAAGATTATAAGATGCATTATGTGAATGCTTGGCTAAAGAGATGTGTCTTTAATCTAGATTTAAACCGAGAGAGTGTGTCTGAACCCCGAACGTCATCAGGAAGGCTATTCCAGAGTTTGGGAGCCAAATGTGAAAAAGCTCTACCTCCTTTAGTGGACTTTGCTATCCTAGGTACTACCAAAAGTCCAGAGTTTTGCGACCTTAGGGAGCAGGTTGGATTGTAGCGTGGTAGAAGACAAGTTAGGTACGCAGGAGCTAAACCATTTAGGGCCTTATAGGCAAGTAATTATATTTTGTAAATGATACGGAACTGAATAGGTAGCCAGTGCAGAGACTGTAAAATCGTATATATATATATATATATATATATATATATATATATACCCTTTCTTTCTTTTATTATTTAAGAAATATTATAAAACCCTGTTTTTTTTTTTTTTTTTTTTTTGCTTTTTACATCAAATGGTACCATGGTAGCACCACAGTAGAGGGTCGTCCTTCCCTCAAATCACTCGTTGAGTTGTTTTGAAGCTTAAAGGTGTTTCAGAATTACGTTCAACTGGCAGCAGAGTAAAGCTGGTAACTTAGAAACAGGCATGTCTGAGCGCTCACACACACAAGCACACGGGGGATGGAGGCGGTGGGTGTCTTCCATGGAAATAAAAGAAGAATATCTATGTGTTCCACCACGGCGGTGTGTGAGAAGCGGTAATGATGGTCTTTACTGAGAAGTGTGTGTGTGTATTTGCTTGCGTGCATGTGCAAATGTGCATGAAAAAACAAAAGAACACGGTGTATTAGCAGAATAAATCGTGTTGCTGAGCGGAACGGTGCAATCAGTCCATGAGAGCTTGTGTTCATTATTGCTCAAAGCCGGAGGTTTGCGCGTTCCTGAAGAACCTCATTCAGACAGAAACGGTTTGATGAATTATTAACCACATATTAGAGTGTTTACATCAATAAAAGAAGAAAACAGGCCGAAATCAAACATCATAGTACTCCGATCACACCGCCTGCACAATAAATGATCCATAAACCTGCCAAGATTTAATGCACGTCCTCTGTGTGTGTGAGAAAATGCTAATCTGGAATAGAAGTTGTTTTCTCTGACAAATTTTGTGATGTAATTAGTGCTGAAGTTTTCATCAACTTCCCAGCATGAGTCTCGTGCGCTGATGGACGCCGATTTATTACCTTTTCATTAAGGACAAAACAACACAGTGGGTGTCCCCAAACACACACACAGGGGTACACACTCATAGGTTCAGATCACACAAGCCACATAAAAACACAGGTCACAGGTGTAATGTCATGTAATGACAGAGTTCAGATTCTCATCCTGCACAAACACTAGAGTTTTTCATGTTTTAGCATAAACTATTAAGCATAATGTATCACAAAAGAATAACAATATCCTCAAATTGTGCATTCAGAAGTATAATATTCAAATTTAATTTAAATAGAATAAGAATTAGCATAAAAAAAAAACATTTAATAGAAACAAGATTTAAATAGGAAACATTGAAATAACAGAAAATAACGGAATAGATTAATTAAAATTTTGAAGAAATAAAATAAAATGTATTAGCCCTCATGCCATTCCAAGACATTATTTTTTTTCATCAATTAATTTATGTTTAAAAAAATAAATAAAACATTTAAAGAGAGATAATGGGTAAACAAACTGGACAAAGAAAGATAAAGTGAATATCACTTTTAGGTGCATTAGAGAAACACATTTTTATTTCTTCAGCTAAGCTCAGTTGCTGTCCATTTAGCAGATGGTTTTCTCATCTGAGTAGACGTACAGGACACTAAGTGCGGGGACGGTCCCTCTGGAGATGTCCCAGGGTTAAGGGCTCAGAGAAGAGAGAAACTGTCGATTAACTCAACTCCACCTGAGGCCAAACAATATTCAAGTTTCTCGAAATGTAACCACTTTAGGTCCAGCAAAAAAAAAAAAAAAAAAACTCTTCATACCAAGAAGCATTTTTCACTGTAAAGGCAATAAATAAATAAATTATTTACTGTAAAGGCAGTAAATAAATAAATAAATAAATTTAGTTAAAATTACTATGAATTACATTTTTTAAAAACAGAGATTTAAATATTAAATACATTTTTATGAATATTTGTATTTATTAAATATTATTTGTTATTTTTTTGTTTGTAAACAAAATGTTATGTTTTAGTAGTTTACAACTAAAGCATGCTACAAAAAAAATATATATAGTAAATAATATAGTAAAACATTATAAAATAAAATCTTTTGTATATTTGTATTCTTTTTATCATCTAATATTATAACAACAAATTATGACACTTTAACATGCAAAAATATATTTACAAAATTATTTACAATTATTAGTAGTATTAACAATTAGAAAAATTATTAAACATGCTACACAAATTAATATATTTTATTTTTGAATTTTGTTTTTATTATTAAACAAAATGTAAGTGAAACAATGAAAAACTGTAAATAAAAAAAAAACATTCTTATTAGCAAAATATAATACAGAAATAGTGAAAAAATATGACTCAGATAAACATGTATTGAGCCAAATTCATAAGAGTACACACTGCCAAATGTATAAATGCAGAACTGAATCGAAGACATAATCAAGGACCAAACAGAATGTTCCATTCCATTTAGAAACCAAAGATTTGGCTCTAATAACCGAAGACAGTAAATAACAAACACACACATACAGAAGCCCGGCAGTCAATCCCTCATGCCCATTACCGTCAATAGACCAAGCCTGGGGGAGGACATCAGTCAACGCTTCAGCCAATCAAAACAGCTGAACTACAACATCATTCAAAGCCATTGAACTATCACATTTCCACAGTCTAAACAGAACCTCTGGAGTCAAATGTTTTTCCCAGAGAGAGAAACAAATCCTTTGCTATAGTTGATTAGTAGAGATGAGAGGATTTTAGTTGGAGTGTCTTTGGCATTTCAGTATGATCTTCCAGACTGACATTTCTCTTGACCTACAGTGCCAGCGCCTATTATAATTCATGGATCATTAATGATGCACAAAAATCCCTGAAGTACTTCATCCTGAATATGCATTAGAAAGCCATTAGAAGCCATTCAAATCATCATGATTTCACCTGTCATGCATTTCTTCTCTACAGGCCTCTTAAACTATCAGCATCCATTATGTAGAAGTCCACAGAAATGGTTTTCAGATCAGATATCCTGGCTCCTGCTGTATGTCACATTATCTTGATTACCGGCAACAGAAACATGTTTTCAGCTGCACAATCGAGCCAGGAAATTGATTTGCATCAACATTTCAGTCCCATCATCTCGCAAACACGATTTCCTGTAACTTTTCTAAAAGCGAGAAGCTTTGTTTTAATGGTTGTTTGTCTCTGACAGTGGTTTCTAGAAATAAAGGTCTGAATTACATCCCAGAAGCGCATACACTTGACCACTTATCGGTCGGCTTCCTACTAAAACCATTGTTGATGCATTATGGGAAATGTTTAGCTAATAGTCATCCTTCCATTTGCAAGACCCTTAATTACGACGTTGCGGCTAATTGTTTCCTCTCTGATGGGCGGTGACGGACAACACAAAGACCTCAGAGCAGTTTATTATCAGAACAACGGCCAGAAACATATTATTATCCTCCAGCAGACGTGAGTTCAGCGGGGAGATCACAGATTTAGTGCATACGTGTCAAGACCCATGTCATTACAGGAATATTCTGGGTCTGGAGATTTTTAAAGGGTTTTTATAAGCAGAGAGCTTGTGTTTTTAAAGCACTTTCATTAATTCTTTGATTAAAACAGCAGGCTTTTACTGAAGAATGACCCATATCTACAGCCAAAATATCACAGAGACTGGGAAAGATCTTTTGCCCAAGTTGCAACCACCTACTACCCTAGAAACTACCTAGTAACACCTTGGTAACAACTAAAACACCCAAACACCATACAAACTAACCAGAATATAATGGCCTGACAACCATCAGAGCACCCTAGAAACCAATCAGTAATGGAGTTAGCTACCACCAGAACGTTCTACAAACCACCTAGTAGGAGCATGGCAACCTACTACTCAACACCCAAAATGCCATCCAAACCAACCTGAATATCCAAGAAACTACTTAGTATAATCTGGCCGCCTCCTAGAACTACCTAGTAACACTTTAGCAGCCACCACAACACCATAGAAACTACATAGTAACACACTGTAACCACCTAGAAACTCTAGAAACCGCATAGTAACATGGTAACCACTAGAACACCTAAACCACCATACAAGCCCTGAATAGTCTAGAAACCACCTAATAACAGCCTGACAACCACCAGAAAACCATACAGTAGAAACCACCCACCTAGTAACACGTTGTAAGTCAAGTCAAGTCACCTTTATTTATATAGCGCTTTTAGATTATGTCAAAGCAACTTTCCAATATCAAAATAGGAAAATAGTGTCAATAATGTAAAATAACAAGATTAAACACTCAATTTTCAGTTAAAGGCATTTCATTATTGAATTCAATGATGTCATCGTCCAGCTCAGTTCAGTTCACATTGTAACAACCTAGAAACTCTAGAAACCAAATAGTAACACTTTGGCAACCATCAGAGCACCCTAAAAACCACATAATTACACATTTCAACTATATAGCAACTGTAGAAACCAAATAGTAACACCTTGGCAACCACTAGCAACACCTAAACCACCATACAACCCCTGAATATTCTAGACACCACATAGTAACACCTTGGCAACCACCAGAACACTTACAAGCATCATACAACCTCGGAATTTACTAAAAGGCTAGAAACAGCCCAACAGCCAACCAGTAACTCCGTGGCAATCACCTAGACAACAACAAAACACCTAAACCCCCTATAAACTACCCAAAATAGAAACCACCTAGTAACTCCTTGGCAACCAGAGAGACATTCTGGAAATGATATAGTAACAACTTGGCACTCCCCAGAACATCTAAAACACCCTAAAAACCTATAGTAATGGCCTGACAACAAACTAAAACACTCTAGAAACCGCCTAGTAACACTTACCAGGTTAGCAACCACCCAAACACTTACAACACTATATAAACTAACAAACAAAATACCCTTAAAAACCACCTAGTAAAGGCCTGGCGACCAGCAGAACACTCTAGAACACACCTGGTAACACCTTGACAATCATATAATCACTGTTGAAACCACCTAGCAACACCTTGGAAAAAAGAGCAGCTGCAGCACCATACAAAACAGGAAACGTATATCCAGACATTTACTGTACGTGCAAAATACATCTGGACTACTTTTTTTTTTTCTTTGAAGGGCCTATGTAGCCAACGGGTGCCATAGAGTATTTTTGAAAATAGTAATAAGTAATAATAATAGTAAAAAGTTTGGAACAACATGAGGATGAAGAAATGATGACAGAATCTTCATTTTTGGAAGGGGGATCCCATATTAAAGTATCCCTTTAATATGATTTAGAATAGATTAAAGTACCCTCAAAACAATTAGAGTGCAACTGTAGCCTTGCTGGAATAATAAAAGCCATATAAAGGGATGAAACAACAGTTTCTATGGAAATAACCAAGACATATCAACAAATACACAACATGTGTGGTGCAATTGTTTAGAATGCCCTAGACTCAATTAAAGATGCACAAATTCAATTTAAGAGTCACATGCCATCTAATCTGTTCATTACACATGCACACTTAATTATTTGACTCCCGCATTCAGTTTCTAACCCCTCCATCACAAAGACCTGCTCTCCAGAGCATCTCTGCTCAATGATGGGTTAATATCCCCGAGTCATTACTGAATTAGAGATGAGGGTTATCCACTCTATCACAAGCCTTGTTAACACAGCGTGAATAATCGTTTTTTAATGCATAGCCATTAATAGCTGTGAATCGTGTGTACACACATAAACACTGAGGGGGGAATGAACTGTGCCTACAGAATGCGCAATTTATTTGCATAAATTTGGTTGTAGTGCACAATTCACAAGCGCAATGGCTGTTTTAATGTACTACAACATCATTCTCTAATTAATTACTGCTGCCATGATCGCTAGAGATATGTATACAAACATCTCTTTAAAAAAGAATTGAGTTTACCTCCTGCTTACTGTGCGCATTAACAACTGTGCAGGGCAAGTTTAATGAATAAGGGTCAATCTTTAATGAGCCTAATTTACATAAAAAGGGGCGTTTGTGCTAAAAAGAATGATAAGTTATATCATTTTACATAAAGAGCAGTGCTGTTGCAGTTGATTTTGCACCATTTAAACTGGACTATGGGAGATTAGTAACTAAAATAAATAAGCAAACAAATAAATAAGCCAAATAAAAGCAAACAAATAAGCAAACAAAACTATGCGAATAAATAAATAAAAAGAAAAATAAATGAATAAATTTTAAAAAAGTAAATGGAGCAAATTCATTAAGACACAAACAATTAATTAAACAAACAAACAAAAATAGTACATAGCAAAAAGCAAATAAGCAAACAAATGAGCAAGCAAACATAAATAAATGAATAAATAGCAAAAAGTAAATAAATAAAGTAATAACCTAGGAAATGAATAAACAATTGAATACATATCAAAACACAAATAAAGCCAAATGAAAAAGGAAAAGCAACAAGCAAATAAATAAGGAAACAAATAAACAAACAAATAAACAAAAATAAATATATAGCAAAAAGCAAACAAATAAGAAAAATAAATAAATAGATAAAAGAAAATAAGCAAACAAGCAAATAAATATGCAAACATATATATATAATTTATTTATTTATTTAATTGTTTTTTTACTGAAATAACCCATAAAAAGTAGTGCATCTGTTCTATTCACTACTACAAACTATGGTGAATTTGACCCCAAATTATTTTCTAATCACACATTGAATTTTAGATTTAATACATGCAGATTTTAACAGATTTCAAAATGTACTAAATGACAAATAAAGTACACATTTGTTTTCGATTTATTCAAGACAGTTCTTTATAAAAGTGTTTTTTTTTTTTTCCTGAAAAAGTTCACTGCACGCTACAGTTTTTTTTTTATAACAATAAAGTGAAACTGTCAAGTCAAATATCAATCCAGCAGTGCCTGTCCAGCTGTGTGTCACTAAGTCACAGCTATTTAGAGCTGCAGTCAGGAAATACAGAACTAAACAAACCAAACAAACAGAAGCGGACAAAACCGCTGCCGGGGGAAAAGCTACACATGCATTTTGAAATAAATAGAGTGAGTCCATCATATCTGTGATCCCTTGAGCCTCGATGTCTCGTTCTGTTTTTGTGTGTGTGATGAGTGTTAGATAGAGCTCGTCCGAATCCCCCGTTGAGACCAAAGCAGAAGCACTGTCACGGGCGCTGTTAAACTTAAACTGCTTTTAGTTTTAGAATGAAACATTTCCGGAAAAGCATCTAGTTTGTAGAACATTACTTACAATTAAAGCCTTGAAGGCAAGAACACAGCACTGTGAATAAATTGTTAAAATATGCACCATGTTTGGCAAGTATATCCATAATTCTGAAACATTTTACATTGTGTAAGCCATGTCTGTGTGTGTGTGTGTGTGTGTTTTGTTTTGTTTTTTTGGTAAAAATAAAATAATCCTTTTATTTAGTAAGGACATTTAAAATTGATCAAAAGTGACAGTATTATTTGTACTGTTGCTAAACATTTCTATTTTAATAAATGGTGTTCTGTTGAACATTCTATTCATCACATGAGACAGAAAAATATATATGCATCACAGTTCCCACAAAATAATGAGGAGTAAAACTACAGGCTTTCCTGTAGCTCAAATAGTAGAGCATGGCGCTAGCAACGCTAAGGTCATGGGTTCGATTCCCAGGGAAAGCAAGAGCTGATAAAATGTAAAAACTGTAACTTGAATGCATGTAAGTCACTTTGGATAAAAGCATCTGCTAAATGCATAAATGTACAATATAAAACTGTTTTCAACATTAATAATAACAAGAAATGTTTCTTGAGCATCAATTTATAATATTAGAATGATCTCTGAAAGATCATGTGACACTGAAGACTGGAGTAACAATGCTGAAAATTCAGCTTTAAACACAGGAATACACACACACATACACACACATATATATATATATATATATATATATATATATATATATATATATATATATATATATATACTATGAAAGCCCTTATCTGCAACTGATTAGATTTTACCTCTAAGTTTTTACTTTACAATTCCGACTTTTCTCCCTCTGATAAAAATGTAATTGCGACCATTTATCTAACAATTCTGACTATTCATAATTGCTCAAAATGAGTTCATATCCGACAATTCAGACTTATTTCTCAGAGCTATGAGTTAGAATCTTGCAATTCGGACATTTATACCACAGAATCTGAAAAAAAAGTATGACTTATGAGATAAAAATTCACAATATGACTTTTTACTACATTTTTTATCAAATAAATTCAGCCTTGGTAAGCAGAAGAGATTTATTTCATTACAAAAATCTTATCCACCCAAACGTTTTGTACAATTAAACATTCTAGTTCCCCTTCAGGAACTCGAGCTGCGTCGAAAACGCTAGGGGAACACCTCCAGCGTGACCGCGCTCTGAATCACATGTGTAATCTGTCCAATGTCCAACGTAATCGACCAGGAAGCATAAAAGCACATGCGGCGGAGCTGGCATGAGCTTTGTGTCATTCAGCAACCGCTACTCTGTGTATGTGTCTGTGGATCTGTGTTGTGAATCTTATTTAGTGTTGTTTGTCCCTAAGCACAATCACTTGAAATAAGCTCCACAATGTGTGCAAGCACTTGGGCAAGAGAAGATCGCATTACAGGCTGTATGTTCCTCCCTGCAAACGTTACATCACTGCTGGGGATACACACAGTCTGTGTGTGGTCTGCTTGAGAGCAGAGCATGCATAGTCAGCTTTCGAGGGATGCCGGTCCCGCTTTTGCCAAAGAAAAAGAAAAAAAGGCAGAGCGGCGGCTTCGCTTGTGGGAATCACACATGGATCTGGTGGAGGGAATGAAGACGGGCGAGCCCCTATCTTCTTCCTTTCCCATCAGATCCAGCGCCTGCTCTCTGTGTTCGGAAGCCCGCCCCGCGCTTTCTTCCCCCCAGAGAGAGGGCTCGACGCTCCACCTGTCTTCCTCTGAGGAGGTGGACGTGTAGGACGTCGATGAGCTTTGTAAAGCTGCAGTGTTTGCACAAGCATATTAAGAATGATGACATCATTATATTCGCGCTGTAAGCTCTAAAGATAAAGGGCTGATTGTGCTTCTCCCCACCGTAAGATCTCACGGTTCCAGTCTGCCACTGCTGAGGCATCACCACTGCGGGGATCGCAACATGGATCTGACGGACGGGTTCGCCCTATCTCTATCTGCATTCCCCAGATCTAGTACTCTCGCTCGGGGCTGGAAGCCCGCGGTGCGGTTCTTCTCCCTTTGAGTGAGAGCTCGCTGTTGCAGCGCTCGTTGCCGAGGCGATGTGTGCATTACATTCTCAAGTTCAAGTTCAAGTTGAGCTTTATTGTCATTCCGCTACATGTGGGGACATACGTGGAATGAAATGTCGTGTCTCGCAGGACCACGGTGCTACATAAATACAGACATACAACAATGAAGTAAAAAACACTATAAACCTATACACTACTAACCTACTGACAGATTTAACTATTCTCATTCTTATAATGAATCCTTTTCATATCAGACCGTGTTCACTCGTCTGGTTGTCTTTCTGCATTTAATTTTGAGGAATTAAATTATGTATTTCATCTAACTAGGACAAGTTAGATGTGTATATATATGTATACATATACATATAGGTGTGTATAGGAGCCTCTTGGGACTTTTCTCGAGTGAGAGCACGATGCTTTACCTCTCTTCCGCTGAGGAGGTTGAGGTGATCAGCAGGGGCTGCTGGGTACTTCTCGTACTCCCCATAATATTGGAGTCAGAGTTGCGCTCCCGGGCAAAAGGCTTCTAGCAGAAGGCGGATCTGCGGACCGTCATTCTTGCTGGATAGTCTTTGGCTAAAACGTCCTTCTGCCTATGACCCAGGACTTCTGAGGGCCGACCCCTCAGGGGAAGAGCGGCGTACATCGCATTACACGGTACATCTCAGGTTACGTATGTAACCATGGTTCCCCGAAGGGAACGAGACGCTGCGTCTCGAGGCCACACTTCCGGCATCCCTGCCAGCGCTTGCTTCATTCCTAGAAGCTGATGCCGGCTCCGCCGCACGTGCTTTTATGCTTCCTGGTCGATTACGTCACCCGCCCGTGACGTCTCGCCCTTCCATTGGACAGATTACACATGTGATTCAGAGCACGGTCACGCTGGAGGCGTACCCCTAGCATTTTCGATGCAGCGTCTCGTTCCCTTCGGGGAACCATGGTTACATACGTAATCTGAGACGTTTTTCTGTAAAGTCACTTTAGCATCCGCAAAATGACTAAGCATAAAAAAACATAAGCATAACAAGTTAGTGGACAAGTTTTCCTACTGTAATTAACCACAGAATATATCTTTTAACAGTTTTGTTTTTAAGGCTAAGATACATTTTCACTGGTCAAAAGAGAATTTCACCATTTTACAGTGACAATAACACTAAAAGAAAGGTTCTGCATTCCAGATCGGCATTTTCTTTCTAAAATACTCGGGGAGATCTCGGGGTCTGGGTAGGGAACACAGAATCCTCTTACAGGAGCAGATAATAGCTTGTGTTTTCTCTCACAGCGAGCTCTGTCTGACTGGCTCTGGAGGAAGTGCTATATGATGCCGCTCCTGTATTATGGTGGGGAATAATTCTCTCTCTTGGATCCCCGTCATGTAATAAATTCCACCTATTAAACGCAGCTGGCTCTTGTTAGAAATCTCCCCACAGTACGACTGCTTCTGTCACCATTGCAGAAGGATACCGAAGATATTCTGGGTTTAATTCTAGAGTGTGGATGGGGAAGCGTTCGAAATACAGAGAGTGATGAGAGGAATAGGAAGCTCAAATAAAAAAAAATTCAATAAAAAAAAGAGCACGTCGGCAAGGTTTTATTAATGTTGGATACCAAACTCAGAGATCAACCTGGATGTTATCGGCTGCTATTGGATACCTCTCACTCGCTCATATGAGGAATTAATCTTGCAAAACAAGTATTTGAATATTAGTATGTGCTGTGGGTAATCCAGATATAAACAATTTTTTTTTACTATATTTTATAATATATATATATATATATATACATATATACACATATATATATATATATATATATATATATATATATATATATATATATATATATATATATATATATATATATATATATACACACTCACCGGCCACTTTATTAGGTACACCTTGCTAGTACCGGGTTGGACCACCTTTTGCCTTCAGAACTGCCTTAATTCTTCGTGGCATAGATTCAACAAGGTGTTAGAAACATTCCTCAGAGATTTTGGTCCATACTGACATGATAGCATCAAGCAGTTACTGCAGATTTGTCCGTGATTTGTCCGTGCGGCCACCGGACTCCGCCCCTTCCCTGGACCCTGGACCCTTTCCTTTTGAACACTTCCCTCCTTCACAAGCCCCGCAACACGACGAGGACACCAGATCCCTGTTTATTTTGGACACTTTTTCCCCTTGGACACTTTATTTTTGATATTTATTGTTTAATAAAAACCTCTCCGAGGCCTGACGCCACGCCCACTGTGTCTGTCGTTTGCTCCTCCCGCCACAATATATATATATATATATATATATATATATATATATATACGTATATATATATAAGATAGAAACACAATTCTCCAAGTTGTCCAAACTTTAGGTTTCTTCTGAAAACATCCACTGAAGGTTAAAAATCTGACCAGAAACGCAGATGCTAATGTTTGCAAAGAAGTCATTTATCATGCATTTATTTTACTGCGGCAGAAACAAACTTCAGTTCTCTGGGGGTGACAGTCAGATATCTGTGGCATTGAATTGAATGTGTTGTTATTCAGGATACGAAGGCTCTGACTAAAAACCTAATGAGCTACTTTGCTATCTATTATATAGGCCACTTTGTATACACCATCCACAACTAAACCTCCTAGGTGACCAATTTGGAACACTACATAGGCGGCAACTCAGTGCCTCATTCAAGCGATCACAACTTACAAATCACAACTAATTTCAATAGAGTTTGGTATTTGCATGTTGCTACGCTATGACAATACTCAAATAAGCATAAAAATACACAGTAAATGCAAATATTGTGCAAAATAGTGGGTAATTTTGGTACTTATTTATAGTTAATATTTTTTTCAATTTGCAGTGCATTATGGAATGACCTTCTCTTCAAGACTATAACTGAGTGATACAAGTTCCTTTTAGATAAATAATCATTAGTTTACTAAGCTAGGATGTTGTGTGTCGAATGCAAACAGAAGTTGTTTACTCTAAATAAGATGGTAAACACGACTAGCAAGACATAACCCTCAACAGTGGATGAATTCTCATCTGCTGACAGTTTCTGTATGGCCTTAAAGAAAATAAACACAAAATAAACATCCAGTCATCATTTACTCATCCTCATGTCGTTCAAAACTGTCTTTTTTTCTGTGGAACACAAAAGATGATATTTTGATGAACACTGACTTTCATTGTATAGACCAAATACATACATATATATATCAGTGCCCTCCATGTTTTACCAAATAAAAAGAACAGCACTTTTAGAGTTCATCCCACTCATTGATGTGAGCATAAGTATTGGGACAGTTGAGCATAAGGCAGATATAAAAGATTAAAAGCTGTTATTTAGTTGCAGATCCCTTGCACACAATCACAGCAGTGAGTCTGTGACCCATAGACATCACCAGACTCTTGGTCTCATCCTTTAAAATGCTTTTCCCAGCCTTTAATGCAGCCAATTCCAATTGTTGCTTGTTTTGTTTTGGAGAGTTTCTGCCTTTATTCTCTTCTTCAGCTGGTGAAATTCATGCTTGGGATCATTGCAGTTCCCTTTTTTCTCCACATTTTTGCTTTCCCATCACTTAGATAAAGGTTCATCTTTGTCTCATCGGTCCATAAACACAGTTCCAAAACTCCTCTGGCTCACCTTTGTGCTTTTTTGCAAACTCTAATCTTGTCTTTCTATTTTTGGTGCTGGTCAGAGGTTTGCATCTTGCTGTGTAGCATCTGTAATTCTGTGTCAAAGTCTCCTGAGGACAGTAGATTGTCAGAGCATCACCCCAGCTTTCTGGAAGTTGTTGGTGATTTTACAGACATGTCTTTTAGGGTTCATTTTCACAGATTTTATGATTTGTCTGTCATCAACTACTGTTGTTTTCTCAGCCGATCAGGTCGTTGTTGGTTGATGGTGTCGCTGGTGGTTTCCAAACTCTTGATTTCTCCATGCCCTTTGTTTTTTCTAGAGCTCTAACTGACTTCCTCTTTTCTTTTAGCATCCAAATTGCTTGCATTTCTCTCAAAGTCAGCTGCCTCGTCTTCATCCTGGTTTGTTTGTGTCATCATCGAATGCAAGATTCAGAATGCAGAAGTAATGTATATAACTGATATGACACATTCCCTGCTTTTAATATCTGAAGAATTAATGCAACAGGACACAGCTGATCACTTAGAAAGACCTGTGAGGCAACTGTTCCAATACTTATGCTCACATCAAAAAATGAAACTCTAAAAGTGCTGATCTTCTTAGCTGGTAAAACATCTATGTGTTGAATCACCCAATAATAAAATGTGACATTCTGTAGTTTTGTCTCATATTCATCTTTTAATCATATTTGTAAATGTTGTGACTCCACAGCCAACAGAGCAATTTTGTCTTTACTGTTCCAATACTTTTGGAGGGCACTAGATAGATAGATAGATAGATAGATAGATAGATAGATAGATAGATAGATAGATAGATAGATAGATAGATAGATAGATAGATAGATAGATAGATAGATAGATAGATAGATAGATAGATAGATAGATAGATAGATAGATAGAAGTTCACCCAAAAATGAAAACTTTCTTAAAATTTACTCACCCTCAGGCAATCCAAGATGTACATTTTTATTTATTTTTTCATCAGAACAGATTTGGAAAAATGTAGCATGACATCACTTGCTCACCAACGGATTTGCAGTGAATGGGTGCCGTCAGAATGAGAGTCCAAACAGCTGATAAAAACATCACAATAATCCACAAGTAACCAACACGACTCTAGTCCATCAGTTAATGTCTTGTGAAGTGAAAAGCTGCATGTTTGTAAGAAACAAATTCACCATTACGACTTTTTAACTTCAAACTGTTGTTTCCTTCGCAATATTAGTTCTACAATGAAAAAAAGTTGTCTCGGCTGAATCAGGAGAGAAATATGCATAGATCAAGCACTGTTTACAAGTGATAAAACAGTTCAAAACAAATGTGTTTTTTGATGTGAGAGAACAACGGGGGATGGAAATTTTCATTGGAGGAAGCGATATTACGGATATGTTGTCCTGAAATGATGGTTTAAAGTTAAAACGCATATATTTCTTTCTTAAAAACACAGTTTTTTGCTTCATAAGATGTGAACTGATGGACTGGTGTGGTGTGGATTACTTGTGGATTATAGTGATGTGATTGATGGACTGGAGTTGTGGATTATTGTGATGTTTTTATCAGCTGTTTGGACTCTCATTCTGACGGCACCCATTCACTGCAGAGCATCCATTGGTGAGTGATGTAAAGCTACATTTCTCCAAATCTTTTCTGATGAAGAAACACTCATCTACATTGTGGATGATGAGAGAGAGTAAGTTTTCAGCTAGTTTTCATTTTTGGGTGAACTATTAAGGGTTTTTCCTGACACAGGGTGCCAACACACCATTTAATGCTGTCACTCAGTCCTCCTAAAAAAAATGAGTTTTTAACTCATTAAAGTCATTAAAATTTTCATTAGGTTCATTATAATGAAACATTTTCAAGGCAGACCTGAACATAGGCGACACACGGTAACAGGATCTCTCGATTTCAGTGCAATCAAATACACCAGATGGAATTTTAATTAGCATATTTAAAATTAATTTAAACCTCTTTTGAGCCACATCGACTCAGGAGACTGAAATCGGCCCTGGCTGGCAGGGATTCAAACCTGCAACTACATGCTAAAATGAGATCCGATCTGCAGCCTGAAATAATCAGAGGCACCGCTGTGCCATTGCTTTGATGAGACCTGTAATGATGAGGTGCGTCTGTCTGCCTGACATCCCTGATAAAGACACTGAACAAGTGAGTATCACAAAATTACTCTCTTTTTAATCAAATACAGACACAGGAATTCACGCAGATAGACTAAATTAAAGACAGAAATAAATCACGGGATGTGCATGACCAAAAGTCAATATTTTGAAAAATGTGTCCGAGTTTTTTTTGTTTTGTATTTTCCTCATACAATAAAAGTCAAAGGGGTTCTATGTTATTTTGGACCCATAACGGTTAGAAAGTTTGAAAGTTTGAATAAAAAGAAAGAAAGAAAGAAAGAAAGAAAGAAAGAAAGAAAGAAAGAAAGAAAGAAAGAATAAAAATATATATATATATAAACATAAAATATATATATACACCTATAAATATAAAAAATAAAATAAATAAAATAGCAAATAAATAAACAAATACATATGCAAATAAATTAAAGAAAATTAACCAATTAAAAGTAAATATGCACATAAGAAAATCTATAAGCAAATCAATAAAAAGCAAATAAGCAAATAGCTAATAAACAAATATGCAAATAAACAAACAAAAAAGAAAGAAAGCAACTATGTAAATAAGCAAATAAATAAATAAATATTTTACATATGCAGAACCCGATTTTAACAGATTTCAAAATTTGAATCATATATATAATTTCTATACTACTGTACAAAACCTGTGTCACTGAATTAGACCATCCCCTTTCTCCTAACTCCTCCTTCCACAGACACTTCAATGTCACCAAACCCTGTCACTCACAATGATTGACAGGCAAAGAGAGCAACACAGTCTAAACAGCATCCCACAGTCAGATTTCCAGCTATTTACAGAGCCTCAGGCAGTGACAGAGACAGCAGGGACATCACAGGACGTCTATTTCAGACATTTTATCAATGTTATTCCGTTTTTAAAAACTTTAAGACATGCCAAGCACCAACTGCGAGAGAAAAATAGCTCTGGTGAGTAAACAAATCTTGCTTACCAGCTGGCTAGTCATGCACAGCCAGACTTTTGACTAAAGGCAAAACTTAATCTTGCCAGAAACCACCCACCTGGACAGGAACTGATCCCCTGCTTTATTACTATTTAAAATAACTCTTTTCTTTTTTAATATATTCTAAAATGTAACTTATTTCTGTGATGCAAAGCTGAATTTTCAGCATCATTACTCCTGTCACATGATCCTTCAGAAATCACTCTAATTTGTTGACCACAATGTTCGCAAATGGTCACAGAAAACAAAAGAAATCTATCCATAAATACTGACTATTTCACAGTCACAAAATGCATACAGTTCTGTTCATGAAATCATCTCAAAACTGTTTTTGAAAAGCAAAACCCCCCTGTGCACCTGTTGAAGATTGTCATCCGAGGATCTGATTGGGGCTTTTCACAAGCACTTTCTAGTTTTCTGTGCAATATAGATCAGACGAGACTGTGGGCGGTTCGTGGGCATGCGATCCGAGGCTGAGAGTAGCTGGCTGCTAGCGTTTTTAGGAATTGCAACATAATATATGGTTCAAATTGCAACAGAAGAACAATTGTCTAAACCTTGCTGTGTTTTATCCGACGAGAGTGAGTCAAATCAAAGCGATGCACAAGGTCTACTACAGCTTAGCGCCTGTCAGCTGCGTCTAATGCATCTTTATGAGCTTTTTGCCTTTATGAGACCGAATAGTAGAGATAGAACAGTAACATATATAGAGAAGAAAATTAAATTGTAGCAAATTGACATTTCAGCGAGGCACTGGTTAGTATGTAATGCAATAATCTGCATTATTTGCCAGAAGTATGCAAGAACAGAACACACACAAATTAAAGATGTGTACCACTGAGAAATATCATATCTCACCCTCCAGTTAAAGGGAACGATTGCTCTGAGCTCTCCTCTGATTGACACTCACCCATGGCAGGCAGTGATTTGCTTCTAGGCGGTGCTGGAAATTGAGAGAGCCAGTAAGTCTGAAAACTGTATGCTAATAGAGACACTTTATGATAATTCAGGCCCTGGATGCTAATCATGAAGCTCCACGCAGACGTGACATTTGGTCCCTGACACGAATGTCAGCAACTCTGATTAAGTCCCACCACATCAGCCAATGTCAGCGGTGCATCATTCAGGTTTATTTACTGCCAGATCACAAGAACAAAACATGTTGTCCCTGCAGAGAAGACCAGAACTGCTGGTATACAGCACATGTTGAGCAAGAAAGACAGTTAGGAGTAAGTTTTAGTTATTCTGGTGTTTTTACTTGAACAAAAATGCCTCAAAATCACCAAAGGGAAATCAGCTAAGAGCAGCTCGGAGATTTCTATTGATCAAATGTGATTTTTCTTAGACTGATTTAGGACACCTGACAAGGCTATGTTGGGCAAACCAGCCTAAACTAGCTGGAAATTCATGCTGGTCTTTTTAACAAGATGCCTGCATGGAGTGGGTGGGTGTTTCACTTATTCTGCAGGTTTATTTTGGTGTTTTGTACAGCGTGATGTTGTGGTTAGTCAACAGCTTATGATAGCATGAGCCGAAAATGCTTTTTTTGTCATGAGCATTGGTTGGTCATTAGCCTAAAGTCAATCAAGAAACGCTTTAATGCTAAGAATGTTAAGAAAGCAATATGTCACAGCACAGTAATTATTATATATTTAGAAGCTGTTCTGAATCACATTAAATTATCTTCAGACAACACAAAGAAGATGCATTATTGGAGGAAGGGGCAGGAACTGACCGGTTTTAGAACTGGAAAACAGGAAAAATGGAAATCAGAGGGAATACCTCATTTCATCATAGGGAGAACACACACATTCAAGACCAACAAGATGGAAGACAAACCTTACAATTCCCCATGCTAATCACTGTTTCTATTAAAAAAACAATAACGAATAAACAAACAAATAAATAAATAAATAAAATATTCAGCTAGGTAGTTGCCAAAAATGGATTACATAAAGAATAAAATTATTTTTATTAATAATAATAATATACATTCTAAATTTGAGTGTGTGTATAAATATATAACAGTTATATAATTTAGAATGTATATTATTATTAAGATTAAAGAACAATACATTTTAAATACACAAAGACTAGTTAAAGAATAATTAAGAATAATTAAAAATAAAAATATACAAAAATACATAAAACAATTATTAAAGAATAAAAATTTAATTTGATAAAAACAATATATATATATATATATATATATATATATATATATATATATATATATATATATATATATATATATAATAAAATTAAGAAGAAATAAAACAAATATATAAATCAAATAAAAATATTAATGAATTAAATACATTCTAAATTGAATACACATTAATATATTAGATAGATAGCTCCATCCACAACTCCCTATAGGGAAAAATCTTGCATTATGTATGGAAAATATGACCTTCTGCACACTGGATTTTAATATCTGGACTTTAGAAGTAAAGGAGAAAAAAAACACTGACACACTGAGACAATCACTACCAGAGGAATAGGAACAATAGTTATTTATGATGAATTCTGTAGAAAAGAAGAAATGTCACATTCTGACACTCAACACCAAATTAAAATGCTAAAAATATTACATGACGTTCTTGCTCGCTTCATAATCAACGGAAAGCCGCAGTGAGCCTCTCAGCACAAATGCTCTCATAAAGACAGCTGAAAAATTCAGAAGCGCAGTCTAATATTTCAACTCTGCCGCTGAGATAAAGGCTGCTAAATCAAGCATATTATTAGCTGCTGTACTTTATTACTGCCTTTATTAATGATTTAAGAGCTGATTAGCATGTTCCTTTTAAATGCTATAATAATATCTGGGGCCTAGGCAAATATCCATTCTGTTGACTAAGACTAAAGTTAAAAATATGAAAGTTTCTCAATTTCCTGACTTTTCTGTATAATGTACTTTGACGTTAAATTAATTATTTTCTCAAATCTTAGCTTTGTGCTTCACAACTTCTTTTTTTTTTTTGCAGCACGTGCAACCTTAGAACCAAGACAACACTTTATGTTGTTATTGATTACATTTCTCTCTTTTTCCCCTTGCTTCCATGCTAATCTCAAAAGTTTTCAAAAGAAAGATGATGAATTTTGCTCAATAAATCCAAGCACATTTATTAAGAAAGTACATTAAAGGCAAGGCAAGGCAAGGCAAGGCAAGTTTATTTATATAGCACATTTCATACACAGTGGTAATTCAAAGTGCTTTACATAAAAGAAAGTGAAATAGACATTAAAATCAATAAAAACATGGAAATAAGAATAATAAAAACAAGGAATTTTAAAATGATATAGAAAATGATTTAAAATAAATTTAAAGAAAATGATTATACATAAAATGTATTGCAGTCAGTTCGGACATATAGCACAGTGCTCATTCAAATGCACAGTTAAACAGGTGAGTTTTGAGTCTTGATTTAAATGTAGCTAATGTTTTAGCACATCTGATCTCTTCTGGAAGCTGGTTCCAGCTGCGGGCCGCATAATAGCTAAAAGCAGACTCCCCTTGTTTTGTGTGAACCCTTGGTATTTCTAACTGACTCGATCCTAATGATCTGAGTGGTCTGTTTGGTTTATATTCAGTGAGCATATCAGCAATATATTTAGGTCCTAGGCCATTGAGTGACTTATAAACGAGTAAAAGTACTTTAAAATCAATCCTAAATGTAACTGGAAGCCAGTGTAAGGACCTGAGGACTGGTGTGATATGCTCAGATTTTCTGGTTCTAGTCAGAATCCTGGCAGCAGCGTTCTGGATGAGCTGCAGTTGTCTAATGGTCTTCTTGGGAAGGCCGGTGAGGAGACCATTACAGTAATCCACCCTGCTGGTGATAAAGGCATGAACAAGTTTCTCCAAGTCTTGATTGGAGACAAAACATCTAATTCTTGCAATATTTTTGAGATGATAGTATGCTGATTTAGTTATTGCTTTGACATGACTACTGAAACTAAGGTCTGTCTCCAGAATCACCCCAAGATTTCTGACTTGATTTTTCGTTGTTTGACCCCTAGAGTCAAGGTATGCATTCACCTTGAGAACTTCATCTTTGTTTCCAAATGCAATGACTTCAGTTTTCTCCTTGTTTAACTGAAGAAAGTTCTGGCACATCCAACTGTTAATTTCATCAATGCATTGGCAGAGGGAGTCAATGGGGCTGTAGTCATTTGGAGATAAGGCTAGGTAAATCTGAGTATCATCAGCATAGCTGTGATAGGCAATTTGGTTCTTCCTCATTATCTGACTTAGTGGGAGCATATACAGGTTAAACAAGAGCGGTGCAAGAATTGAGCCTTGTGGGACTCCACATGTCATGGCCGTCCACTTAGACTTATGCTCTCCTATACTCACATAATAACCTCTCCCTTCTAAGTATGACCTGAACCATTTGAGTGCCATCCCAGAAAGCCCGACCCAGTTTTCCAGTCTCTCTAAAAGTATGTTATGATCGACAGTGTCAAACGCAGCACTAAGATCTAGTAGTACCAGCACTGATATTTTGCCAGAATCAGAATTTAGAATCAGAATTTAAAGTGTGATAGATTGTGCACAACAATAAAACCTTGGACATTCATTTAAAAAAGCACATCAGGTTAAAAATTAAAAATAAAATACAATAAAAATACGGAATTATAAAACTAATAATTTGATCGTGTAAGGACCCTTGCTGTCTATGGGAGGGTCAGAGAGCTCTCAGATTCCATCAAAAATATCTTAATTTGTGTTCCAAAGATGAGATCTTATGGGTTTGTAACAACATGAGGGTGAGTTAATGACAGAATTTTCATTTTGGGTGAACTATCCCTTTAAAGTACATAAAAAAACCTAAATAAACATTCAATTATAAAAACTAAACTACTACCTTTACCACCATTTACCTGCAAAATTGGTTACTTTGAATGTAATTTGGCATGTTATTTGATGAATGATAAGATTTTTTTTAAATGTGTTGAGTTGGACATTCATTTAAAAAGTAGAGTGGTTCAATGGGGAAAAAATATTTAATTAATTGTATTATAAAATAAATTGAGCAAATTATTATTTAAAAAAATAGTACATTTACTAATATTTATATGTTAATTATTGAATTAATGAATGTTATTGTGCACATTATTAAAAAAGGCTTTATTATCTTTCATCAAAATGTAGTGGCTTACAATTGCTTTTCGTTTTAGCTGACATCATGATCCCCTCTTCCTTTTCAACTCCTCGAATCCAATCACCGACCACTGTTAAATGCATAAAATCCCACGAAAGAACACTGGGTTACAAACTAAATAACATATTGAGTCAATTGCATGTAGAACATGAACTATATTGTCAGACTGCTGGGGAATCCCACTCCACTTCAACTGACTGAGATCAATTCACCATTCATCTTCCCCAACAACTCAACTATCAGATGTATAGTGTTCTCAGAACTAAACCCAACAACACCTCTTCTTCCACAAGCATATTTCTCAGATCCACCCTCGTCCACAAAACAATGCGATGCGCAGAGAACAAGGAAGAGCATGAATCTGGGAAAGGCAAAACGCCGACGGAAAGAACAAATGTGTCTGGGTTTCGTCTCGAGTTTCCTTCTCCTACAGAGCAGCACAATCAACCCAAATGAGATGAAATTACCAAGCAGTTGCAAAAATAAATGTTATATCCATCACCAGCCCGAAATAAACAATCACAGCATGCAGATTAACAGCAGTGATTCTGCTTAAAACGCTTTCAGAATCAGCCACAAAAGAACTAGGAGTAATTTAGCCTAAATCCCGTCACATGCTGTGTGATTTTTTACAATGAAACTCTTGATGCATTACAGTAGTTATTAACATGCTAAAGTTTTGTTGTTATTGTTTAAAAATGGAATGTACATTTATAAAACTATTTTTTGGTTTTATTACCTTGGCATTAAAAAAAATGTTTCTAATAAACAGTTGAGGGAGTGACAGCAAATTTGACATCTTTAGTCTCTTCTGATCAGTCTTTCAATATTTTTTCCTCTTTTGGAAAGCCATTGGAATGCTATTGTGGATTTTTCTTCTGCTAAGAGGCTAAAGGAACACAAACATTCAATTTGTTGTGGTTTCTGTTCACCTCTATCCAAATTTACCCAACTATGACTACTTTTACTTGTGAGAACCTCAAAAATGTGAAAAAGGAACTTCAAATGGGACTGGCTTCTATGGTCAGATGAAACTAAAAAAGTATCTTTTTAGCAGCAAATACTCAAGATGGGTTTGGTGAACACCGGGATAAAAAGTACCCCATGTGTACAATGAAATATACTGCTGTATTTGTGATGTTGTGGGCCAATATTTCTGCTGGAGGTCCTGGACATCTTGTTTAGACACATGGCATCACTGATTCTATCAAATATCAACAGATAAAAAATCATTAAGTGACTTACTCTGTTAGAAATCTTATAATGGGCCATGTTTGGCCCATGTTTGGCCCATACTTATAATGTACAACATGTCCTCTCAACCCAATCCCCTCACATCTTCTCCAAACAATCTCTCCCACACTCTTACCGGCACTCACACACATTATCAACACATCTCTCCTCACAGGCATCTTCCCCACAGCATTCAAGTAGGCTTGGGTAGCCCCACTGCTCAAAAAACATTTAACAAATTACATTAAACACTTCTCTTTTAGAAAACTACAGACCTGTCTCTCTCCTTCCATTCGTAGCGAAAACACTCGAACGAGTTGTCTTCAACCAGCTCTCACGGTTTCTTTCACAATACAACAAACTGGATGCTAAACAGTCAGGTTTCAGGAATGGCCATTCAACAGAGACTGCGCTACTCTCAGTCACTGAAGCCCTGCGAATTGCAAACGCAGATTCCAAATCATCAGTCCTCATTCTGCTGAATCTCTCTGCTGCTTTTGACACTGTCAATCATCAGATCCTCCTGTCTACACTCTCATCACTGGGCATCACTGGGATTCCACTTCGCTGGTTTGAATCCTATCTCACCGGTAGGTCTTTCAGGGTGGCCTGGGGAGGGGAGGTATCCAAACCACATCAACTGGTCACTGGAGTTCCTCAGGGATCGGTTCTTGAACCCCTCCTCTTCTCCACATACACTACATCACTGGGTCCCATCATACATGCATATGGCTTCTCCTATCACTGCTACGCCGATGACACACAGCTCTATCTCTCTTTTCAACCAGATGACCCAACGGTAGCTGCACAGATCTCAGGCTGCCTGGCGGATATCTTGGCATGGATGAAAAAACATCACCTACAGCTCAACCTGGCAAAGACGGAGCTTCTTGTCTTCCCTGCCACTCCGACTCTACAGCATGACATTCAGTTAGGCTCATCAATGATTGCCCCATCAACTTCGGTCAGAAATCTTGGTGTAATCTTTTATGACCAGCTGACCTTCAAAGAGCACATTGCAAAGACTGCTTGATCCTGCAGGTTTGCACTACACAACATCAGAAAGATCAGGCCCTTTCTGACAGAGCATGCTGCACAACTTCTTGTCCAGGCCCTTGTCGTTTCCAGGCTGGACTACTGCAATGCTCTTCTGGCTGGACTGCCATCAAACACAATCAAACCTCTACAAATGATTCAGAATGCAACGGCACGACTGGTCTTCAACGAGCCAAAAAGAGCCCATGTTACATCTCTCTTCATCTCCTTGCACTGGCTACCAGTGGCAGCTCGCATCAAGTTCAAGACACTGATGCTTGCATACAGAACGACCACAGGCTCAGCACCCTCCTACTTCCACTCACTATTACGAATCTACATCCATTCCAGAAGTCTGAGATCTGCTAGTGAGCGACGCCTTGTGGTACCATCACAGAGAGGCTCAAAATCACTCTCCAGAACATTCTCGTTCACCATTCCTGGCTGGTGGAATAATCTTCCCACCCCTATACGGAACGCTGGATCCCTGCCAATCTTCAAGCAACAACTGAAAACTCATCTCTTTCTGCACTACTTCATCCTAAAAAAAAAAAAAAACTTAATCTTTCCCTCTATCTTTCTCTCCTTCCCTTGCTAGCTTTTACTTATTTGAACAATGACTGAGACTTGGTGTTACGAGCACTTCCTCTGTCTGATTGCCTCTTCAAGATGAATCGCTTCTTGTATTCCCCAATTGTAAGTCGCTTTGGATAAAAGCGTCTGCCCAATGACTAAATGTAAATGTAAATGTTTGGATCTTCCAACCGTACACTAATCTAAACACAAACCTCAAAAACAACACAAAAATGGGTCATTTTAAATTCTTATTATCCAATGGAAGGTTAGATTTTTGTGAATTTTTTAAATAAAAGATCAAAAGGATTAACAATACAGATTAATTTTCACAGCCTTCTTTGATCATATTTACCAATGGTGCCGATATTAATAATCAACATTTTCACACGATTATCCCCATTGAAGGCACTTTCAGTGGAGTACGACAATTTAAAATCTCTGACACTGTTAAAACTTCATCAGCTGCTTAGATTCATTGCAATAGCAAATAATTAGCCAACACTTAGCAATCAAAAACTGATGATTTTGCCCTAAAACATAAGAAACCACATGATTCTTGAATTCATCACAAATGAAAAAACTGTAGAGGGTGTACTGGGTTTCTTAGGTATCACTAAACACTAAAGCCGTGACAGAAGTTTACAGCTAATGATGTGTAGTTTTGAAAACTTTGCAAATCATTTGTTTTGAACCAGTGATTCACAGCACTTCACATGATTTCAATAAATGATCCTTTGTTACATCATACGTTTCAAAACATTTCAAAATTTAAAGTGCTTTCTCTATAAATCTGTATTTGTGGACATTTTTAATGACACATTAGTATGATAAAAAGGAAGAGTTGCAGTTAATAATCTCTTACTGACCTAATGAACCAAACTCGCCAAACAAAAAAACAAGCCCTACACATGAATAAAATGACATACATTATATAGATACTTCATATTGATTGGTATTAGATAATATGTTGATTGCATTTAATAGACAATGCTTTCAATAAACATTTGCAATTTTTGAAAGCAATTGGTTTGGTTGGTTTAAAGTTCCTCCCATCACTATCAACACCAGAGTTCATTCAAATTTGAGGTATAATCTTTTACATAAACAAACAATGTCCATAGACTAGTGTCATGTCTTACTGCTATGGATATGAAAATAATAACACGTGATTCAACAAAGAGAGGATATTATCCTACCAGAGTGAACCCAAGTGAGTTAGTATTGCCTTAATTGTTATATTTCCAATATTCAAAAAAACATAATACTTCTGTTAATCACATTCTTTCTCTTTCATATGCTTCACAATGTAATTAACTTTTTTTATTACACCTGCATGAGTTTTAAAAATGGACACTGTGAATGGACTTCCTTTTTCCTCTCTCTTCTTATTTCTCAAGAAATACAGTAAAGCTTTTGCTAAAAATTAAAGGTAAATGTTGTGTAGTTCATGCTTTATGTATAATGTAACAAAAACAATGTACAACATGCACTGAAAACAATTAAATTTTTATATTAAATACACTGTTAAAAAAAATTAACTTTTGATGCATTACTGCAGTATTTTTTGTTGTTGTTGTTGTTGCTGTTTAAGAAATTATTTGTTGTTTTTAAGAAACTGAAAGAAATTGTTGGCTGAATCTTTCCTGCCTTATATTTTATTGCTATTTTACTGTCTTTTGTTTTATTTAATTATTTATTTTCAGTAAATATATTTTGTGTTTTTATTTCTTTTTTTGTTGTTGTTTCAATCTTCTTCTTCAATCTTCTGCTAAGAGGCTAATAGGAACACAAAAATTATATTTGTTGTCGTTTCTGTTCACCACTGTCCAAATTTACCCAACTATGACAACTTTTACTTGTCAGAACCTCAAAAATGTGAAAAAAGGATCCATTGTTGCTTGGGAAAAAAAATGTCTATGTTTTTTTTTTTTTTTTTCTTCTTCTTCTTCTTTCTTTCTTTGGAGTCATTTTCCAAGAAAACATGATTTCAGTCTTTCTACGTCATGTTGTTCATGTTTAATTTAACATGTTATAAATTGGTGAAATTTACTAAAAATGTCAGTTTTTACGCCAGATTTTTAAGACATTCTGAATGAATGAATGATGTATTTTATATAGCGCTTTATTGTGTATTGCTGTACACCCAGAGCGCTTTACAATCATGTGGGGGGGTCTCTCCTCAACCACCACCAGTGTACAGCATCCACTTTGACGATGCGTCGGCAGCCACAGTACAACAGCACCAGTGCGCTCACCACACACCAGCTACAGGTGGAGAGGAGAGAGAGTCATAGAGCCATTCAAGTGTATGGGAATTATTAGAAGGCCATGATTGACAAAGGCCAGTGTACAGAATTTGGACACCAGGGTTACACCCCTACTCTTTACAAGAAGTGTCATGGGATTTTTAATGACCACAGAGAGTCAGGACCTCGGTTTAACATCTCATCCGAAAGATGGTGCTCTTTTTGACAGTATAGTGTCCTCGTCACTATGCCGGGGTGCTAGGACCCACACAGACCACAGGGTGAGCACGCCATGCTGGCCTCACTAACACCTCTTACAACAGCAACTTAGTTTTCACCGGAGGTCTCCTATCCAGGTACTGACCAGGCTCAACGCAGCTTAGCTTCGGTGGGCAACCGGTTTTGGGCTGCAGGGTGATATGGCTCTGGCTTTGAATTCTGACAGTTTTTTGGTTTGGCTTGACAAAGCAGGTTGGAAATAAACTGTGTAAAAAAGTGAACCTCCAACAGTAGATTTGCGCAAACTTGGACTGAAGAAAGACACGAGCAGTGACAGATCTTACCGTACAGATCTCCTGGCATGATAATAACACCGGCCCTCTTCTGCTACAGGTGTGCTGGCAAACTGTCGCAGTCATGAACAGAAGCTGGAGATAAAGATGACATTGGGAAGCAGCTGAAGCTGTCAGGCTTCATGTCTCCATCCTCCCTTGAGGGAGGACAAGAAGATGAGTGTCACCAATCATCACTCCTTCAACATCCTGACCATCATCTTCCTCGTTCTGTCTACTACAGGTAAGATGACGTGGGCAGATGGTTTGGTTGGAGTTACATACGCAACAGCGGTTCATTATATACATGCTGTCTGAATTCTACTGATAGAAGCAAACAGAGGCATCACAAACCCTGAGAAATATCTAAAACTGACAGTTCAAAAGCATGTGGATATTTCTTCAACTATAGGTATTTTTGGGCCTGTGAAGAATTAGAAATTAAGCAATTTATTGTAAATATTTACTGAAAATATGCACAAATATTATATTTCCACATTTTTGGATTATTTGAAATCATTTGATAATATATACATTTATTCACGTAATTTTATATAAAACAAAATTCAAAATATATTTAATATGATTTTTACTAGGTGCAAATTGACAGTTATAATTTGTGCAAAAATAATGTATTGAATCACAGCAAATATTCAAATTTTCATTTTCATTTGTGTTGATTTTAATGAAAAAAAACTAATTAACATTTTATATGGGAAAAGGCATGATTAAAGACATGGTTTAAGACTGATATAAAGAGACTACAAAAAAGTTGAGTTGCCATTTTTTCATTTTTTACTTTTAGATAACTTTTTAATATTTAATAATATTAATAATACACACTAACATTATTAATAATACATTTAATAATATATTAATTTATTAAATTTCAAATGTAATAAGAACATTTAACTTTTTGATGTGCAAACTGGCAGATTATTTTAGCAAACATTTAATTATTTCTAAATCAAATTGCACAGTAAATATGAACATTTTATTATACATTATACATTTGGTTGGTTGGTTTAAATGTAGTGTAAATAGTACATATATACTTTTACAGTTCTGGAACATTTTAAATTATTGGATAATATTTTCATTTATTAGGAGAAAATTGACAGTCATAATTTGTGCAAACAAAATTATTTAAAATGAACAGAAATCAAAATAAAATTTTAATATTTACTGTGTGATTTACCTGAAAAAAATAATATATATATATATACACACACACAGTCGTGGTCAGAATTACTGGCACCCTTGGTAAATATGATCAAAGAAGGCTCTGAAAATAAACCTGCATTATGAATCCTCTTGATCTTTTATATAAAAAGAAAATCACAAAAATCTAACCATTCATTGAACTAAAACAATTGAAAATGGCGGAAAATCTCATTATGAAATGTTTTTCTCAAATACACGTTGGACACAATTATTGGCACCCCTAGAAATTCTTATCAGTAAAATATCTCTGAAGTATATTATATTCACAATTTTGAGCACTCCAGGGTGATTATGAATATGAAATTATCCAGCCGTGGCTTGCTGTTTCACAGAAATATTAATAGGAGGGAAAACAAAGTCCAAATTCCCTTAATCTTCCATCACAATGAGAAAACCCAAAGAATATATTTCTGATGTGCAGCAAAAGATAATTGAGCTTCACAAATTAGTGAAGTGGCTTTAAGAAAAGAGCTAGATTAGTGAAGATTCCCATTTCCACCATCAGAGCAATAATTAAGAATTTCCAATCAACAGAAAATGTTATGAAACTGCCTGGAAGAGGATGTGTGTCTATATCGTCCTAATGCACGGTGAGGAGGAGAGTTTGAGTGGCTAAAGACTCTCCAAGGACCACAGCTGGAGAATTGCAGTTGGAGAATTGCAACAATTGAATAGTTGAGTCTCGGGGTCAGAAAACCTTTAAAAAAAAATTGTCAAACAGCCCCTACATCACCACATGATGTTTGGGAGGGTTTCGAGAAAAATTCTCCTAGCTCATCCAAAAACAAACTCCAGCATATTCAGTTATCAGACACGACTGGAACTTCAAATGGGACTGGCTTCTATGGTCAGATGAAACTAAAAAATGAGCTTTTTAGCAGCAAACACTCAAGATAGGTTTGGTGAATACAGGGATAAAAAGTAATGAAATACCATGTGTTCAATGAAATATAGTGCTGTATTTTTGATGTTGTGGGCCTATATTTCTCATGGAGGTCCTGGACATCTTGTTTAGACACATGGCGTCATGGATTCTATCAAATACCAACAGATAAAAAATCAATAAGTGACTGACTCTGTTAGAAATCTTATAATGAGCCATGTTTGGATTTTCCAACCAAACAATAATCCAAACACAAACCTCAAAAACAACACAAAAATGGGTCTCTGAGCACAAAACCAAGCTTCTGCTGGCCATTCCAGTCCTCTGACCTGAACCCTGTAGAAAATGAGTGGGGTGAACTGAAGAGAAGAAGCACCAACATGGAGCTGGGAATCTGAAGGATCTGGAGTGATTCTGGATGAAGGAATGGTCTCTGATCTCTTGTCAGGTGTTCTCTAACCTCATCAGGCATTATAGGAGAACATTTAGAGCTGTTAAACTGGTAAATGGAGGTTTCAAAAAGTATTGAATAAAAGCGTGCCGTTAATTGTGGCCAATGTGTATTAGAGAAAAACATTTATTTCATAATGATATTTCGCCCCATTTCAAATTCTTACTATCCAATGAAAGGTTAGATTTTTGCGAATATTTTTTAAATAAAAGATCAAAAGGATTAACAATGCAGATTAATTTCCACAGCTTTCGTTGATCATATTTACCAAGGGTGCCAATAATTCTGACCACAACTGTATATATATATATATATATATATATATATATATATATATATATATATATATATATAATTAAAAAATATATATTATTTTTAAAATGTAGTAATTCAACATTTTTACTATGGGAAAAAGGGGTAAAACATTAAATAGGAAAAGTAGATGAAGACGTATTTCAAGAAAGATTTAAAGTGACCACAACAGTGTTGAAACCCATTTGTTTCAATAAAAATCAACCCGTGGGACATAAAGGTGCCTGCAGATGAAGAAACATCCTCTTATCAGATTTACCGTTCTCATGCGGTCTTTTTTTCCCCAGAAACTCTGAGCTGTCCAATTTGTGCCGTCCATTGTCCATCTGTGTCTCACTGAGCTTGAGATGGTGTCTCACTGTGAGTTCTGCCTCCGCTGGGAGACTGAAGCTTCCATAACATTGATCGGGTGTGAGATTGTATGAGATTACAGGTCATAAAGCTGGATCAAATCGAAAAACCTCTTTAATTATTAAAGACAAGCGTGAGTCATTCACTCTGCAGCAGAGTTTAAAGCCTTGGACAGCAAGGAGAAAATCATCACGAAACAAACAACCATGGTGTCACGAGTCTTTAGATATGCAGCATGGTGAATACTACAAAATATCATTAATTCATTACATATATTTCATTACATTTTAAAACAAAGCATGCACCCTAATATACATGGATCAATATATATATACATATAAATACATACACACGCACACATATTTTCTCTAGAACATCACTACATTCCATACAAGAATGTAAGGTCAGTTTTATGACATGCTTATATGAAGTGAATTTTAATACAAAGTGAAATAGAATGTTTATTGCTTTTCACTTTGTATTTAACATATCGTTGCTATGGTTACCTCCTCAGGTGAACACCACTTCTGTTTGCAAGCATTTATTTGGCGTCAGACTAAAATATGTGTTCTTATAACTTGCAATCAAACTTTGATTACTAAAACATTCTTTGGAAATGTTCATTATGTAATACATAGAAACTCTTTAGTACTTGTGCTTCTTAAGACTCCCAGCTCTTTGTGTTGACTTACTTTGGGGGGGTTCAAGATTTAATTAAACCACCTCAAAAAAACATCATAATTTGCGCCCCGTCGAAATAAGTTTTGAAGCTCTTGCTCTACTTACTTTTCTCCTTTTGTCTAATTAAACAAATCAGCTTGAGGTTTATTTTCATGTAAGTCTTTATGAAGAAGTGCAGATTTATAATAAAGAAATTCAGGTTTTTTATGTCTCAGTGATTGAGATTCAAAACAAGTACATGTGGTGCTGCAGCAAGAAAAGTAGTCTTTCTTATGTGACGTCTGAGAGCGGTTGTGTCTGCTGGTGCTGTTTGAGTTGTTCAGGGTGAATCGTGTCAACACGGGTTAGTCGCTCAGACCTCGCTGTCACTCTCTGTTTTGAATTCAGAGATGAATAATGAAGCAGAACTACGACTGTCGTATATTAAAAACAAGCCTTGTAGCATTGCTTTTGTGCTGTGCTCAAATCAGTAAGAAAATTATTCTGAGCACGTTTTTATGCTTCAGAATACCATCCAGTTTCTGAAAGGTCCACTAAATGTGGTGAGGGTCAGTAAATCAGGGTTAATTATAACTGAAATTCACTAAAATGCATCTCTTATTAATTAAAAGACTTGGCTGAAGGTCAGCCATTTGAACATGAACTGCTAGCTGAACTGCATGCAACAAAACATGTTAAGCTGTGGCTTAATGACATTTATACATATGATTTTATATTTACAATTCATTTATTACTATTCATTCTATTATATTTTGTTATATTGTAATCCTTATATTATATATTTAATATGATCTTATATTTGCAATTCATTTCACTTCTATACTATGACATTTATGTTTATTATATTATATTGTCATATTTCTATTATGTATTATAATAATTTTATTTCTATTATATTATATTATATAGCGGGTAAAATAAGTATTGAACACGTCACCATTTTTCCCAGTAAATATACTGTATTTCTAAAGGTTGTTGACATAAAATTTTCACCAGATGTCGGTAACAACTCAAGCAAACCATACATACAAATAAAACAAAACAAATATTTTCAGAAATTAAGTTATGTGATAAAATGGAATGACACAGCGAAAAAGTATTGAACTACTAAAATGTATATAATACTTTATACAAAAGCCTGTGTTGCTAATGACAGCTTCAAGACGCCTCCTGTATGGAGAAACTATTCGCGTGCATTGCTCAAGTGTGATTTTGGCCCATTCTTCCACAGAGTCTTCAAATCTCTAAGGTTCTGTGGGTCTCTTCTATGAACTCTGATCTTTAGCTCTTATTTTCTATTGGATTCAAGTCAGGTGATTGGCTGGGCCATTCTAGAAGCTCTATTTTCTTTTTCTGAAACCAATCGAGAGTTTCCTTGGCTGTGTTTGGATCACTGTCTTGCTGAAATGTCTACCCTTGTTTCATCTTCATCTTCATCATCCTGGTACTGTAGGTGTTGGGACTGAACCAGCTAATACTAATTTGCACTAACAAGGGGCAGGATTGCTTTCTAATTACTGTTAGATTTCAGCTGGTGTCTTGGCTTTCCGCACCTCCCTTTCTTCATGTGTTCAATACTTTTTCCCTGTGTCATTCCATTTTATTACACGTAACTTAATTTCTCAACTTATTTGTTTTGTTTTATTTGTATGTATGGCTTACTTGGGTTATTACCAACATCTAGTGAAAGTCACCAGCACCTATAGAAATATATTTAATGAGAAAAATGGACATGTGTTCAATACTTATTTTACCTGCTATATTATATTATATTATATTATATTGGAGTGGTGTGGTGTGCACTGATAAATTGTTTACAGTAAGACACAATAAGAGAACATGCATTCAGAAAGTAAATAGGGTAATCTCATATCACACTCACTGTCCCGTCTATGATTGTCTTTCTACACAGCTCTCTCTGCTCACTTTCGGGTGTGTGAGCCTTACACCGACCACAAGGGGCGCTACCACTTTGGATTCCACTGTCCTCGTCTCTCGGACAACAAGACGTACATGTTCTGCTGTCACCATAACAACACGGCCTTCAAGTACTGCTGCAACGAGACCGAGTTTCAAACAGTCATGCAGGTCAACCTGACCACGTCTCCAGACGGCTACGCTCACAAGTGAGTCTCCTGCCTTCAACTACAAACACGGTGCTGACTCCAGATCCTTATACCAGAGAAAAGCTGCACCAAGTCATTTCTATCTTATGATTCAATACACTGATCCTGGAGTTCATATTGACACTAACAGCCTAGTTGCAACAGCACACATAGAGTATAGAGCCCTGCACGGGCCTCAAATTTAGGCCCAAGCCCAGCCCTGGCCTGAGATGCTCAGGCCCTAGCCCGGCTGTGTCCGACAGCTTATCAGAATTACATTTTTGTTCATTAAACAAGTTTTTTCTTTCTTAAAGTAACGACCAAGCGGCCAGCAGCAGACCGGCAGGCTGATCATAGCATGTTTGACTTGTCTAAAATAAAATCTATAGATATGCAGATCTGCAACAATGCAGATGACCTGAAGGCCGCTATCAAAGGTCAAGGTCAAGTTTATTTATATAGCACCTTAAAAGCAACAAGTGCTGACCAAGGTGCTGCACAGGCAAGCCATCAAAAATACCAACTAACAAAAGCATTAAGACAATATAAAAATTTACAACCATTAAATGATACAAAAAGTAATACAAAACATCACCAAAGAAAAAACAAACAGAGACAAAACAAAAAGTAAATTCAAATTAAGCAAAAGCCTGAGAAAAAAGATATGTTTTAAGAGATGATTTAAAAGAAGATAACGTAGGGGATGATCTGATGGATAAAGGCAAGGAGTTCCAGAGCATAGGACCAAGGACTGAAAAAGCTCTGTTCCCTTTAGATTTTAAACAAGATTTTGGTACAATCAGTACCAAGTATCAGTAATATTCATGGTTCCAGAGCACCAGATATTTCCAAAATACTGCTGAAATTAATAAATGGACATGAAATATATATTTGAGTTTAATTTATGAAGTGACATAAAAGATTAAAAAGAGAGCAGCTGTGTATTGCAAGGGCGTTCTTATACAGTACATAACTGACAGCAGAATGATGGTATATGACCAATCAGAATCAAGTATTCCAGAGCTCTGCGATAATATTGGTTCATATTTTTATCAACAGAAAAATTATTTCACAGGTGAAAGATTTTTTGACAGATCATAAAAGCCAAATAGTTTTTTTTTTTGCCCAGAGGTCACACCTGTTCTGTTTACTTTTTGATGCTATGAAATGCTTCCCTTCTCATCAAATATTAATTGAAAATACTAACTGCTCTCAGATCAGGGTAACAGCCTCACACTCATGACAGCTAATGATGTGGAAGTGTCTGAGGCCGTGGTGTGCTGCTGTGCTCTCAGGCAGGATGAAGATACTGAAAGGCGGCCATCCTGGTGGGAAGCTATTTCATTCTCATCTGTAGTCAACAGGATGTAACCAGTGATATTTACTGATGGCCTGGGGTTAAACCACCCTCAGAAGCAGCCGAGAGGACAGGAACCCGCATCTTTGGACGCTTCGGCATGTAAAGGCATATCTAGTGCAGATTTGAGTTATTGTGCATCAGGCTATTGTGAGTCCAGGACAGGTTCAAATGAAATTATGCCACATCAACAATCGACGCCAACAAGCCATGATAAGCATCTGTGATTAGGCTATGGCCCAGAATCACACAATTTTTTAATAATGTTATGGTCTGCTATCAGGTGAGCAAAGTTAGTGTCTGATATATAGGTGAATAATATTTGAAATATAAAAATGTTGTTTAAAGCTCCAATAAATAAACAGGAGATTTTAGAATTTTATATTTGATATATTTAACTTGTTTTAGAAGGACCCCAGCTATATTTTTGTATATCATCATCAGAAATATTAGATAAATAATTTCACACAAATAGGGACACATTGCCCCATACTTTTTGCCACAGAAAAAGTAAAACATTTAAATAAAATGTATTTGTTATATAGACATTAGACAAAGTAGTAGTAGTAGTATAGTAGTAGTAGTAAATCTTTAATTCATAATATTTTTGGCATACGTTTTGCATCTTATGAAACAAGTCATCCACCTATGATGTTCCTCATAAATCCATTTTGGCAGTAGTATGTCATCAGTATTATTAGTATTACAATTATTATAATTCAATTCAATAAATCATAAGAGCTTAATTCAATGTAATGTAATCTTTAATATAATATTAATTTAACCATTTTAATTTTTATATAAATATTTTTGTTTTAAATACTGTTACCTTTTTTGGCAAACATTTTGCATCATATGAGAAAAAGCCAATCACTTTACAAAAACTTTGTGACCTGCTTTGCTTTTTGTCCTCATAAATTCATTTTGGCAGTAGTATGTCACCATTATTATTATTAGATTAATAATGCATTAAACTATAATACATAACATTTGCAATTAAATAAATCATAAGAGCTTAATTAAATGCAATATATGTAATATAATATTCATTTAACCATTTTAATATTTTATATTAATATTTTTGTTTTAAATAATGTTACCTTTTTTGGCAAACAATTTGCATCATATGAGACTAAGCCAGTCACTTTTCAAAAACTTTGTGACCCGCTTTGCTTTTTGTCCTCAAACGTCTTTTGGCAGTAGTATGTCACCAGATATTTCTGGAGTTGTAGCAATGAAAAAATATGTATTTTCCCAGACAAACATCTGATACATTTTCCACTTACTCGCCAAATCCAGTATCACTCCCGTTCTATTGGACTCTGGGTTCCAGCATCAAAGAGATCTGATATCACACACACATGGCATCTGTTCCCCTTTGCTCTCGGCTCTAATAACACCATACATTATCGAGACCTCAATATTGTCCCTGTCAGTTGTGGCCTTGTCTGACAGCATAAGGCCTGCGCTTCATCAAAAAGTGAAAGTTGCTGTTACTGCAGTTTTCTTTCAGTCTGGGCAGGGATTTATGCTAAGAAGGAACTGTAAAACGGTTTATTAACACTAAATGCCTCATATAATGCTAATGAAGTTTGAATTTATTGAAGTACTTTAGCTTTTATAAGACCACTAATACTGCTAAAGATTTCCCATCCACTTTGCAAGGTGTTTTGATACTGTATATCAGGGGTCGGCAAGTAAGTTTGGCATTGGGCCAAAAAAAATATTTCACCACTAGATGGCGAGCCAGAACATGGTCAAAGGATAATTTAAAATATTAATTAATGAAAAATGCAACGAGAATTGCCTGTGACTGACTGTTATAGTGTATTTTGTAACTGGTAGTGAGCTGTTACTCTGTGTAAAATCCTGCGACAATCTTTAACAAAAAGTCACATTTGTGTGGCGGTTTCCGATCAGAGTATGTGAGCGGAGTGGAGCGTCAACAATTTCCCTTCCGCACTCCGCGTCTAAAGTATTTCAGTAGACTATGTTTGAAGTATCACAGTTCTATGGAAGACCGTTTCCGCCACTGAATAAAAAATAAAAAAAGGTTATTGCGACTTTTTATCTCACAATTCTGATTTTTTTTTTCACAGAATTGTGAGATATAAACTTGCAATTCTTTATTTTTTTTGCAATTCTGACTTTTTTTCCTCAGAATTGTGAGATATAAACTTGCAATTGTGAGTTATAAAGTCAAAATTGCAAGTTAAAGTCCAGTTTTGAGGGGGGGCTGATATATTCTCAGAATTGTGAGTTTATATCTCACAATTCTGAGAAAAAAGTCACAATTGCGAGCTATATATTTCAGTTCTGACTATTTCTCAGAATTGCGAGTTTATATCACGCAATTCTGAGAAAAAAAAAAGTCAGCTGTCAGCTAAAAATATTCAGAAGGAACAAATAAATTCCTTGAGAACTATAACTTCCCGCTCATGTCCACTGCAGTCATAGCCTTCTCATTCTTTCTGATTTGAGTGATCCTTTTCTATCTAGCTAGTTTAACGTGAATTCTTGCTAAATATGCAGTTATATTACGGGTTGTTGGCATGAATTTTACTCGGGATGGAGCGGTGGTGGAGTGCTCTTGGAGCGAGTGGAAACCACAACGCTCCGACTTTTAAAAATCCGCTCCTCGCTCCATTCAAAATCACACCGCTCCACTCCGCTCACATTCTCTGATTGTGAGTAACTGTTGCTGTCATGACAGATCTATTTCAGAACCAGCTGCTATCAAAATAATCTGGCTGCGGGCGCGGGCCAGATATTATTGCTGGCGGGCCTGTTGCTGACCACTGCTGTATACAGTATAGATCATAAAAAACATTTATGGCAACATAAAATGTTAAGTGCATCTAATTCTTCACTGTTTTCTCTGTTGCAGCAACTACTCTGCATTAATCGGCGTGTGGATCTACGGATTCTTCGTCATGGTGCTGCTAGCGCTCGATTTTCTGTATTACTCGGCCATGAACTATGAGGTGTGCCGGGTTTATCTGGAAAAGTGCGGGTTGGGCGGCCGTTGGCTGAAACAGGCCCGCGGTCAGTGGCACGGCGACGGACAGGAGGAGAGGGACGGACGGCCCGCTCAACCCGCAGCTCCGTCAGAACCTCAAGAGCAACATCATGAACACAGCTGCAGTCAGACCAGACACAGCCTGACGGGAGACACACAGAGCCCAGCACAGACCACACACAACACCACAACAGCCTGGTGAGTGAACCGCAAACCACACAGAAACTTACTGAGTGCATCTTAAAGGAACGTTTCTGGGTTCAGTACAAGTTAAGCCCATTCGGAAATACATGTGGCTCAGTGTTGATTAAAAGTCTTTTCCACAATTACAACTATAGAATGAATAAAAAGCACGAGAACTACTGTAAAACCTGCCCAAAAATCCAATTTTACAACTTCATTGCAATACCATAAAAATGCTAACACCCTAAAATGACAGAAAAAATATATATATTTAAACATCTTCAGTTTTAACAATGCCCATTTTAAAAGAAAATATGCAGTAAGTGCTTTTAAAAAATTATACATCTTTATATTTCTGCTTGTAATTGCTTATTAACCCAATGTTTATGACAATTTATTGCCATTAAGCACAACACACTAAAATGACTGTAAGCAATTAAGATTTAAACATCTTTACACTTTAAATAATGCAAAATTAAATATTAAAAGTAATTGCTTTTAAAAAAAAGTATGAAGTTTTACATTTCTGCTTTTAAGGCACCACAGGTGAATAGGTTTAAATAAAATAAAATAAAATTAAATAAAATACATTAACTAACAGATATCACCTTACTTACCCAGTTGATTAATCACAGTAAATTAAGACATTTTATTACAAGATTTTTTTTAACAATTCAAATTATGCATTATTTACTTAAATATGCACTAATGTGCATAAATTCCAAAACAGAAATCTGAACTTTTGATGAAGCCAGGTTCAAGATTCTTGTTTCATTTTGTAGGCATACAGTTTTTTTACAGAGGGGATTTTGGTTATCTCTTCATAAATTAGAAAATACTGTCAACAGCCAGGAAACAAAAATATTATAGGAATATAATAGATCAAAATATATGAATAAATCCCTCTATAAAAACCTTCAGAATAAAACTGTAAAGTGTGATGTAAATGCTACTAAAGTGGAGGATTCTGGCTCAGTGCTTGGGGAAAAAAAAATTTGAAAGTTGCCTTTAAAAGTATGTATTTAAATTGAAATCTACAGATGCAAATAGATGAAGCATTTTGGATATTTTCATTCCACTAGTCTGAAAGAAGATAATTTATGGATGCAGTATAGCAAAATATCTCAAAATTGACCAGTGTATGAAAATACAATGGTTCTTCTTCAAGAACTCGAGCTGCGTCCAAGAACACTAGGGGAATGCCTTCAGCGTGACTGCGCTCTGATACAAGTGTAAGTGTAATGTCCAAAGAATGGGCGAGATGTCACGGACGGGTGATGTAATGGCCAGGAAGCATAAAAGCATGTAGGGTGGAACCGGCGTCAGCTTTTGTCATTCAGCAACCGCTACTCTGTGTGTGTCTGTCGATCTGTGAGGTAAGTCTTATTTAGTGTTGTTTGTTTACAGTCACACTCGTGGGAATCGCAGAAGGATCAGGTGGAAGGAATGAAGACGGGCGATCCCCTATCTTCTTCTTTTCCCATCAGATCCAGCGCCTGCTCTCTAGGATCGGAAGCCTGCCCCGCAGTTTCTTCCAACCAGAGAGGGAGGGCTTATTGTGAACGAGGATCTCGCGGTTCTGGTGAGGTCGCGGGGATTGCACTTAGATCTGGCGGACGGGTTGGAGACGGGTTCGCCCTATCTCCGCCTGCATTCCCCAGATCTAGCGCTCTCGCTTGGGGTGGAAGCCCGCGGTGCAGTTCTTCCCCCTTTGAGTGAGAGCTGGCTGGTGCAGCGCGTGTTGCTGAGGCGACACGTGCATTCTCGTTCATTTCATGAATCCCTTTTATATCAGACCAGGGTTACTTGTCTGGTTGTTTCTGCATTTAATTTTGAGGAATTAAATGATCTATGGTATTTTCTCGAGTGAGAGCACGATGTTTTACTTCTCTTCCTCTGAGGAGATTGAGGTGGTCAGCATGGGCTGCTGGGTGGAGCAGCCCTAACCGTGTTCCAGCTCCTCATTTAGGGGGCGTCACTTCTCGTACTCCCCAGAATGTTGGAGTCAGAGTGGCGCTCCCGGGCCTAAGTCTTCTAGCAGAAGGCAGATCTGCGGACTGTCATTCTCGCTGGATAGTCTTCAGCTAAAACATCCTGCTGCCTATGGCCCAGGACTCATGAGGGCAGGTCCCGCTGGGGAAGAGTGGCGTACACCACGGTATACGGTGCCCGTCTCTCCTCAGTGCCCTCAAGAGATCGGTCTGCCAACCCTGCCACGTTCGGTGTTCCAGGGCGCAGCGATCTCCAGCGAGCATACATCCCAGTTTCTTCCACCCGGAAATGTAGCGGAACTGGGATGCTCTCCACCCCTTTGGGGGTCTCTAGAGCCGCTCTGATTACACCAGAGGCCAGTTTCGGGAGACTGGTTCCCTTAGCAGGGGGTACGTGAGGTTTGCTTTGGGGGCAAAGCAAACCAATATCAGTTCTTCCCCTCGAAACGGTCACTGCAAGCTTTGTAGGCCTCCTCTCGTTGCTGAGAGGTTTCGACGCCTCCGCTTGCTAGAGCTCCGCTGGGACAGTCTGTGAGTGGTAGGCCCCAGGTGAGCCTCCTTACAAAATCCCAGTGTGTGGAGTGTAGCAGGCCTCCTCTCGATTCTAGAGAGTCATCATGCTGAGGCCTCTGCTCCTAGAGCCTGACCGTTTTGGCGAGTGTTGCCGGCCTCCTCTCACGAGGAAACTGTACTCCCTGAAGTGGAAGTCTCACTTCATGGTGCGGAGGTTGCTAGCTCGACCCAGTCAACTGCCCGTTTGGTACAGTTCTGAAGTTCGTGCAGGCCTGTTCCTCCGCAGGTTTAACCCACTCCAACCTGAAGGTCTACGTGGTGGCTTTACCGGCCTACCGCGCCCCTCTTGGTGGCCAATCAGTGGGTAGACACCCCCTAGTTACATGTTTCCTCCAGAGGCTGAGGCCTCCGGCCAGGGAGCTTTTGCTATGTGGTGGATACAGGATACTATAGCCTCGAGTCCTCTGCTCTCCTCTTTCCTGGGGATCAACACTCATTTCTCAGAAGTTGGCCTTCGGGACGCAAGCCCCGCCCACTTTAGCCACTTGTGTGCTTTTTTCTCTCGCCCTAGCTGTGCTTCATCCACACTGGGCAGGGATTTGTCAGTCTGGCGGCGTAGGTATCTCGTTCCCCTAGCGTTCTCGGATGCAGCTCGAGTTCCTAAAGAGGAACGTCTTAGGTTACTTATGTAACCCCAGTTCCTTGAGGGAATGAGACACTGCGTCTCGAAGCCTTACTTCCCTGTGAGCTTTTGCATCATTCCTGAAGCTGATGCCGGTTCCACTGCACATGCTTTTATGCTTCCTTGCCATTACGTCACCCGCCCGTTAAGTCTCGCCCATCCTTTGGACAGATTACACTTGTATCAGAGCGTGATCACGCTTAAGGCGTTCCCCTAGCGTTCTCGGACGCAGCATCTTGTTCCCTCGAGGAACTGGGGTTACATACGTAACCTAAGACGTTTTCCCTGTAGTGTCTTGCCTTAAATTGCCCAAAAATGTGGCTCCATTCACCTCATTGTAACCTATAATTTTGCTTTTCTTTACAGAAAACAAAGACAAAAATTATTATAGTGGATTGAGGTTAAATTGTAGTGATCCTGGAATATTTTAAGCACACACTCTTTCATAATCCTCACAAACTTCACAATCCATGTAAACTAAACACCACGTCCTCAACACACACACACTAGAGGAGTTTATTCACACTGGCGGGTGTATATCCTCTCAGGGGAGGCAGCGCGGTTACACATAATTGGCCATGAACCAGATGCATCATCATCATCCCAAGCTGCAGATCCAACACTTTAAAAATACTGTTTTCTACACAAACACCAGATCCGTTTGCTAGCAGAACTAGGTCACAATCAAGAACGGTTTTTCTGTTGCTGGAATGCTGTCCTTTGATTCTGACATATACAGACAACAAACTTCACTACAAACTCTTAAAATATATAAAATAAAGTGCTTCTTTCGTTGAGGAAATTTCAAGTCACAAGGTTTTGTCTAGATCCTATGAGTGTGATTTTTACAGTTGTTTTCAACTTATTGTAAATGTCAAAGTAGAACTTTCATATTCTATTATGCTATCATATTAACTGATCTGTTAACATGCTTAATTGCATACATATCATTTACTGTATCACTTCAATAACAGCATTTGTAATAACAGTAACGGTTTCTTTCAGATGTTGTCTGTTATTAAACAACCAGCATTCCATTGCTTGCTATCATTTTATAATATGACAGTCACAATACAATATTCAGGTTTAAATTCTGGTTAAGAAATATTTTACACTGCAAAATCTTTTTTATTGTTTTGTATTTTCGTCTTGTTTTTCAGTACAAATATCAAATCATTAAATAATTGGTCATTTAGTTTTTATTTATGTGGTTGTGTTGAGTGGCCCCGCCCGCAGTGATATCTCATTGGTCAAATACTCAGTCCATATAGCTGTATTGTCTTCAGATATGTTCTGATTGGCTGAGATTTGGTTGGTTTGTGCAGCATTTTTGCTTTCAGTGGAGACAGAATGAAAAAAAAAAAAATAGTTCTTACTTGTATTTTTGTCATTTTCCAGTTCAAATATCAAGACATTCTTAAATCAATGTGGCATGCATTTACTCGAGAAGCAGAAATTCAAAATTCATAAATCAAATGTTATTTACTGAAAAAATTATATAATAATAATCTAAATTAGTTTATACTTAAAAACAGAAAAAAAAATATTTGCCAATAAATAAAATAAACAATTAAAGAGAAAACAAGTTTGTTTGTTTTTCTTACCTCATTGGCAGATGTTTTTTCTTGTTTTAGGCATAAACAAGACTTGATATTTCAAGTCAATTTTCATAAAGAAATTGACTTGAAGTCGTGGCCTAATGGTTAGAGAGTTGTAATCCAAAGGTTGCGGGTTCGAGTCTCGGGCTGGCAGGGATTGTAGGTGGGGGGAGTGAATGTCCAGCACTCTCTCCACCCTCAATACCACGACTGAGGTGCCCTTGAGCAAGGCACCGAACCCCCAACTGCTCCCCAGGCGCCGCAGCATAAATGGCTGCCCACTGCTCCGGGTGTGTGTTCACGGTGTGTGTGTGTTCACTGCTGTGTGTGTGTGTTCACTGCTGTGTGTGTGCACATTGGATGGGTTAAATACAGAGCACGAATTCCGAGTATAGGTCACCATACTTGGCAGTATGTCACTTCACTTCATAATTTTTTGTAGTGTAGGGACATAAGGGGTCTATTGTTTCACAGTACCATGACTTCTGCCCCCACAGAAATTCATACAAATTTGAAATTTATTTTTGGGTGAACTATCATTTAAATATAGTTTGACAGGTCTTTAGTGTCTCAAACACAACTCTTGAACATCTTTCAAGTATTTGATCGCATGAACCTCTCTAACTCTGAACTCCAGCGACTCGTCCGTGGGTGTGCTGTCTGAGGAGGAACGCATACAGACACACACTATTCTCTTACAGTGCACAAGTGTGTCAGCAAGACGCTGTAGTCGTGTTAGTCTGAGTGAATACCCATCTAATTAAGCCTGTCATTTGTGCTGAACCCTCTCATTAACAATCACAGGAGTCTCTGAAAGCTTCAGCCTCCGAGCGGAGACTTTGAAACTGCTGTGATACAGATAAACGAGATGAGTATGATACTGTGTGAGCTTTAAAGCAGACATGACTCCAAAAAGCTTCAAACGATAAATCACGTCTTTATGTAAATCTGAGTTTAACCAATCATGACATCTGACACGTACATGGCATTTTGTTGGTCGCTTGTTTTCTATTATGTGGTTGTGCTGGGTGGCCCCATCCACTGTGAAATCTCATTGGTCAAAAGCTCTTACTTTACTTACTTTACTTACTTTTGTCATTTAGCAGACGCTTTTGTCCAAAGCGACTTACAAATAAGAAAAAGTAACTAAAACTAAAAAGTTACAACTCTATAAATACTATCTACCCACATATTTAAGAAAATAAAGAAATTAAATAAAATTAACACATGCATATAACAACAACATTTCAATAATAAACATATCAATGAAAAAATTAAATAAAAAGCTACTACTATCCCTTGCCGGTGTCCCTGCCCGGTGGAGTCGCACGGTAGAGTCGATGGTCTTTACACTCTTTGGTCTTCACACTAAGAGGGCTTCACACGACGACTGCCGCGACCGCTGCCGCGGTATAATAACGAGCTGATTTTAAACTTCCGCTGATAGACTGCTTCTCTTAAAGACCACTTCATTACACTGCCTTCTGCTGGCGCTTGAACCCACTTTCCTGTTTATCAACTACAAATGGCCAAGCAAGTGCACACACTGACAAGATACACGATACAGTACGAGACCAAACGCGATTTCAGCAACTCTCATCCTAGTAAAAAAAAATCTTAAAAAAAAAAAAAAAGCGTGTCATCATCAAATATGTTCTGTTTGGTTGAAATTTGACTGGTTTGTGCAGCTTTTTTCTTTCATTGGGAATAAAATTTTATTATTGATGCTGGAAAATGTTATTAAAAAATGTCAATATACTATAGATATAATTTTACTGTATTATAATAATAATGTTTATTCATCAAATATAAACTTTAAAAAAACTGATATTATTACTACATATTGTTATTATCTATATATATATATATAAAAACTGTTATTATTTATTAGTAGTAGTAGTAGTAGTAGTAGTACTAAATAAAACATAAATAATTGTAAGGATAATACAATTATTTTTCATGTCCATCTATAAAGTTATTGTTATTATTTTTTTATTATATGTGTGTGTGTATTACATTATTATATATATTTAAATATATATTAATAATAATAATAAAAGATACCAAAAACAACAACGAAATAAATTGTCTAATTATTACTACTACTACTACTACTACTACTGCTATTAAATCACATATACGTATAGTAAATTACTGTAAGAATATAGTTACTGTGAGGATATATGCATTCCCACCAGGACTTATGTAACATTCAACAATGATAAGCCATGGTTTACTGCAAAACTCAGACATCTTCGTCAGGCCAAAGCGGACAACTTCAGAAATGGAGACAGAGTCTTGAACAATCAGGCGAGGAACACACTGAATAAGGAGATTAGAGTGGCTAAAACAAGCTACGCTAAAAAGCTGGAAGATCAGTTCACTTCCAATGACTCAGCTTCAGTGTGGAAAGGTCTGAAAGCCATCACCAACTACAGGACGCCATCCCCCAGCACTGAGGCAAATCAACAACTTGCTGAAGACCTCAATGAGTTTTATTGTAAATTTGAAACCCGTTCTGATCATCTCTTCACACAACCTTTAACACCTCCTGCAACGCCCCTCTCCCCCCTCCTGTACTTCAGATCAGTGAAGAAGATGTGCGCCAGGTCTTCAGGAAGAACAAAAGAAGAAAGGCACCAGACCCAGAAGGTGTGACACCAGCCTGTCTGAAAACCTGTGCTGATCAACTGGCACCCCATCTTTTCACAGATCTTCAATAGATCTCTGGAGTTGTGTTAAGTACCTTCCTGCTTCAAACGCTCCACCAACATCCCCGTCCCAAAGAATCCCAAGATAACAGGACTTAAAGACTACAGACCTGTGGCTCTAACGTTTGTTGTCATGAAGTCATTTGAAAAACTGGTTCTGGCTTATCTGAAGGACATCACTGGACCCCTTGCAGTTTGCTTACCGAGCAAACAGGTCTGTGGATGATGCAGTCAACATGGGACTGCATTACATCCCTCAACACCTGGACAAATCAGGGACTTATGTGAGGATCCTGTTTGTGGACTTCAGTTCAGCCTTCAACACCATCATTCAAACACTCCTCCAGCCCAAACTAACCCAGCTCTTGGTCCCTAGCTCTATCTGTCAATGGATCACCAGCTTTCTGAGAGACAGGCAACAGCTATTGAGACTGGGGAAATTCATGTCAAACAGCCGCTCCACCAACACTGGTGCCCCAAATACCAGGAGAGCCAGGCACAAGAACAGTTTCTTCCCCCAGGCAATCCACCTTATGAACAGTTCAATGTCCCCCCCCCCCCCCATTATGTATATAAACATAACAACAACAACAATAAATTGTCTTATGTATGTGTGAGCATTAAATATTATTATTATAACTAAATCATATACAATAAGTCATTGTGAGAATAATACAATTATTTTTCATTTCTATGTCTATAAAGTTATTATCAGAATCAGAATCAGAATTAGCATTATTGACAGGTATGTTTGCACATACAAGGAATTTGTTTTAGTGACAGTAGCTCCACAGTGCGACAGAATGACAGCGACAGGACAGGACACAGATAATAAAACAATTATGTACAAATATACAAAATGGACAATATGCAAAATAGCTCAAACACAATATACAAAATAGATTCAATTCAGTATGTATTATTACTGAATAATTCAATATGTATTATTATTATTATTATGTGTATATTCAAACATACATTAAAATAATAATGATGATAATTATAACAACAATAATGATACATTTTCTTATTATTATATGATTTTATTTTATATATGATAGGTAAAAAAAAAATTTTCTCTGCAGTCTATAGTAAATGAGTTCTTTAGTGTATAGTGGCACTGAAAAGCACAGCATGTTATTGTACTAGCTGAAGACATGAATTGCCTTTCATAAGAGGGCTCAGGGTTGGATGGTCAAGATCTTTAAAGCCCCTTCCCCAAGAGCATTGTGGGAATTTACTGAATTGAGTCCAGCTCAGAGGGGAACATCTGTTTGAGAGAAAAAAAGAAAGAAAAAGACAACCACAAATGGAGGTCCCTGACCAAAAATAGAACTAAGTGAATTCAATTACTGCTTACGGTCTATTCATAAAGCCGTTCAAATGGGTCGGATCACTCTCTGCCCGTTTACTGTGTTTTTATTTGAGGGCTACGTGTTGTTTTCCTCCTGCTGGCCTGAGAAAACACTGCCAGGGTCTTTAAATGGCATCTGATTCTTATATTGTGTGATCTAGAGAGGGGCAGAGGCCCAGGGGAATGATGGGGGAAGATCTTGTGTGTTCGCTCTGCAACATCTGGTTTGACTGACGTGTCATGCATGGGAATCAGCTTTAAATCCTATAAACAGGACACATTTTATTAAGAACCATATTTCAGTGCCCCCTTAAGACACATTGAGCTTCTCTGATGGTTTATGCGATTATATCCTGGTTGCTCAGCATGTCATGATGTTAAAATATTTATTGCTAGGTTGTTCATTATTGCTTTTAGGACATTGCTGAAATCTCTTCTGAATCTCTGGCACATGTGGGATTACAGAGGTATTTGTCTTTGCTTCTCAGACGTTCCTCCAGACAAAAAATGTCTTTATTTGCTCTCAGTTTAAATGTGTTGCTGTCAATGAGAAACAGATGTAATACAATTTTAAATAGTTATTCAAAGTAGGGTTGGGGGTGGGGGGTACAGAACCAATTTCCATGGTGTTTGTTTCTGTTAACGGTTCTCACACATTGCATTCTTAAAATATGAATGTGTTCTTTGCTTCATTTTGTGAGCACTAAACACACAGCACAATCGTCAAAATCCAATTTCCGAGTTAATGATTGAGTCTGTCCATTTAGCGAATCACAAACATGCAGTGAAGTCAGATTCCTGTGAAAATAGGTATTATGAGCTAGTTCTTTAATGAATCGCAAACATGTAGCGTGGCCAGTGATTTGATTGATTAAAATCCACTGATTCCAGAGAGAATGACTCATATGAGCTGGTTATTTTTGGAAAATCCACAAACATACAGCACGAGCAGTGAAGTCAGATTCCCGAGAGAATGACTCTTATGAGTCATTTCTTTAGAATGAATCACAAATGTACAGTGTGACCAAGTATAGTCAAATTCCCAACAAAATGACTCTCATTAACTGGTACTTTTTAGTTAATCATAAACACACAGTGCAACAAGTGAGGTCCGATTACAGAGAGAATGAATCTTGAGAGTCGTATCTTAATAGTCAATCACAAACACGCAATGCGATCAATGAAGTCAGATAGAGTCTGTTCTTTTTAGTGAATCACAAATATACTATACAGCACAGCCAATGCAGCCCGATTCCTTATGACTTTTGTGAGCTGATTCTTGTGCAATTAGTGACGCCAGTCTGATTTTGATGAGTCTTTTTAATGAAACACAAACACAGCTTGGCTATTGAAAGCTATTGACTCTTAGGAGCCGGTTCTTTTTAGTGAATCACATTTATTAATCAGTTGGAGCATTTTCTTAATTAATCTGACTCACTTACTGAACTGTGAATCATTTGTCCAGATTGATACAGTGTTATACAGTGTTAAGGTTTGTGAGACCTAAATAATTTTTTTCATGATGCATAATAATATAATGCTTTCTTAAAGATATATACTATGTCAGTGGTAACGTAAATTGCATTATCAATTGTGAACTGGAATTATTGAATGCATTAAAATTTTGAAGAGACACTGATGTATCTGGCTGAATGCAGATGGTAGTTCTGGGTTAATATTGTGCTAATGTTAGTACTGGCTAACCTCTCAATCTCCTGCTGGTCTGGGACTGATCTCCCAGCATGCACTCTGCCCCGGTCTGGTCAGGGGTGCATATGTCTGCTTCACACCAGAGACATGGCCTGGATTCAGAGAGAGATCTCGGAGGCAGCACATGGTGTATTATTAGACAAGGTCTGCCAACTCACTGTCTCTTCCTCTCTTGTACTGTGGGCAGATTTCTGTAAGAGCATACAGTGAAACCTGCACTTGTCATGTCCACTCTTGAATGCCTGTGCTCCAAGAGCCGTACCAAACACCGGCCACAGAGTGTGACATTTCTGCTGTCCACCTCTTCAGACACACACACACACAAACGGCTGCTATGTTTTGCCAGTTACATAAATAGACAACTCATCTGCGCATATTACACTGTACTATCTGAAAGTGAAAGTGATGTGACCAAGTATGGTAACCCCTACTCAGAATCTGTGTTCTGCATTTATCCCATCCAAAGTGCACACACACAGCAGTGAACACACACCCGGAGCAGTGGGCAGCCATTTATGCTGCGGCACCCGGGGAGCAGTTGGGAGTTCAATGCCTTGCTCAAGGGCACCTCAGTCATGGTATTGAGGGTGGAGAGAGCGCTGTGCATTCACTCCCCCCACCTACAATCCCTGCCGGACCTGAGATTCGAACCCACGACCTTTGGGTTACGAGTCCAACTCTCTAACCACAACTGCCCATAATGCATGTTGCATGTTGCACTCAAAAATGCATCTATAAATTGCATTCACTTTTTTTCCCATTTAGCAGATGCCTTGCAGCTGTCCTTGAGCATACTTATATATCTTATCTTCTACATCACCTCTTATCTCACCTCTAAACATCAAATAAAGCAGTCAAAACACTTTACATGTCAAGCAGAGGCCTCTTTCTGTCTAAATAGGCAGTTCTTGGTCTGTTCAAGGTGTGTGCAACATCTTTGTATTTGTAATTAGATGATGTATATATAGCAATGAAATCAAGTCAACTTCCAGTCTGATGTCTTGTCTTGGTCTTGCCCAATTAATCCAGCAACAGAGTGATACTGAGCTAATTATCTGTCAGATGGGTGATTCAGTGTTAGTGGACAGATGCATTTTCTCATTATTATCAGTCACAGACTAATCCAAGAACAAAAATGGTACATGTTTTAAAAATATTTAGCCTACTACCGGTCAAGTTTGGAATTATAATTTTTTTTTATGTTTTTGAAAATAGTCTTTTACACTCACTGCATTCATTTGCTAAAAAAAACAAAGTAATGTAGGGAACTTTTATTACAATTTAAAATAGCTGCTTTCTATTTGAATATATTTAACTTTCATTTATTTCTGTGATCAAAGCTGAATTTTCAGCATCATTACTCCAGTCTTCAGTGTCACATGATCTTCAGAATTCATAATATGCTGATTTGCTGTTCAAGAAACATTCATTATTATCAGTGTTGAAAGCAGCCTTTGTTGCTTCATATTTTTGTGGAAACCATTTAAAAGTTATGTAAAAAGAAGTTGAAAAAAGAAAAGAATACGTTTATTCAACAAGGATGCATTAAACTGATCAAAAAAAGACTGGAAAGACATTTATAATGGTACAAAAGATTAAATAAATCCTGTTCTCTTGAAATTTCTATTCATCAAAGAATACTGAAACAAAATATTAAAAAACTAAAAAAAAAATCAACATTGATAATATGAAACATTATTAATAATTGAGCATCAATAATAACTGATAATAACTAAGCACTAAATCAGCATATTAGAATGATTTCTGAAGGATCATGTGACACTGAAGACTGGAGTAATGATGCTAAAAATTCAGGAATTAATTACATTTGATAACATTCTAATAGAAAATGGTTCTTTGTTTTGTTTAAATTTTTACTAATCAATTCCTTTTTTTTTTTTTTTTACAGAAACTGACCAAATGCGAGGACCAACTGTTGGAGTCCTGTGAGGAAGTGCATTGTGGGAAGCATTGTACATGCCCCTGCCACATGGACCTACATGTCACAGGGGCCCGTTTGCCCCAAGCCTCTCGATGTGGTCCAAATCTCACAAAGCACAACCTTCAACCCCTCTACAAACCCAGAACCTCAACTCAATGCCAACTGGAAATGGTCCAGTGGTGGAACGAGAGATTCTGAAGAGCGGCTGTACCAAGATTTGTGCAACTCCAGAACCAGACTTCGGACCAAACTGGACTTCGATGGACACAGAACTCACCCAGGACATCTTTGGAGGACCCATGTAGCTGTTTCTGCACCATTTTGTGAGCTGTTCTGGATTAAACTCTCTATAACTGTGCAGTGTCGGTTTATTTATTCGTAGTCAGAGAAAACGCTGAATGAAGACATCAAACATCATTTAAAAGATCCAAGCACTCTCATGACTTAATACTAGAAGTTGAATGACCTTTTTGCGGTAAATATGAAAAGTCACATGTCATGGGTGGTTTTGCGGTGAAGATGTGAAATGAAATAATATGGTGAATGTCTGTTTTTGACTACTGTTGTGATTTGACATTTTCTCATCTGTAAGAATCAGTGAGGTAGCAAATTGTGTTCAATTGTATTTTTTATCACCCCCCCCCCCCACATTTTGTTTCATGCCCTGTAGAGTTCATGATGTATGTTTGTCAGGTTGTTTAGAGACCTGAAGAGGTTTTGTTCAGCGGTACGCACTCTATTATTGATATTGATCGGTTGAGTTCATTTAGACTTTAGTTGCTGAGTGAAATGCTAAAATAAAGTGAAGTGACATACGGCCATGTATGGTGACCCATACTCGGAATTCGTGCTCTGCATTTAGCCCATCCAAAGTACTTACACGCACGCACACAAAATTTATGCTGCGGCACCCGGGGAGCAGTTGGGGATTCAGTGCCTTCACCTCAGTTGTGGTATTGAGGGTAGAGAGAGCGCTGTACATACACTCCCCCACCCCTACAATCCCTTCCAGACCTGAGACTCAAACCCACAACCTTTGGGTTACAAGTCCGACTCGCTAACCATTAGGCCACAACTTCACCCATAAAAATAAAAACATGATTGCACACTCCATTGAACATGACAAAGCAGACAGCCTTGGTTTTGTAAGGAAGGCGTTACCCAGCTAACAATGTTCTAAGAATGTTTTGCTGATGTTCCCAATAACATGTTATTTCTGCATATTATCTGATCATTCAAAATGTAAAGTTTTTAAAATACTTGAAAAATGTTATTTTGTTATGTGAACATTAAGGGAATATTCCATTTTATAATTTTCCACACATTATGTGAATGTTACTTTTGAATGTCCTCTGAACAATGAAGTAGTAACATAAAAAAAAACAGATGAATGTTCAACTTAAATGTTTTAGAAATGAAACATTCCATGAACAATGTATAAATAATGTTTGTGTGGGAACATTATTAAAGACCAAATAACTCTGAACGAATATTCTATTATTATTACTGGAAGAACATTTGTTCATATCTTTAAATGAACCTTGCCAGAACATTAGCCAGAGTTCTGAAAATGCTCATTGTTAGCTGGGTATCAGCTTCTCATGCCTGTTGAAATTGAGCTAAACTTGATATAGCCAAGTAGAACACGTTCCTTCATCAAGATGCTTGCTTGTTCTGGAAGAACGTTACTGTCAGTCAATCAGATTCTAACCGTACAGCATTTTCACAAACCAATCCTTTCTACATGATTTTTGGATTTGGTCAATGATTGTTTAATGGGAATGTTCCAAGAACAACAAAAGAATAATGAAAATCTACTTGGCTAATTTCCAGATTACATTGAAAACAGAACAAGAGTGTTCAAGAGTAAAGCCCGAGACACACTGCATGATTGGCATTATGAAACAATCTCGGCGATTTCTGATTCGACACGATTGTTTCACAATGCCAGTCTTTCGTCTGGGACAGCTGAAAATCGTGCAGTGTGTCTCTGGCTTAACATAAACTTACTCCACGTGCACTGATAGCAGCAAGCTGAAGTCTATAAAACAAGCTCTTCAGTCTTGGATTCTGCACCAAACTGGTTACAGTGTGTTTTGAGCAATACGTTTGGAATATGTCTGTTGGTTGGAGTCCACAATGCAGTGTTTGGCAGACAGCAGCCAATTACACTCATACAGCAGAACAGTGCCATCGTGGCTGTGGCTTCACCATCTTTGGACTGAAGTAATTGGTGGTTCAGAAACAAGCTCAAGGTGGAGGTGATCAGATGAGATTACGAGAAGGAGACGTGATCTCTGGTTTCAGCAGGTGTGAGTTTAATTATGGTGTCAGCTGGCAGGAGGATTGACTGTGATTCATCATCTATTCTAGAGAATATGGAAAGTCTGCTGAAGATGTTTGGGCATTGCTCAGCCTGCATGAAATCACTGCCCACAGATTTCCGCAAAATTCACTCATTATTTACAAAGCTTGCACCCTGGTGTGTTTGTTTACTAAAAATGTTTGTTAATCTGAGAATGCTTTCAGCTCAGTTAGACATATTTTCCAAAATTAAAACCATTCCACAAAATTCAACTTTTTTTTTTTCTTTGGCCACAATTAGCAAAAATGCACAACCAAAAATTTGAATATGCACATTCTGTGTGGGCTTAGCTAACATGTCCAGGTCATAGTTCACCTCTTAAATCAAAAGGAATAAATAAGAAACCATATTTTAAACACATTTAACCTTCAAATTGCCTTTAACGTAATACATCAGTGCATTTTGCATTTGAGTTTTCTGTTGTTATAATCGTTACCACCACCAATCATTACAATGCAGTATTTTTTCTTAATTAAAATAATAATTATAATACAAAAAATATATAAATAAGCATAAATGAAAAGCAGTACAATAATTTTTATTGTTATACAAAATATAAGAAATCTAAATTGTGTTTAAATAAGCTTTGTTTTCTTTAGGCAAAATATAATTTCTTATTTTCCTTTTGACTATATTTGACGTTTTGCGAAAAAGGCCTAGGATCCAGGAGGAGTTTGAATTGAGATTTCTATTTTAAGCGCCACACAAAAACTGTACTAAGGGTCACATTTTCTGATTGTTAGTCATACTAAATAATTTGACTGAACTTGTATCAGGGATCAGCATACAACGGGTGGGTTTAAAACAACCTTTTGCCACCCTCCAGGAGTCATTATTCAACCTTTAATCAACACGACGTTCTAGGATACAAGGAAAGTCATCATTCCCATAATTTGATTCTCACCATTTTGGAAGTTTGAATTGAAAGCCGAGATTTGCTGTAAGTGATGGCAACTCTCAAGTCACCTCTGGAAAACTGTTTCGCGTACAATAAATTACAGTGTCTACCTAAAAAGTCCAATGACGTGCTCCAGTCTCTACATCAACAGTTGCCTTACTGTCAGTCTTCACCTGTCCGTACGGCTTTGTGGTTTTTACCTCGCAAAAGGTGGTCTGGTAAACACACACAAACACAACTCTCGTCATTGTTTCACAAGTAGGTACTATGTACAACGTAGCATTATGTTATACTTTGTACAGCACAGGAAAAATAAACTTTTAGAAAGTTAAAATTTTTGTTTGCGTTGTTCTTACCCACAGTTTGTGTTTCTCAGTGAAGCATTATCTCCAGCAGTGATTCAGGGGCCTTTTCTTGCTCTAGGCATGAGATGATGAAACATCAGCAGGGGGTTTCAGTCGCACGTTGCTGGTGTCTGTATTCATTTAAACCATACGCTGCCTTCAGTAACCCCCTCATCAACCCCAGAAATTGTCCCACCACTGCAGGTCATTAGATGGTTCGGAGTGGACGCAGAGGGCGAACTGGACAGGGACGGATAATTTGTGTCTCCCAGGCCCATAATCTGAGTGCTGTAGAGTTCTAGACGGGGTGTCCTCTGGTCACTTGGGGTCATTACGTAGGCTGCTTTTGAAGTTACTAATGTGAGAATTTCCAGGCATTCTGTCCATCTGTCTGTACAAGCCACCTACACGTCTCTATTGGAATCTGCTTTCTTACCACTCACCGTCCTACAGATTTCATTCATTTTTATGACACTAACACCCACGGTAAGGGATAAGAGAGGCTGAAAAATTGCTGTTATGAATATAAATGAATAACAAACGGGCATTAGGATGAAAAATGTCAGCCTCTTATACGTTTTCTGCTCAGTAACAGCAATGGTAAAAAATTACCCAAGGGCAATTCACCATTAAAACGCCATCAGAGCATCCATCCACCCGCACCTCGAATCCCAGCCCATTCGCTGAGAGGAGACTCTCTTAAACAGCCCATAATGCTTTTGCCATTTAGATTAAATGGAAGTCATTCACCGTATCCAATTTGAGAGAACACACATTAAGGAAATTAAATTACGGGGGTGGATGAAGAGTCTCGGTGAGAGATGCCCTTTACTGTTGATGCCAAGAATTTGAGCTCGAGTTTCTCCAAAGTTTAGAAATAATGTGTTTGTAGCGGTTCACACTCTGAGCAGTATTTAAAAATATGTGAAATATGTGAAGTAGCTTGGATATTTGTAGCAACAGCCAACAATACATTGTATGGGTCAAAATGATCGATTTTTCTTTTATGCCAAAATTCATTAGGATATTAAGTATAGATCATGTTGCATGAAGATATTTTTTAAATTTCCAACCGTAAATATATCAAAACGGAATTTTTGATTAGTAATATGCATTGCTAAGGTCTTCATTTGGACGATTTTCTCAAGATTTTTTGCACCCTTAGTTTACAGATTTTCAAATAGTTGTATCTCAGCCAAATATTGTCCGATCCTAACAACTCATACATCAATGCAAAGCTTATTTTTTCAGAGGTATAAATCTCAAATTTAAAAAATGTACCCTTATGACTGGTTTTGTGGTCCAGGGTCACACATATTTCCGATTTTAGCAAAGGTTTATAACTAACTGACTTTCCTGAGGTAAAATGTAACCTATCATCATGTCACGTTTTGTTCACAAGCGGTTTAATTGACGTCTTTTCGCGGTTGAAACACTGATTAGGCGAATACGTGAGAGTTTACACATTTCAGTAAGTTGTACTGCATCTTTTAACATACCTTCTGATGTTCATTCATGTTTTTCATAACTAGCAGAGGAAGAGATGATCGGTTCACGCGCGTTCCTTACTGCTGCTTCTACAGCGATCTGAACACTGACACTAAAGAGCATCAAAATGAGTTTGAATTGTATATATTTTAATACTACTTTTATAGATTAGAATAAGGTTTATTTAAAATAAATTAAATTTTATTTATTTTTGCACGTAGTAATTTCTCCATAAACGGTTCTTCAGACTCACACACACATATAGTCGAGAAGTCTATTAAAGAAAAAGTGACATCGTTTCAGAGCTGCTATATATGCCACTTTTATTTGACAACAAGCTGCAAGTCAGCAGAAATCTGTTGAGCGATACATTAAGACTAATGCACATCTGTCCAATAGAAAAAAACAACCTTGGAAAGTAGAAGAGTGAAAAGGTGACATTAAATTGAAGCTGTCAGCATCCAAAAGCAATTTCCATGATGAGATGAGTGGCCATGTTCTCTCATTTTCTCTCTGAAGCCTCTTCTATGGTTCAGAGACACTCTGTACAATTGCTTCTAATGTGTTCTAACACTCCGAGTGCCAAAGTAATCTGACTCGGTGCCCTGATTTTTAGTCAGAAGAAAGACGCACATTTACAGTGAATTTGATTATTTAAAGCATTCTGAAAGGTTTTATTGAATTGAAAGGTCTGGAGTCACTAGATTATTTGTTTTTGTGCGTCTTGAATAAGTAATACAGCACTTTCACAGTGGCTGGAACATCTTGGGAAACAATATCTGTGAGAAACACGAGAAATGAGCTTATTATTGAATGAACAACCAGACATATCAGCAATCAATGCTAACAGCTATTCTACTAAAGAAGTACACAAAAGCAGCTTAAATACTGGTTGTAGTTCCAGCAGTAGTGCACACATCCTTAATGAAGTTTTACTGCATTGTGAAAAAATTAATTCAAGATGGAAGATGAAGTGAGAGAATTCTTGATTCTAAATAAGTAATGAGCATTTAATTGAATTTGAAAATATTTAATATAAATAAAAAAAATGTTTGATTAAACCATTCAGTCTAATTTGAAACAGACAATTTTACCCTTCTCAAGTGGTTTTGTTTACAGTGTACACACTCAACATCAAGACAGCGAGGGTTTGGATTGTCCCAAAATAATTACCTTGAGGGTCAATTGACTGAACAGGAAGTCCTCGGTCTATGAGAAGATCCAATGCAAGCGTCACATTATGAAGCTGCATAGGTGAATAAACAGCAATGACAAAAAGATCAAACATTTTTTAAACAAACAATTAAATGTAATGTAAACCCGCAACACTGGTAACTATGAGATCATTAGTTTTGATTTCTGTCTTTTGCATTACCCTCAGTTTCTTAACATGCCTTATGCTGCTGTGCTGTCCTATCCACAGTCATCCTAAGAGACGTTAATTATACAATGGCGAGACATTTCCTGGCAGAGCATGTGAAGTTACGCTGATGTAAAATCATATGCCTGAATTAAATTGTGCTTATTGTTGTGCTTATTAAGCGAAATGGAGCTCACTAACAACATGGTTCTCTTGTTTCGATGCAAAAGCAAAACTCTAAATATTTTCTCAGGTTCTCACCATTTCTGAGCTCCCGACAGGACAAAGGAAGAACTCGCAGAGAGGAATGAAGAAGCCCTCCAACTGACCGATCAACAAGAGCAGAATCACTCCATCTGCAAACTAACAAAATCACATTATAAAATAATAAACATAAACATGAATGTGAGACATAAAAAACAAACCCATAAAGGGCTTATATCAGTGGTCTCAAAGTTAATTCCTGGAGGGCCACAGCTCTGCAGAGTTTAGCTCCAACCAGCTCCAAATCACACCTGCTTGGAAGTTTCTAGTAATCCTGAAGACATTGATTAGCTGGATCAGGGGTGTATTCCAGAAAGCAGGTTATGTGACAAACCCGGGTAAGTTTTTGGTTAAGCTTTCGGTTCCAAAATCGGAGGTTACTTTCAGGGTATGTAAGAAAGAGGGCGTGATTTTTATTCTAGCTGTAGTACTGTTGCTGCCGTCGGCACCATGTCCTGGAGACACCGTGTTTCGTTGTGAAAGCGAAACTACTTTGTTTGGGCTTCCAAAAGAGGACACAACTAGAAATCAGTGGTTAAGTTGTATTTACAACACTGTTCCAGAGCAGTACAATGCAAATATTAGAGTGTGTGCAGCGCAATTTACGGAGGACTATTTCCTGAACCTGGCAGGAGAGTAGCCTACAATGCTGGCTTGCACAAAGGCTGTTTCTATGAAGTGGGGCAATTCCAACTTTGCAAGGACAGTCTGACGCTTCTGACTCACAGCCTGTAAGTATGTTTCTTATATTCAAATGCGAGTTTTGAGCTGTGTAGAGTAGCTCTTGTTGTTTGTCGTTTCCCCAATCACAAATGCAGACATGCTAATGTTTACGCGGCACAATGCAGCACGATGAGGTGCGATGCAATGTGACGCCTAAAAAGACAGTGCAAGTCATTATAATCAGTATTATGTCCCGATTATGGATGCAACAAATGCCTCGTTTGTAATGGGTTTTATTGTTTTAGTCTCGTCGAACCGGGAAACGCCATCACAATACGGTGAGGGGCGTAACATTTCTATCACACACTATTCGGCCAATCACAACGCACTGGATAGCTGACCAATCAGAGCACGCCTTGCTTCTCAGAATGATGAGCTTTTTAAAAATCGACGCGTTTCAGAAAGGCGGGGCATAGAGGAGCAACAATAATGTACAGTATGTGGAAAATGTGTTTTTTTAACTTTAAACCACATAAACACATTGCATTACACCAAATACACAAAATATTGTTATTTTTAGCAATGTCATATGACCCCTTTAATACATAATTAGCATCAAACAAAATCTATAAGTCATATTCTCGAGCATTAAACATTAAACGGAAAAAAAAATATTGCACAACCATCAATTAGGTGGCGATATGCACTAAGCATGTAAACGACCATTGAACAAAAGAAGAAGAAACAGCATGGTGCGCTTTTTCTTAGCGTCCGTTTCCATTGTGACTCGTCGATTCGTTGCTCTGTTGAGAATGTCTTGAGTCTTAACCAGGAACATATTCAGAGTTGAATGAACTTACTCCTGGACGTGTTTTTGGAACCACATACCTCGAGTAAGCAAGGTTTGGGGTTAATCAAATCAAATCAAATCACTTTTATTGTCACATCACCACAGCACGTGTGCCTTCGTGAGTGAAATTCTTGAGAGCGTGCTCCAGACACTGCAAAAACAATTTACATATAGACATTATCATACATACGTACAGACTTATACAGATGACAATGTGTAATATACACATACATATACTCAGTACACACAGTGTACTATTAGACAGACATACAGTTACCGATACACATTATACACAGTATGTAGTACACATTCTACGTTATATACACACAGTAATATGCGAGATGCAGCAGATTATATATAAACCGGATGTGCAAATGTCATGGATGTGCATTGGATGGTATCCAGTGCTGGCAAAAAGATTGTTGTATTTGTGCAGTAGTGTACTGGTAGTCCAGTTTGAACTGTATGGAATTAAAGTGCAGTGCGTGGTATATTGTAAAGTGGGAGTGTGCTGTAGGGTGTGTTAGTTTTGACTGTTCATTAGCCTTATAGCCTGAGGAAAAAAGCTATCCCTCAGTCGGCTAGTGCGGGATCGGATGCTGCGGAGACGTCTTCCTGAGGGCAGCAGAGAGAGCAGTCTGTGGGACGGGTGGCTGGAGTCACTGATGATCCTCCGAGATTTCTTTATACACCGCCTGGTGTAGATGTCCTGGAGGGAGGGAAGCTCACCTCCAACAATGTGACGGGCAGTTCGCACGACCCTTTGCTTTGCTTTGCGGTTGCCAGCAGTGCTGTTTCCAAACCAGGCGGTGATGCAGCCGGTCAGGATGCTCTCCACAGTGCAGGTGTAGAATGATCTGAGGATGCTGGGGCTCATTCCAAACTTCCTCAGCCGTCTCAGGAAGAAGAGGCGTTGGTGTGTCTTCTTCAGCACTGCATCTGTGTGAGCGGACCATGTGAGATCCTCAGTGATGTGAACACCGAGGAATTTGAAGCTGTTTACTCGCTCCACAGGTGTCATGTCGATGGTGATGGGTGTGTGTTCTCTGCTCTGTCTCCTGAAATCCACCACCAGCTCCTTGGTCTTGTCGATGTTGAGTGAGAGGTGGTTCTCTTGACACCATTTAGTCAGGGTTCTCACCTCCTCTCTGTAGGCCGTCTCATCGTTGTCAGTGATCAGGCCTATCACCGTTGTGTCGTCAGCAAATTTGACGATGACGTTGGAGCTGTGTGTTGCTGTACAGTCATGTGTGTACAGGGAGTACAGGAGTGGGCTGAGGACGCAGCCCTGAGGAGCACCAGTGTTGAGGGTCAGCGGGGATGAAGTGTTGTTGCCCATTCTGACCACCTGACATCTGCCTGTCAGGAAGTCCAGGATCCAGCTGCACAGAGATCCGTTTAGTCCCAGAGTCTGGAGCTTCTCAACCAGTGTGGCAGGCACTATGGTATTGAATGCTGAGCTGTAGTCCACAAACAGCATTCTCACATAGGTGTTCTTATTTTCCAGGTGAGAGAGAGCAGTGTGCAGGGTGAAGGCAATAGCATCGTCTGTGGAACGGTTTCTGCGATATGCAAATTGTAGGGGATCCAGTGAGTCAGGCAGCACAGAGCAGATGTAGTCTCTGATGAGTTTCTCAAAGCACTTGCTGAAGATGGGTGTCAGAGCAATGGGCCTCCAGTCATTCAAGCATGTGATTTTATTTTTCTTTGGTATGGGCACAATGGTGGATTTTTTGAAGCATGCGGGAACCACAGACAGAGAGAGGGAAAGGTTAAAAATGTCTGTGAAAACCCCGGCCAGTTGGAATGCGCATGCTCGGAGCACACGGCCTGGGATGCCATCGGGACCCACAGCCTTGCGGATGTTCACCCGTCGGAAGGATCGGGTTACATCTGCGACGGAAAAGGAAAGTGCGCTCGCCTCTTCTGCTACAGCCGCGGGAGCGCGCTCTGTGTGGGCTGTGTTGTGAGCCTCGAAACGAGTATAAAAGTGATTAAGTTCGTCCGGTACAGAGGCGGCAATGTTCACAGTAGCTGGTTTATTCCCTCTGAAATCTGTGATGTTGTTGATACCCTGCCACATGCTTCTTGCGTTGTTGGTTTTGAATTGTTCTTCAACTTTGTTTTTATATTGTCGTTTGGCAGCTTTGATTGATTTCCTGAGATCGTAACTGGCTTGTTTGTGATCGTCAGAGTTTCCGGATTTAAAGGCAGATGTCCGCGCTGACAAGGCTGCTCGAACATCGCTGTTAATCCACGGTTTTTGGTTGGGGTAGATGCGGATTGTTTTTGTCGGTACTACATCCTCTACACACTTCCTGATGAAACACGTTACAGTATCTGAGTACACCTCTATGTCGTCATCAGACGCTGCCCGGAACATGTCCCAGTCCACGTGATCAAAACAGTCCTGTAGTATAGCGTCTGATTGGTCCGACCAGCATTGAATTGTCCTGAGGGCGGGTGCTTCTCGTTTCAGTTTCTGCCTATAAGCAGGCAGGAGCAGAACGGAAGTGTGGTCCGATTTGCCGAAAGGTGGGCGGGGGAGCGATTTGTAGGCGTCCCGGAAAGGAGAGTAGCAGTGATCAAGTACACGATCACCACGCGTGTTGATGGTGATGTGTTGAAAGTATTTTGGAGCTATTGTTCTGAAGTTGGCTTTGTTGAAGTCCCCCGTAACAATAAACGCTGCATCTGGGTACGCGGTTTCCTGCTCACTTATATTCCCGTACAGTTCCTTGAGTGCCTGGTCTGTGTTGGCTTGAGGGGGAATGTAAACAGCTGTGATTATGATCGCTGTAAATTCCCTCGGTAGCCAGAATGGTCGACACAGAAGCATATGAAATTCCAGATCAGGGGAGCAGGAGGATTTAATAGAGTGTAGGTTCCGTTCATCACACCACGAGTTGTTGATAAATAAACAGACGCCCCCACCTCTGCTTTTCCCTGTGAGCTCTTTCGTTCTGTCCGAGCGGTGCACGGAGAACCCCGTGAGCTCGATGGCTGAGTCTGGAACCACTGCCGACATCCAGGTTTCTGTGAGGCAAATAATGCAGCAGTCCCTTGTTTCCCGTTGGTATGAGATGCGTGCCCGCAGTTCACAGAGTTTGTTGTCCAGTGACTGAACGTTAGCCAGCAAAATAGTTGGGAGAGGAGGTCGGAGGGGACGGCGTCTGAGTCTGACAAGGACGCCGGCTCTCTTCCCCCTTTTCCGGCGGCGTTTCTTCGGTCGCGATCGTGCAGCCCAGACAAAGGGCTCTGATGCGGTATCTGTAAACAAGGCGCCGGCGTTCAGGAACTCAAAGTCCGGTTTGCGTTGCGCGACGAAGGAACCAATGTTTAAAAGCGTCTGTCTATCGTAGACAGTTATACTGACAACATCTAACACGTGAAACAACAAAATAACAAATAAAACATAAGAAACATAAGAAAAACTGCAGAGTTTTCTTGGAGCTCGCAACACGGCTGCCATGCTCGGCGCCATCTTGGTGCAGATTAACTTTGTTAATCAACCCAAAGTTCAGGGTTTAGCTGAAGGTAAGTTAACCGTGCTTTCTGGAATACACCCCAGGTGTGTTTGATTAGGGTTGGCGCTAAACTGTGCAGAGCTGTGGACCTTTTCACTTGTAAACGGTGCTTGATCTATGCATATTTCTACCTGGTCTCATGGCATAAACGTACCTGGGCACACTTTTTAGCGAGACGCGAAATACGTACCAATAAGTGCATATCACTGCAGTTTCCAAAAGAAATGAACACTTAGAGGCAGTAAAACTCTGACTCCTTTTATTCCTTTTCACACAAATTTACAGAGTTTCGAAATAAAGCGTAATTTTCGCACAATTACTTGAAGAGTATCGTGTTATGACTTCAAAACAATATTAATATGTTGGGAGATTTGAAAACTGATGCTTTTTAACATTAGAATCACACATATCCAGCTTCATATTTGAGGGAAGTCGTGGCCTAATGGTTAGAGAGTCGGACTCGTAATCGAAAGGTTGCGGGTTCGAGTCCCCGGCCGGCAGGGATTGTAGGTGGGGGGAGGGAATGTACAGCACTCTCTCCACCCTCAATACCACAACTGAGGTGCCCTTGAGCAAGCACCTCGAACCCCCAATTGCTCCCCGGGCGCTGCAGCATAAAATGGCTGCCCACTGCTCCGGGTGTGTGTTCACGGTGTGTGTGCATTTGTTCACTACTCACTGCTGTGTGTGTGCACTTGGATGGGTTAAACGCAGAGCACCAATTTCGAGTATGGGTCACCATACTTGACAATACGTCACGACTTTTAAAAAAAAATATATATATTTATGGGTTTTCTTATACAGTAGGTTTGTTTGGTAGCTCACGGAGTACGGAGATGTACTTGAGAGGTGAAGACTTCAGGTTCGAATCCTGTGTAACCATGGTTCAACAAAGCAGTTCAAATCTGCATATAAGGAAGTTCAAATGACACGGTTGCATCAACAAATGCGTTTTTATATCAGTTTTGCATGTGTCAACACTATCGGGTAGGTTTAGGGTTGGGTTTGGTGTAGGCATATTTCCAACACAACAGAGCATTAATTTTTAACGACGGTCCCTGAATATTTGAATTCTGAAACACAGCAATATGTACCTATATCAACGTAATAAAACGTGCCAGGGTTTACGTATTGAACCCATGTTTTAGCGCCACTCAGCGGACATTTCTCTTTGAAACTGCGGTGCAACAGTAAGGTAAAAACGGTCTCGCTAAAAAGTGCACCCAGGTACGTTTATGCCATGAGACCAGGTTGGCATATTTCGTCTGAATCAGGAGAGAATCACATCTTAATGATGTGTTTGTTTTTTAGAAACACACAGCTTTTGGCTTCACAAGACATTAATTGATGGACTGGAGTTGTGGATTATCGTGATGTTTTTATCAACTGTTTGGACTCTCATTCTGATGGCACCCATTCACTGCAGTGGATCCATTGGTGAGTGATGTAATTGTACATTTCTCCAAATCTAATGAAGAAACAAACTCATCTACATTTAAATTTTGGATGGCCTAAGGCTAAGTATATTTTTGCACACCTGTTTGTCAAGGTCGGTCACGTTCAGTCCCAGAGATGACATGTTCTTATTCACAAAGTGCAAAATGGCCTGTAGGAAAGAGAACTCAATGAAGCTGTGGGAGATGTGTGTCAAAGACTACATTTAGAGACATGTCGAACTGGATCCCAACCTTTTTCACGGTCTCAATTTTGTGAGCCTCCAGCTTGAAGAGCTCATCAATGGGACATTCCTCTGCAAAGACAGTGCAAGAGAGAGATTAAGAAGCAAACGCTTTCTTCTTTATACGCCTCAACTATCTGAAAGTTACTGATGCTTATAAATATGGAAATGAAAAGGCTCAGAGTTCAGCTTCCGTTTGACTCACTGTTAGATTCTCTCTCTAGCGATTCACTGGAATTACTGCGGAGACACACAGCAGACCATGAAAACACTGGTTTGGACGGTGTCAGAGATTCAAAGTGCAGTTAAATGTTTAATAGTGAAGGAGGATCTTCACAAACCTTTGAAATGTGATGAATTCTGTCTGCTTGTCTGCCTTGATGCCACTTTTTGTTACCTGTTTAACAAATTAGATTTTAATGAATCCTGACAACATGAATATTTAACTTCTGTAATATAATTTTACTGCTCAGTGAATATTCAAAATGAATAATGTGGGACTTCATTCCATTGGATCTGATCGGATGATGGATATTAATATGCATATTTATTTTTCAGATAATGAATTGTGAAAACGTTATGACAACGTTTTTTGATAATTTTTTTTAAATAATATGCAATGATTGTGGTAAACAAATTAAGCAATTTTTCATAATATGCAGATGATTTTATTTTTTGCTGTGATAAATTGTGAAACATTATGAAAAAATTATAATCTTTTTTTTCAAAACATAAAAAATTATATATTTTTTTCTTTATAATATGCATATTGATTTTCTAAACATATGAATTGATGAACTGTGAAAAAGAAAATATTAAATCAATATTTTCATTATGATATGCATATTAATTTTCAAAATAATATGCATTGAAAAACTGTGAAAAATTATGAAAACAACTGTTCATTATAATATGTATATTAATTCTTCAAAAAAATACACAGTAATGAGTTGTGAAAAATTATGAAAACAACTGGTCAATATAATATGCACATTAATTTTAAAATAAAATGCAATTATGTCAGTTTTTCCCATAATAATATGCATGTTCATTTTTCAAATAATATGTTGTAACAAACAATGAAAACATGCAGTCATTTTTTTCATTACAATATGCATATTTATTTTTTAAATATACAATGATGACGAATTGTGAAAATACATTAAAATAATTGCTCTTTACACTATGCATATTCATTTTTTTAAATCATTTGTAGATGAATTGTGAAAATATTATGAAAAATTATGAAAACATTTATTATATTATGAAAAAAATATTTCCATTATATGCATATTAATATTTCAAATACCAGACGACAAGAATATGAGATGTGGATTTCTTTTAAACATGAACATGCGGAAAATCTTAGCAATACCCTGGCAACCACCTAGAACAGTAGTATTGTGGTGGAGTTGTTTCTTTAATATACAGCTAGTTTATTTTTGAAACATTTAGTTTATACATTCAAATAATTTCAATAGTAATCAATTACCTCACACTGGATGACCTCCACGCTGACTTTTAGGGGCAGGACCAGATCGGGTTGGAAACGCCTCGCCATAGCAACCAGAAGATGCAATGTAGCCAACAGGTCTTTGCTGTGAATGACTGGCAGATTTGGGTGGGAGAACAGTGTGCATATGCTTATAAATATGTAAATAGGTCAGTGACAATAGCTGATCTGATTGGCTTACGTTTAACATTCCATTTGGCCGTTTCCTCGTTCATCTCTAAGGACTCGTTGAGAGCTGTCAGGATCACCTCTAGTTTCCGTACCTGTGCGTCAGTGCTCAACGCGATCTCCTCTGCATGTAACTGAACACCTGCTAACCTGCCTGGGATCAAAACATACACAGGCGTGACAACGTGATTGTATAGAGGGTGACCTTTCACCTAAAAAAAAAGACTTAATTTTTATGACAATTCAACAATAGTTTACCCAAAAATGAAAATTTGCTGAGAATTTATTCACCTCCAGGCCATCCAAGATGTAGATAGTTTGTTTCTTCAAAAGAACACATTTGGAGAAATGTAGCATTACATCACTTGCTCACCAATGGATCCTCTGCAGTGAATGGGTGCCGTCAGAACGAGAGTCTAAACAACTGATAAAAACATCACAATAATAATTGTAATCCTCACCACTCCAGTCCATCAGTTAATATCTTGTGAGGTAAAACGTTGTGTGTTTGTAAAAAACAAATCCATCATTAAGATGTTTTAACTTCAAACTGTTGCTTCCTAAAAAATTTCTTTATTCGAAACATGCAGCTTTTCGCTTAACAAGACGTTAATTGATGGACTGGAGTCCGGATTATTGTGATGTTTTTATCAGCTGTTTGGACTCTCATTCTGACGGCACCCATTCACTGCAGAGGATCTATTGGTAAGCAAGTTATGTAATGCTACATTTCTCCAAATCTATTCTGATGAAAAAAGAAAATGATCTACATCTTGGATAGCCTGAGAGTAAGTACATTTTTAGCATGTTTTCATTTTTGGGTTGAAATATTCCTTTAAGTATGTGAGCTTCACCCAATAATGTTGCTTTGACATGATTCTTACGTAACAGGTGATGAAGGACGAGTCCATCATAGAGGTCTTCCTCCAGTGTTCGCACCACAATGTGTTCAACTTTCAGAGTTTTGTTGATCCATTCCAACAAAACCTGCCACAAAACACCAGAGAAAATCCAGATACAGATATTCAGACAGTCCTCAGGAAATTATGTTCTCCCTGAGATCACTTGGTTAGTTAATAGTCAATTAAAAAACACTTTTAATAGCTCAAACCAGAAATCTCCCAGTTTTCAAACCTGAGCCACACCACCCTAAAAAGTTAAATATCTCACCTCTTTAAGTTTGTTGAGTTTGGGGTCTTCTAAAGATGTCGGTTGAATCATCATTCTTCTCTCTCCTCCTTAAAACCCACAATAAAACACGTTATTTGCCACATTATTGGGCTCAGGATGCTTATTTGCTTTCAGCTAAACACTGGGTCTGTCCTTCATAAAAGACTATGACTGCATCCTAATTCACATACTATACTTACTATAGAAGATTAGGATTAGTGTGTCCTGAATCCTAGTATGTTAAAAATAGCAAGTCAAATGTGCACAATGAGTTCATTCTGATGTTTTTTCAAAACCCATAACCCCTTGCACAGTAGAAGAGGAGTTTGTTGTAAGTCTCTTTTAAAATTGTCAATTGTATATTTTTTATGTAAAAAGCTCAATTTTAAGTAATATTAATAGAACATTTATTTAAAGGTGCTGCATGCAATTTCAGTTGTTCAGCCTTAATTAGACACACCCTCTCCAGAAACCACACCCTCCAAAGACCTATCATCCAATCCAATGTCAGCAACCTCATACTTGTAAAAGACATTATTACTATTATTATTATTATTATTAAAATTTTAATATTACATCAGAATAGACAAAATAATAACAGGGCTGTAATTATTTCCAGTTCATTCGTTATACTAGAAATGGGAGGTCAAGTGGAGTGCATTGCAATGTGGGATATACCGCTATGGGCTGTGTTTCCCAAATGCATTGTAAGCTTAATAAACCAATGGAGCTACGATCAACTTAGGCTTACGATGCTTTTGGGAAACGCATCCCTGTTTAGTGTGCTCTTACGGTGGCCGAGAGAGCGCAACGCGCTGCAACTTCAGAAAACACATGCAAATAGAAAAAGCACCAGCAAATCAAGAAAACATCTTCATCAATTTGACAGTAGGTGTTGCAAATGCTCACAGCACAACCAAACAAAGAAACACACTGCAAATAGAAAAAAACACCTGCAAATTAAGAAAAGAACTTCATCAATTTGACAACACACGCGTTTCAAATGCTCACAGCACAACCAAACAAACAAACGTTGCAAATAAAATTCTTTATTTGGTTGTGTTGTGAGTATTAGCAATGCAATGCATTTCTTTATTTGTTTGCGTTGTGAGCATTTGCAGCGCATGTGTTGTCAAACTGATGAAGATGTTTTCTTGATTTGCTGGTGCGTTTTCTTTTTGCATGTGTTTTCTGAAGTTGCAGCGCGTTGAGCTCTCTCAGCCACCGTTTGCTCTAGTTGTATAGGCCTATACATAATGGCATAGTTAGAAGGTTACTTCATGCATATAGCCTGGCGCACAATTGTGCACAGTAGGCTAAATACTGCATAAAAAGTAAATAGTAGTACTAAAGCAAGTGTGGTTTCGAACACACATTTTAGTGATATGCCAGGCACTAATATCACTAAAATGTGTGACATTAAGATATTTTTATATATTGTCCCAATACTGTAGCCAGACGTTTGTTCTTTCCCATTATTAGCGAAGTAGGCTACATACTTATGTAACTGAATTGTAGAATGTAAACTGGGATGCAGTCCTGACATTGTCGTATGATGTGATGACCGCTCACCCTGACGACTGCCGAATTCGCCAATGTCCTCTTCAGCTCCACAGTCTCCACCATTCTTTTGACTGTTTCAAAACATAGTTTTTGTCAAAAAGCAAACTTTATTAATAGTTTCACTCAGCAGACTTATTTTTCCAGCGCTTCTGTTTGAAAACCAAGTGATGTTCAGGTTCTGTCTGCGTGTTTGTGTCCTGAGGGAATTTCAAGGGCGCGATTCATCTCAAGGTTTTGTTTTTGAACGGACATTTTTCTGGCTATGATGAAGTACAGCGAACCGAAGCCGACTTCAAACGTCAAAACACAAGGACGGAGAATCTCCACAACACACAGCAGACGTCTGCGGCAGTCAGCACTGATCTGAATGGAGGAGAACACAAGGAGCTCCGAGATTTCTGCCTTCCTGCATCATGCACGCCAGCCCACATTGACTTAACTCAGACTGACAGGCAAAACATAAAGCTCTCTGACAACAAAAACATGCTGCGGGAGAGAAAAACAAGATGGAAAGAGAAAGAAACGTCTCAAAACTCAACCATCTCTTCCTCTTTAGAGCAATAGTTGGCCCTGAAATGAAAACCCTGCCATATTTACGGTCATTTCAAAAATATATCTACAGTAGGCTAAATGTAATGGTGACCATGTCCTTCAAGCTCCACAAAGACATCATAATTATTATTTTAGAGTAAATTATTGCTTTAAATGTGTAGCAATGAGGTAAAATCGAAAGCAAATTGAAACTTCATAGATTTCTCTCCTCAGGAGAAAAAGTGAGTAGCCAACTTTTGCCTGTAGAGTTTAAGAGAAGATCTCAATAATGTCTCAAACTATGCTCAGATATCAAAAATATCTTAATATTGTCTTATACACTTCTTCAAAGACCAAATGATCTGAAATATGCTATCCAAATTCATTTTATGGAGCTTTACAATTAATGTTCATCAACTATTTTGATTCTCCAAAACAATTCTAGGAGAAACATCTGAGACAAAGGTGATGCATTCATTTAAAAGAGAAACCCATGAAGTCTACTGAGATGCTATGAAAGAGCAATACAGTACAACCATGTTTGCTGTCAAAACTTTCACCTCAACTCTCGCCACACGTCTGGAGAAATCCTCCTTCTTTCAGATGAATGTTGTCCAATCAGTCCTGTCACCTTTCCTACAAGGATCGAGTAACTTCTACAACACAACCGACCATCTTTCTGAATCGACTAAAAACAAAAACAAGAACTAATTTAGGGGTGAGGCCTGTTGCAAACACCAGCCAGGAAGTGGTAAGGCACCACTTCCTCTTTTTTTCTATTTTGTAGAAGCACAGGTCATATTCTAAACTGTCACAAAGTGCATCAACAAGGCTGTACGGGGGTCTAAACATGATATTTGAGTCAGTAACTGACAACAACGTTTACTAGCAAACAACTAAATAGTGATCTGATATTTCCTCTCTTCAAATAATACGCTCCAGGTTTGAGAGCAACTATTGCATATATTTTCCACTCTCTCTTACTGTGATGGAGAGAACGCCTCCCTTTGAGTAGAAAAACCAGAAGTAATTTGGGCTGGAGGGTTACCATGGTTACCATCCCGATGAATTCCCCCACTAAATGCAAGTATGTATTCAGAACAAACAACTGAAAAAAGACCCTCAAAGGAGCATCTGAAAACAACAGGATTATTTAGATTCAGAATCACCCATCTGTGGATGTGTTTACATTCTGCGTCATCCGGAGAGATACAATCATACTGGAAACTACGGTTTGCGTAGTCCCCCAAAAAAATGAGAATGGTGTTTGCCCATGCAAAACTTGTTATGCTGTTGCGAAGGTGTGACCTTACATGATGCTGTGTGGTTGCATAGGTGCTAGAGTTTATGCTGTTGCTTGAGTTGGTTGACAGGGTGTTGCTGTAGTGTCACTTATGAGTTCTGATTGTATTTTAGAGAGTTTAAAACAACATAGATGCTATCCAGTTGATAACACAGTCTAATAACCACCTACACTTGCTTCAGTGTTCTGGGTGGTTGCTAAGTTATTGTTATTCAGTTGCTGACAGTTAGGTCCAAAAAATTGGTATTTGTAATTATAGATTATATTACATTTTAAAATACTCGTAATCAGACTACAGCTACCTTTTTATTGATAACGTGATTACATATTATTTACAAAATAGCAACAAATGATTCATTATCTATTGATTATGCCTAATTCTTCTTTTTCATCTTTCTAAAAAAGCCTACTGCTTATATACATTCAGAAAGTTATCCAGTTTTGTGGATATTCACACAAAGACCAGTCACTATGGCCATAATTACACACAGCATGACTATACTGGATTTACAAAAATCATTTCAACTTTAAGAAGTGTTTTCCCAAAATGTCAACATGGCATCAATTGGATTATTATTCAGGGTTATTATGAAATATCAATGTCTTTGGAGGGCTTTTTGTCTTTCGAACATGTTAAAATACACAAATACAAGTTTATTCATTTTTATTTATATGTAATGCAGAGATTCATAAACATTTTTTGTAATATTGAACACTTTCACCTAATATATTTATCTGAAGATTTTAAGGTAATAAGTTATTAATTAACACATTTGCATGTTCAATGTTCTCTGGTATTGGATAATGGTCACGCGACATGCAGGTAAACATATGAAATCTTTTTTTGCAAGTGTTTTAGTTTGATTGTTGATATTTTAAAATGATTTATTTTAGTTTTACATTTTTATAATTGAATTAATATAAGCTTGTCAATAAATTCACGAACCCCCTGCAGTTCCTTCATGAACTCCAATATAGCAAACCTTGATGTAAAGGGATATTTAATGCACTTTATGTTGTTAATAACAACAAATTAAATATATTTTCCTCTTTTATTTTTACATCAATATGGTAAATTATCCTATGTTAAATTATCCTATTTAAATCAATGTGATGTAAAGTTAGGTCAAAAGTAATCTAAAATTAATCATAAAGTATAGTCTGATTATATTACCTAAAATGTTGTGTAATGTAATGGATTAGGTTAATACTACATTTTCTTGTCATGTAATTTGTAATCAATTTGTAAAGTAATCTACCCAGCACTGGTTGCTGAGGACTTCTGGATGGTTTCTAGGGAGTTGCTGTAATTTCTTGGATTTCGTAGGTTGTTGGCAGGACATTGCATGGGTGTTCAGACTGATTGGTAATGTGTTGCTAGAGTGGTTGCTTATTGGCCCAAGTCAAACGAACCCCCAATATTCTATAGTAAAACATCATTGAACCCCATAATTTGAATCATTAATGTATACGGACCAAGGTTTTTAAGCATGAATAATTCTGTGCATGAAAACGTGATACTCAACTGTTTATTTTAATCAAAAAACCTCTATAAATTAATTTAAGACCATCAAGACTGTTCAAATTCAGAGTCAAAATGTCAAAATGAATTCATTCCAGCATGTAGAAAGTACTTGTTTATTTGAAATAATTACACCATTTCTATTAGAATAAAATACACTGCATTCCAGGACAAAAAGTCATTCTTAAAGCAAAGTAGTGCTTAAAGCAGTGGCAGGCCTTGTTTTCGTAAGTCAAATGTGAGAAAAATTTTATATTTTAATGAGCTGCTACACTGACGCATCATTAAGGCTGAATATATTCGATTCTGGGCATAAATAAGCCAAATAATACAAAATATTTCATTCTTACGTACAAAAGTAACATGTGCATGTGTGAGTCCTGGCATCAGTGAGGCATGTAGCGACTTTCCTCAGATCGCTTTCAGTGTTACTCTGAGTTCTTGTAGTTGGTGAATAGGTTGTAAAGCACCCTGAGTGTTGACTTCAGATTCAAGTCCACCACGTCTGCAGGACACAAACAACAGAATCACTGTTAAACACACAGGGGCTTGAATATGTTAACTGTCATTGTGAAGGAACACAGTATGTTTAGTGAGAGTCATTAGGTGAAGTACAGAGTATGCTGCATCAACTGAGGAACATCTCCATCTAGTGGATAATGTGGGTAACATTATGAAACAGGTGCAGACAGTGAGCTGGTCTGTTATGATGTCTAAAGGTTGTGTATATAACGCTGATGTAACATTGCTGGCACTGATTTTTCTGGTACCTTCTGGTCTCGCTTTGGGTTTCTGTAATCCACCATCTTGCATGAGCTCAAAAGCAAATGAGACATTATGCACCTACAAGACAGAAAAACACTCTAGCAGTCCTTTTCATAGTAATTAATACAAAATGTTATAAAATAGAAAAGCTCAAGTAATTGTGAATTGAATGCCATAGGAATTCCATAACCACCACATAATCAGACTTAAGAAGTCTGCATCAGACCACATCAAACCGCATAAGATTAGACCACAGACTTGTTGAGCAGTATTCACAATGTAATCAGACTGGTTCTGATGAGGTTTGATGTGGACTTCAGTCTGATATGTTGTGATGTGGTTTGATGTAGTGTGATGTGGATTCATAAAGTCTGACAGGGTATGATGCAGTTTAAGGTGGTAGATTTAAAAACGAACCACATCAGTCAGACATAATGACTGCACATTATACTCAAGTCCACATCAAACCGTATCAGACATCATAAATACTAATTGTCTGATGTGGACTTGTTTAGTCTAATGTAGTATGATATGGTTTGATGTAGTCTGATGTGGATTCATAATGTCTGACAGGGTATGATGCAATTCTAATAAGGCATTTGAAAATAAACCTGACCTCATCAAACCACATCAGACCCTGTCAGACATAATGATGGCACACTAGACTCCAGTCCACATCAGACCATATCAGCAAGTCCATATCAAATCATATTAGACTTCATAAATACTATTCATCTGATGTGGACTTGTTGAGATTGATGTGGTCTGATTTGGTCTGAATAGTATTCATGAAGTCTGACTGGTTCTGACAAGGTCTGATGTTGTTTGATATAGTCTGATGTGGATTCATGAAGTCTGACAGGATCTGATGAAATTTAATGAGATATCTGAAAACAAATCAAACCGCACCAGATACTGTTAGAATTAACGAGTCTATCTTAGACTTAACAAGTCCACATCAGACTTTATAAATACCTAATATCTAATGTGGACTCATTGAGACTGATGTAGTCAGAGTGTGATGTCATCTGAAGAGTTTCATGAAATCTGATAAGGCTTGATAAGGATTTGATGTGGATTTGAGTCTGATGTGGTCTGACATGGTGTATTTTAGTCTGATGTGGACTCATGAACTCTAGACAGGGTCTTATTTGGTTTGATGAGGTATTAAATAAATACAAATCAGACCACATCAAATTCTGAGTCTAATCAAGCTTCATTAGACTACATTAGACCCTAACAGAACAAATCAGTCCTCTTTAAACCACATCAGACCTTACCAGTCCACATTAGACCACCGTGGCACACTTACCTTCTGTTCGAAGCTTTCAGGCGTGAGGTAGAAGTTGTACAGCGGCACAAAGTAATTTTCTAACAATCCCATCAGTAACACCAGATAGACACCATCTGCAAACTTCACACACATGAAGAGGTTTTAGAGTGGTTTTGTGAGAGTTAACAGATAAAGTTCATACCTGTGATTCCAGCTCCGTCACCTCCAGGTTCAGTTTGTTCAAGTGTTTATTCACAAATGTAATCAGCGACTAAAGAAACAGACATTCAAGGTTCATTTTTGTATAATCAGTCCCATTGCACAGAAGTTCTTGTCCCATACAAAACCGGTTCTCACCGTTTTCACTACATTCAGTTTGTCAGGTGAGTGATCCAATAAGGTGTCAAAAGCATCACGTTCTGCAAATGACAATAAAATAAATTGTTTTTGACCATTTTTCCCAGACTAATAAATCAGAATCAGAATGAGCTTTCTTGGCCAAGTATGTTCCTGAAGTTCACTGGTTTAATAGGTTCTACTTAAATAGCCCACCTTGGACCAGCAATGAGACCTCTGTATAACCTGTATTTTCCAGAAGCTTATTGATTCTTAAGGAAAAACATGAAAATGTGTGTGAAAATACTCACTGGATCTTCCGATCATCATTCTGTTGAAAACAGTGAATGCAAAGTCAGCATCAGACCACACACTCAAATACAAAAGGTACATTTCTGTGTTATAATCATCTTTCACCACTAGATGGCCACATTGGAGAATCTTACTCTGTTGTGGTACTTGTGAGTTGTTTGGTCACATGAGCAGTTTGCAGGATTCCCTCCTTTTTCTGAGACAAACACACTGTAATTAGGCTGAAGCTACTTGATATAATGTTAAATTTCACACATTAATAAACTCGTCGTACCTTGACCACGATCACCTTGACGGATACATGCTCAGGTAAGCGGATGGGAGCCGTGTAGTAGATGGCCAGCGCCAGCAGCAGGTACATGATGGACACCAGGTTCTTAGAGTGGATTGCTGAAGATAAGACAGAGACTTCACATCAACAATACATTGGACAAAACATTTCTATAATTTAGATAATAAAGGCTAATTTAATTAAAAATCAAAACAGACCCAATTTACTTTCTTAATAAAATCTCTTGTGCACAACTTCTCAGTGCATTAAATAATACATATATACATATGTTTGTATTTAATTAATTAGCTTTTTTATAATATTATTTTATCTTAGATTTGTTTGTCATTTTAATATGTGCTTTTTTTTTACATAGTTTTTACATTTGTTCCCTAATTATATATATTTTTTTCTTTTATATTTGTTTCCAAATATTTCAGTCAACCAATAAGAATGGGAAAAAATGCATGCGATTTTAGCATTATTTATTTTAAGTAGTAGTAGTAGTAAATATACTCTTGTTTTTATATTTTCGGTTTTCATTTCATTTTAGTATGTTTTGTCATTATTATTAGTTTCAGGGTTTTTTTTAATAGTACTATTTAGGTTTTGTTTATTTTTATTACTGTTTCAGTTTTAGTTTTTATTCATTTTCAGTTAGTAATTTTGGTGCTTAAACTTATTTCAGTTAGTTGCTCATTCTTATTTTTGGGTAAACTGTCCCTTTAAATGCGAGTGTGTTTCAGTGCTCACAGTCGACACTCCACTCCGTGTTCCAGTCCAGCGGTCTGAGAAGTCCATTAACAGCCTCTAGAACCGTCTGCAGTTTCTGCTTCTGTCCGATCTCTGACTGCGTCACCTCTGCCACATTCAACTTGTGACCAGACAGCTTCTCTGAAGGACACGACACACAGAACACAGAAAGTCCTCACTGCACTGAAAACACCACAGCAAAAGACCAAACAGAAGATCAACACGAGAATCAGAATGGAAAAGTTATTTGTCTCACCAAACAATTTCTGCAGCACCTGTCCATCGTACAGATCTTCCTCAAGGTCTTTCACGATGATTCGGTCCTCCTCCAGTTCACTGTTGATCCAGTCAATGAGAACCTTAGAGGAAGAGTTTGTATCATAGAAAAAGGGAGAGTGAGTAGAATGGTAATTATGCAAAATGGGCGTGGCTTAGTGGGCCAGATGTTCACTCTAATTGGTCAAGTGTGATAAGTTTTTATTATTATGTTTGTTTGTTTTTCAGCACTGATTAGAATGGACCAATAACAATCACTGGTGAAGTTATTTACCATTTAATCTTCAACATTTTTGAGGAAAGATGACCAGGTGTAAAAACAAACATACTTTAATGTCAAATTTAAAGTCTTTTCTCTTTTTTCCCCTTTCCACAGACTTTATTCTGAAATAACTTTATTGAGAAAAGGTGTTTTCTACCTTCTGGAGGTCTTTAAAATTGAGGTCTTCTCTGGAAGTGGGGTCTAGAATGGTCCTCTCTGCATTTTCCTCTGCAAAAATCAAGGAAGAAAGAAAAAAACTGAAGAACTTGGGTGTGGGTGCATTTCACCATCTGTCTGACTCAGAAATCAGGGTAAGTAAGAGACATGGAGGAAACGAAAAGTGTCTTCCACATCCAACGATACCACAAAACTTGGGATCAGGACTTCTTAGAAATGCATTGCTTAAGTGCCAGCTCAGATGTTTTTCTTTAAATTCATAACTAAGAGAACAAAAATAGACAAAAATGAACACTTCCTGAAAATGTACTCACCCGCAGGCCATCCAAAATTTAGATAAGTTTGTTTCTTCATCAGATTTGGAGAAATTTAGCATTACAGTAAATGGGTGCCGTCAGAATGAGAGTCAAAATAGCTGATAAAAACATCACAATAATCCACAAGTAATCCACACTACTCCAGTCCATCAGTTAATGTTTTGCAAAGCAAAAAGCTGCATGTTTGAAAGAAACAAATCCATTATTAAGATGTTTTGAACTAGTTGCTTCCAGCTAAAATACAAGTCATCTATCCATAATATTGCTTTCTCCAGTGAAAAAGTCACCTTCTCTGAATCAGGAGAGAAATACGCACAGATAAAGCAACATTATGAACACTCATTCTGATGGCACCCATTTACTGTAATGCTAAATTTCTCCAAATCTGATGAAGAAACAAACTCATGTACATCTTGTATGGCCCGAGGGTGAGTACATTTTCAGCAGATGTCCATTTTTGATGAAAACACAATCAGTACGCTTTTACTTGTCTTGAAAAATGTAAAAAGAGTCTGAATGGGACTGCAGAGGTTGTTGGGGACATTAAACATCCAAACATTTAAACTCATTTACTCACTAGTCACTTTCACAACCTTGTTGTGTATATAATCTTGCTTTTGCAAACTATTCTAACTTAAGCTTTCAGGGAAAAAAATAAATAAAGATTGAATTATTCTTCTGAAATAATCAAGTACAATTATACAGCATCACACAGCAGCCCTCTATTCTTAGTGACCTCTAGTGGAGAGGAGTCAGACATTATATTGATTTTAATGGATGAGAAGAAGCCAAATGTTACCTAGCAACGTGTCCTCAGGGAGCAGCTCTGGGCCGGCGTGCAGGAGGGGGGCGCTGATGGCATTCTTACCCTCTTCCTGAAGGTCACTCACTATGAAGACAAAAAAGACGAATAGAGCATCATAAGCATAATATAGTAATAATTCTATAACATGGTAAATATCAAGGTACACAGTAAGGGTTCTTTATGCTTGTCTGCATTGCGCAGAGCAGCTAATATCACATAACTCGCTGCTATTGCTAAATCAATACCAGAAGCTCACTGCCATTTCAATTAACTGATTAGTGTGCAGCGATTAATCAGCTGATTCTCTCTTCCTCTGTCAGTTCATTACAGTTCATTTATAATGTGACTTGACGTCTCATTCTATGAAAAACAGCCTCAGTTTAGTGCACTTCCTCTAAAACAAAACGCAAATAGTCATCAGGGTCAAGTCCAAACATCAGAAATAGTTCCTCCTGTATGCTGCACACCCATACCATCAGCAAGGACGCATTAAATGCATCAAAAGTGACAGTAAAGGCAGTTATAATGCTGCAAAAGATTTATTTTTAAATCAATTCTGTTCTTGTGAACTTTCCATTCATCAAAGAATCCTAAAATAGTATCACAGAGTTTCCACAAAAATATTAAACAGCTAAAACAATGTTTTCAACATAATAATAAGAATGTTTCTTGAGCAGCATATTAGAGTTTTATTCTGATAATAAAACTCTTTGCAAGCTACACATATATTTCATTATATTATAGTAGAAGTTTTTAATGCCATCAAACGCCTTTTGAAATGAGCGTATATGTAATTCAACGTATTTTATTTCAGCTAGTTGCCAAAGCAACATTTCTCATTTTGATTTAGTTGTAAAACAAATATATACAAAATAACAATAATAATTCAATAGACGTCAATGGGGACCAGAAACTGTTTGGTTACCAACAGGTTTGGAACAGCATTAGGGTGATTAATGATGACAGAATTTGAGGACAATGAATAAGAATGGTAACAGATTGCTTTTTGTGCTGTTAACAGTACAGTCAGGGAAAAAATGACTTTATAAGGATAGACAGATTCATTCATGTTTTCAGGGGTCTGTCCTCAGCCCCCCATGTAAGCTGCACTCATATAAACGTTTAAGGTCCAGAGGGACAGTTTTACATTGACAGTTCTTCATCCACCCTGCAGATCTACACAGAGATTGCAGCATCTCGCGCCCAATCTGCATTTCCTGCAAGATTATGCTTCTGCTTTTCTTCGTAATTGTGCATTTCCCCTCCAGGGCACTATGAAGCATGCCTCATTTTCTTAGGAATACAGCTCCGTTTAGGTTTAACGTACAGAAAATGATTATTTAGAAACAGAAGCTTTTTATAGTAATCAATGCTAATATTGTGTATTAAATACTACACCATAATAAATACTATATGACTACATATGTTCACAAACAAATGCATTTTGATTTATATTAAATACTGTATGGGGTTTTTTTTTGTCATTTTGTTAATTTAATTAAGAGATATTGGATTATTTAGCGACACTTTTAAATGAAAAGCACCATAAAATAGCCAACAGACCTGCTATCCAAACTATTCTATTACTATTATTTAACACAATCATACCCTATATTATAAATACTGTAATATTTTATAATAATGTTTCAGTGTATGATTGCGAAAGCATCTGTATTCATAAATAATTTTATATCAAATATTTAACATGTAAATCTAACGTGGCAACGTACATCTGCATTCATTTAATTAAGATCTATTAAACTGCTGCACTATAAAACAGCCCAAAGTTTACCTTGCTTTTTTTTCTTCGTTCCACACAGTAGACCAGCCATGTCCCGTTAAACAACGCTGAATCCCGCTAATGTCCTGCAGTGAGTCTCGGTGGCGAGTGTGTGTGTGTGTGTGTGTGTGTGTGTGTGTGGGAGGCCGCCAGTGTGGCTACAGCAGTCACACCTGCGTCATCGCCTGTTATTTCTGTCCCTTTGAAACCTCCCACCCTCACTGCTCCTGTCTCAATGAGGAGGAGCTGCTGCTCTACACTCTGCTCTTATAGATTCTTAGATGCAACATGTGACTGTATGATAAGCACACTAATGAGGGACTAACCAGAATAACACTTGATGGAGAGATGATACGCCCCTGCTTTTTACAATGTTGTACATCTGTCTTCGATTTTTCTTTTTGTCTTAATATTCTATTCTATACTACTCTATTCTGTTCTATTCTATTATGAATTAGACCTTTATTTAATATATTATATATTAAATATTTTACATTTGTATTCTATTCTATTCTATATTCAAGTTATTCTGCAACACACAACATCTTTATGATCTTTGAAAAATTCCAGATCTTAAATGTCCATTATCTAATCAATTCTATTTTATTCCATTCTATTCTATTCTGGATTAATTATTCAAGTTTTTCTGCTACACATGAAATCCTCATGGCTCTTTGAATATTTCCAGATCTTAAATGTCTATTGTCTAATTATTCAATTCTATTATATTATATTCCATTCTATATTCAAGTTCTTCTGCAGCACATACAATCTTCATGGATCCTGATTATTTCCAGATCTTAGATGTCTGTTGTTTAATTGATTCTATTCTATTCTATCAACAGATTAGATATTCAAGTTTTTCTGCAACACACAAAATCTACATAGATCTTCAGAGATTTCCAAATGTCTTTTGTCTAATTGATTCTATTCTATTGGATTAGATGGATTCTATTCTAATGGATCAGTGTGTTGTCTAATTAAATCTATAATATTCCAGATTAAATATTCAAGTATTTCTGACACACATGTAATCTTCATGGATCTTCAAACTTTTCCAGATCTTAAATGTTTGTTATCTAATTCTATTCTATTATATAATTGATTAGATATTTAAGGTCACTGAGACATTTAGATCATTGAGTTTTGTTATATATTAACAGTTCTGATGAATGAGGCTATTAATTTATTTGAATGACAAGTCATTTTCAGGAAGTCACCGTTCTGCTCTCAAAGCTGATTTCTCACGTTCAAATCAATTAGTAAAAAGCTGATGATCAGCGAGTGGAGCTGCTCTTAAATATAGCAGCACTTATTTGTAGGATCATTGGGATGCTGGAGTGGGAAATGGATGCCGGATGAGTAACACAGTTCAGATGTAAAGAAGATGATTGTGTCATGTCAACCAAACTTCCTGCATTACACACAGTCCACAGTTAGTCTCCATATTAGACACTGTGTCATTAATCTCTGGATTATATGCTGTCAATCGTGTGTACCAGATAACCTTAATAAACATTAATATTCATTTTAAATATGAATATGACAAAATATGAACGTTTTGTGCCAATCCTATTTCAATGCTGTTTTAGGGATAAACTAGTTTGACAAGACTAATATATGTGAAAATTAACAATGAAATACTTAAAAAATAAAAATAGGTCACTTAAGTGTTGTTGTTGTCAGAAACACTGAACCATTATTACAGTTTGGGCAGAACATTTCAATTGCATAAAAAATGTTTTTTAAATTATATATACTGTATATATGGACCATTAAAATGAAGTGGCATTGAATGGGCACATTCAAATTGGTTGATAATCTGATTTGTTTATTTAATAGTTTTTTATTTGTAAAAATTATAATTTTAAGTATTATCTGAGAACACCGAGCCGTGATGATAGTCAACCAACTTAATATAAAAGCAAAAATGCTGCTTAGGAAATACTATGACCATTTCATAACCTTCACCATTACTTTTTACATTCATAAACACATCCTTTCATCATCCTAATTAGTGTATTAACACTGTCATAGCTGAAAAGTATTTTAGGAGCTGAAAACCATGATGAAAAACTAGACTTCTGCTTTCTGATTAAAACTATTTTTTAATACAGCTACACTTCACCTCAGACAGCTACACACAAACACAGATAAACTTCACTGATGCTCAATGTACAAACATAGACAGGAGTGAAACTTACTGAGATCCATGTTCCTTGAAGCTTTGAAGTTGTCTAAGAACACTTGACAAATGAAGGCAGCAACAGCCAGATCTCTCAGTATCACTCAAACACACAATAATGTGTTATTCAACATCCTGACACACAAACATGCACTCACACATCCTCATATATATCAGAGGGCTTGCTGATATCAGCTTCTGCACAGCAGGGATGGGAAATGCTGCTGTCAATCGGAACAACTACTACTTTCCTGAAGAAAACAAACCACTCTTTCTAACAAATTTCCTCTGGGTGGCGCTATAAACGTCACATTTACTCGTCTAAACAATCACTCATCTATAAGACCCTTGACCAGCAAAAACAATCAAATTTTCTACAAATTTCCATGGAAAATGTATGATTGTGTTTCCTCTCAGAGTTTTCAAACAACATCCACCAATCAGTACAGTTCTGAATACAGGCCATGCAGCCTGGATACCTTAGCAACCAGCCAAAACATCCATTCAGAAAACCCTAGCAACATCCAAACACCCAGCCAGAACACCCAAGCAAACAGCCAAAGCACCCTAGCAATACCCTAACAACCATACAGAACAACCCAAACAAACAGCCAAAGCACCCTATCAAACAGCCAGAACCCCCAAGCAAACAGCCAAAGTACCCTACCAACACCCTAACAACCATCCAGAACACCCTAACAATCAGCCAGAACACCCTAGCAACACCATAACAACCAGCCAGAACATCCGAACATCATTTAGAGAACCCTAGGAACACCCTAACAACAGCCAGAACACCTTAGCAAACAGCCAAAACACCCTAGCAACACCCTAACAAACTTCCAGAACACCCATGCAACATCCTAACAACCAGCCAGAACACCCTAGCAACACCTTAACAGCCATTCAGAAAATTGTAGCAATACCCTAACAACAAACAGCCAAAACACCCAAGTAACACCCTAACAACCAGCCAGAACAACCTAGCTAATAGCCAAAACATCCTAGCAACACCCTAACAACCATCCAGAACACCCATGCAACACCCTAACAACCAGCCAAAAAAACCTGGCAACACCCTAACAAGCACCTAGAACACCCAGACAACTATACAGTACACCTTAGCAACTGGCCTAGCAACAAACACCATAGTAACACCCTAACAACCAGTGTTGGGAAGGTTACTTTGTGAATGTAATAGACAAGTGACCCTATTTAAAATATAATAACTATTTCAATTACTTTTTTAAAGTAATGTAACTGATTACATTTGATTACTTTTTGATTACTTTTCAAAATTTCTAACAAATTTACAGCTACTAATCATTTTGAAACATTTAAAGCAAGCAGGGTTAACCTCACAGTAACAGATGATTGTTAAACTTTCAAAATCCTTCATTACTAGAAGATTATAATCATTTAATTTTAAAGCACAGTGTCCTAAACACCAGAAACATTGGTGTCTCATATATTAGAGCAGTCACTGCAATTTATGACAGAAATCAATGTATGTGGGTGTGTGGAAAAAAAATCAGATGTAACCCCCTTTGTAATTGTTAACATTTTCATAAGTAACTGTAATTTAATTTAAAAAAAATTGTCAGTAATTGCAATTACATTTCTTTTGGGTAACACTTTATTTTACGGTGTCCTTGTTACACGTTACATGTACTTACTATTATAATTGTAGAAGAGGAAATTCAACTGCGCCATCTGCTGGACACTCTCAGGCATCCAGGTTAACAAGCATCCCGGCCACAGTAGTTATCATGCACCGATCACGTGAAGGGACAGCCAATCGAATAACCGCATTGTCTGACGACTGTTAAAATATATTCCTTTTGGGATTTTGCTCTGTCAGAAAGATATGGTTCGTGTGTTTTCTCCTGATTCCTTGTTGTGTGCGTTAATGACCAAAAACCACACACACACACACATATAGCCACACGACCATGCACAAGTTCGTATAAACCAATGTAACCAGTAAACTTGTTGGACATTAAAGTAAACTAACTGGAGTTCCTGTCTCCGTGTCCTTACTGACACTCCATGGCGATGACCAAGTATACTTAAGAACCATCACACCTTCCCTACAATAATAACAATAAAATATGCATAATTACATGAAAGCAAACCAAAGCCAAACCAATCCTTACCCTAACCATATAAACTACTTGTAGTTAATTAATATTACTCAGTACTTAAATGTATAATTACACTGTAATAAGGACACCTTAAAATAAAGTGTAACCTTGTAATAAAATAAAGTGTAAATAAAGTGCAAAAATAAAGTTTAGTTACTTCCCAACACTACCAACAACCGTTTAGAACACACTGGCAACCACTCAAAACACTACCTTTTTCAACCACTTAACAAGGCAGTCACTTTAAACTACAAACCGCATTTCACACAACTGCAAAAGTATTTCAAATTGACAAGCTCAAAATAACCATTAGACTTTCAGCCAAAGCTTGTCAGTTTATCAGGCCAGAAATCGTTTCATAGCTGCTACAATGGTGCTGAATACTGAACCTCTAAATAATCTATAATGATTCTTTGAAAGTTCCCAAAAAGGATTCTTCTGAACAAAGAGCGACTCAAGAGACTTGAACACATGCTGTCACTCCTGTGTGACTGTCTGGACAAAAACAGGATGGCCACGCTGTTCCACAATGACACACACACACACACTTTACTGTGCAGCTGTTTACACAGATGGAGGCTGGAAGGGGTGAGTTTGATCTAAATTAGCACAAAATAACATCAAAAATGCATAGACAGATTTTTAACTCTTTAGAGTTTCAAAACAACATGAGTAAACAGAGGGACAAAGCAGTCCACCTCATTCTTATCTGAATAACCTTGAGCGCTTTCTGTCCCAGACAACAACACCACAGTATAACTGTCTGTGGCTGAAGTTATGCTCATATAAGAAGAGTAAATCACAATAAAACTAACATTGCACAGTTACTTATACTAGTCTAGTAGAAATATATACTATATATTATTTATATTAAATATTATCATTTATATATATATATATATATATATATATATATATATATATATAATATAAAGTGATTAAATATCCTGGAATGAAAGAAGCATTTTTATAAATTGGTGTATTGATCAAGTGCAGCACCATAGACAGCGATTAAAAAAAAAATCAGTCATGATTTCATATGCTCATCTAATTATTTTCTCCGTTCCTTCGTTAAGTTACAATATCCTGGAAAACATTACCTTCTTTCAGCTTCTTTTTGCAAACTAACGTTCCTCCCAGTTTTCCCAGCAGCGACTCATCCTTCTTCATCTTGCCCGTCTGTCCAGATGGTTTGGTGGGGTTCACGGCCATCTGCTCCGCTGCGGCTTCAGTCACAGAAACCGAAGAATGGAAGAATGAGAAGTTAGAATTAACTATGAGGGGCGGGGCATAGTGGCCCGAATCTGGTCTCTGATTGGTCAGGTATGATGTGCTAAATTATTATTTTACTGTTTTTACTCTTTACTATGTATTTTCAACTGAACAGACACTACATTCACTCAGTGTCATTTATCATGTGCAAAATATTTTATAGATTGGCGCTAAGGATAAGCGGCAAAGTCACGTGGTACAGGTTACTTTTCTCAGCGGTGACTGAAAAATTTAGTTTTTACAGCTTTATATAATTTGTTTATGCTTGTTTACCGGGTATTAATAAGAATTAATAGACATTATTCAGAGTAAGGCCATGTTTAATGTTTAACAGGAATGAAAACGAGGCTGTGAGTGTGTACAACTGACTGCGGTGTAGTTTAACAAGAGGCCAACAGTTCAACTAACGAAACAAATTTAATCTTTCAGTAGACAAAATCACGTGATATAGTACTTCTATATATCTGTCAAGACATTGTACAAAACAATGTCAAATTCTATATGACGCCTAACCTGATTAAAGTCTACCGGTTTAGGTGAGCATACCATTAAACAATAAAACAAATATCCCCAATAAGACAGAAAAAGTTCTAGATGCGATTCTGAATTGAGGATTCTGGCCATTTAGCGCCCCCTTGTGGGCATCGATTTTAATCCAGTTGTAAACTGGTAACATTACCATCCTGTGGGTTCTGAAAAGCATCCCATGCAAACAATACAGATCATGAAAAGCAATAGCAAACCTTTGAAAACAGATGATAATGTTGATATATCTCTAATACTACTTGATGATAATCGTCTAATAATAACTAATGAAAAACAAAGATTCAGGAAATGAGAAAATATAAATTGCATAGGCCTACTCACTGTTTTCTCTGGGTGCGGTGGAGACTTTAACAGAAAGCAGCGCAGATGTATAATATCAGTAAAACAGGAAGTATGAGAACATTTTCACTGCAGATATATTTTGAGTCAGGCATAGTCATAGAAAGATACTAAAGACACTTATAACACACATCCAACTAACTAAGACCTCTATTGTTATTACAGTATATACAGGTACATCTCCAAAAAATTGAATATCGTGAAAAACTGCATTTTTTTGCAACTTATTTCAAAAAGTGAAACTTTCATATTTATTTTAGATTCATTGCAAGTAAAGCAAGACATTTCAAACGTTTTTTGTTTTGTTTTAATTTTGATGGTTAAAGCTAAATCCAGTATCTCAAAATATTTGAATATTTTCTAAGATCAATCAAAAAAAGGATTTGCAAAGCAGAAAAGTTCAAGTTCTTTAAAGTATGTTAATTTATGCACTCAATGCTTTGTCAGGGCTCCCTACATTTCACTGCTGGTTATACTCTGTATAATTGTGTATGTGACAAATACAAATCTTGAATCTTTAGCACAAACTCTAGCACAGGACATTCAGCTTGTGTGCAGTTTCTGTCTGGCCAAAAACAGACCGAATTCGCATGCCCTGCTGTAAATTTTGACCGGTTGATGAAAAACAAGCTTATGTGGATTCTACACATTTAAACAATTCAGATAAGTTATCTAGAATTATTTATGGAGCAGATAAAATACATATAATCATTTATTAATCAATTATCATTTCGTAAAACAGTGATAGCAATATTAGAAACTACTAAAATTTTATAATTGACTTAAATCTGCAATTATTACACTTTGGTTGCAATACTAAAACACATAATCTGTTGTGTTCATTTAGCATCATTGAAATTCTATATTATGAATTTGTTTTTATTTGTGTATTTTTCATTTTAATTTTAGTAAGTTTTAGCAATTTTTGTGTTTTGTCATTTTATTAGTTATTGTTTAGTTAGTTTTTATTCATTTTTAGTTTTAGCTATTTTAGTACAACAAGTTACACTTAATGAAAAAGAGCAATGTTGCTTTGGCAGCTAGCTGAAATAAAATATCAAGTAAGTTTGTTTTTCAGTTATCGCTTATTTTATTTCAAGTAACCATTTTTATGGTTTTAGTTTAGGTTTTAGTTAACTATAGCAACCCTGTTTCCCACTAATAAAAATAATGTCTGGAATAGGGTTGGGCGATGTCTACAAAATTGGCATCGAACGATGTCTGCAGTGAAACATCGCGATGGACGATGACATCGGGGGGCGGGGTGGAGTTAGGGGGTGTGCCCGAAGCCTAAATCTGTTTTCAGAACAGCAAGGAAAACAAATAACGATTGCCAACAGTTGCCTGTTACAGTACATAAAATTTCCCTTACCACATAAACAGACAGAGTAAGGAGAGATAACTGAAGCTGGTTGCACACTGGACAAGAAGAGCAGCGTCACGCCACATCTCAAACACATTTTCTATGAGCGTATGCACACCGGCGGCGCCATTCGGCATCTAGCAACGATTCAAAACAATGTAAAGATGCGGCGCTGAGCTTCTCATCCAGTGTGCGACCAGCTTGAGACGATGGCGAATGATTTGCAGATCCCGAGCACAACTGACAAACATCTGATCTTGTAAAATGTGTGGTAAGTACTGCCGCTCCATAGTATAAACAGACTAGTGTGATCTGAATCTCAAAAAGTGAAAGTGAAACTAAAAAGCAGTTTCAGTGCCAAGGCATAATAGCGGCTCCCTGATGCCCACAATTTAGACTATATACAATATAATTACCCAATAATTACTGGGATGCGGCGGATTGTGGGAGTCGTGGAATCACGATGCCGGCTCAACATCGTGATGTCTATCAGCCAACCCTAGTCTGAAATCAATATTAGTTACGTTTTTTACTATTGAAAATGTCCATTTCTGACAAGTACAAAATGCAAACCAAGTATTTCCCTGTATATTTTTAATACTCAATTATTGCGTTTCACATATTTTATACACATTTTAGAAATCAGTTTTTAAAACTAACTGGGCATATCTTGAAATAGCATTTAATTATACATCACAAAATAAGAAACTAACATCTCCAGAATGTTGAAAAAAATAAAAGATATGAAAAACAAACAAACAAACAATTTGCATAAATCAAGTATGATCATTTTAACGCTTAAGGAATAATGTGAAGATCTGTATATGGTATCAGGTGGTAATAACGCAGTGGTGAGTAGTGACTTTTTTAAGCGGGTATGCTGAGTGCTAAGATTAAAACCCCCATCACTCAAAGAGGAAAACACCGTGGCAGGTGTCGATTTAAAAGTATGCACATTCCTACCTTAGGCTATTTGTGAATTAAATTAATCTCCAATCCTTCTTCTATCGTTTCAGGTTTATCCTAGTTATTCGAATGCTAGAAAACAGCTGAATTTTCCAAATAAAAACTAAACCAAATAACGTTTACATGTAGTTACATTATGATAAGTGATATTCAGAGCGTGGGGAGATGGGGGACTCCCCCGGTCTATAAGTCTCTGCATAAAAATTTTTTTATCATTTGTTTTTTATTCCAAGTTAAAACTATCCGGATGACAATAGTAGACCATGCTAAAAAAGTTAAAAATAAATAATAATAATAATAATAATAATATCTTTAATATATTGCCAAGTAATGTTGCAAACAACAATAAAATCACAGAAGGACTTTAACTGTAAGCGACACGTATACGGAAAACAAAGGTATTGTTTCCTACTTTTTTCCTGATGTTTGTTATTATTTCAAATTTTATATACATTTTTATAAACTTTTTATTAACTACTTAGGCATGTTGACAATAACGTCTTCAATATTGTCTATGAACAGATTATGTTTTTAGTGGACTTTCAAAATTTGCTTCGCTTGAGAAAGCATGAAAAGCGCGCTACAATCCTGAGGAGTCATATGCTGCGTCCCAATTCGCATACTATCCGTCCTAAATAGTATTCGAAAATAGAATGTTTAAAAAAGTATGCCAAAGATTCACAGATGGTCTACTACTTCCGGTTAGAATTCAAAGTGCACACTCTATAACGGAGATTCGATTAGAACTACAAACACGCATAAAAACTACAAACATGGCGGATATGCGCACCCAAAGGACAGGTAGAGAAAGGGATTTGAATGATAAATAATCAATGTCTAACCTGATGAAAAAATATTTAATGTTATCCACGTTATATTTCATCTGCAGAAACACTGTGAACTTTTATGATACGTTTGGTATTTAACTTTAAAATGCATCATTATGTAACACATGAGTAGAGTTCTCCTCATTAAAAACCCGCGATGTGCTTCTTTATTTCTCTCCAATACGGTAGGAAATCAAACTAAACGAAATGTGGATTCTATTAACTGTGACAAGATGATTGACAGGGCAGTTTAAGCAGTTACAGGATTCACGTAACTAAGCAACCGAGCATCCTTTAAAGAAGCAGCTATGACAAAATACAGGTGCATCTCAATAAATTAGAATGTTGTGGAAAACTTCATTTATTTCATTAATTCAACTCAAATTGTGAAACTTGTGTATTAAATAAATTCAGTGCACACAGACTGAAGTAGTTTAAGTCTTTGGTTCTTTTAAGTGTGATGATTTAGGCTCACATTTAACAAAAACGTCTCGGGTTACGTATGCAACCCTGGTTCCCTGAAGGGAACGAGACGCTGCGTCTCTAGGCGCCCCCTCAGAGGCCAGAACTTCCACACGTAATGCGCGCGTCGCCTCTGCAACGTGCGCTGCAACAGCGAGCACTCACTCAGAGGGGAAAGAACTGCACACGCGGGCTTCCACGAGCGAGAGCGCTAGATCTGGGGAATGCAGGAGGAGATAGGGCGAACCCGTCTCCAACCTGTTCACCAGATCCCTGTTGCCATCCAGAACTCCCGGGAGCAGAGCGATCGGGGAAAAACCGTACAGACGAAGCCTCGGCCAGGTCTGTACCAAGCGTCCAGTTCAAAGGAGCTGGAGGAACTAGAGGGGCATAGCGCTGACTCTCGAGTCGCACAGCCAAAAACCTCCATATCTGCTTCACCACCTCGGGGTGAAGCATCCATTCCCCGGGCCTCAGCCCCTGCCTCGACAGGATGTCTGCTCCCACATTGAGATACCCAGGGATATAGATGGCTCTGAGCGAGCGAAGTTTGCCCTGGAACCACACAAGGATCTGGTGTGCCAGCTTGTACAAGGGGCGCGAACGCAGACCTCCCTGGTGGTTGATGTAAGAGACCACCGCTGTGCTGTCGGTGCGCACCAACACATGGTGATCTCTTAGGTCCGGGAGAAAGAACTTGAGTGCACGAAACACGGCCAACATTTCCATGGCGACCGCTCCACAGACCGCGGGCAGGGTGGCCACTCATGACCGCTCCCCAACCGGTGAGGGATGCGTCCGTCGCTAGCATTACGCGGCGACAAGAGGCTCCCAGCACCGGGCCCTGAGACAAGAACCAAGCTTGCTCCACATGTCTAAGGCACGTAGGCATCGCCGCGTGACCTTGATCATGCGAAGCGGGTTTCCCCTCGGGGAGAACCCCTTGGTCTTGAGCCACCACTGTAGGGGTCTCATGTACAGGAGGCCAAAAGTAATCACGTTGGACGCAGCTGCCATGAGCCCCAGCAGTTTCTGAAACTGCCTGACAGTGAGTGACTGGCCCTCTTTCACTCTCTTGACTGAGGTGAGGATCGACTCGCTCCGAGCAGGAGACATACGTGCCTGCATCGTGGTCGAATCCCACACCATGCCTAGATAAGTGGTTCTCTATACTGGAGAAATCCAGTATAGAGAGCTTCTCAGCTCCGCTACACTTCGGGGCGGAAGAAACTGAGAACATTGCTCGCTGGAGCCAGCTGCGCCCTGGAACTCTGGCAGACTGATCTCCCACGCCCGTAGGCTTCTTGGCCGAGAACCCCCTTAGACTTAAGAACGGTCCGCAGATCCGGCTTAGCCTTAGAGGTCCCCGACCCAGAGCGTTAGCCGCCACGGCCCCACCTCGGTGGGGTGCGAGTAGCCACGCTCTGTTTTGCGCCTCTCTAAAGAGGGGCTGGCACGCGGCGAGGGCTGCTCCCGCCTAGCAGCCCCCTGAGCTGGAGAACGGCGAGGGAGAAACCGCTGAAACGCTGACGCTTGTCTACGAGCCTCCTGGTACCTGTCGACGACCGCATTGACGGAGTCGCCGAACAGGCCAGAAGGCGCAAGCGGGGCATCCATGAGGAAAACCCTATCTTCTCCTTCTCAAAAAATCCATCATTATCCCTGTGCCAAAGAACAATAAACCCTCTTGCCTGAATGACTATCGCCCAGTTGCCCTCACATCTATAGTCATGAAGGTTTTTGAGAGACTTGTAAAGAGCCACATTTGCTCCTCCATCCCTGATACTCTGGACCCTCTTCAGTTTGCCTATCGCCCAAACAGATCCACGGACGATGCCATTTCTCACGTTCTCCACTCTTCCCTCACACACTTGGATAGCAACAATGGAAATTATGTAAGGCTGCTATTCATTGACTATAGCTCAGCTTTCAACACTATAGTCCCCATCAAGCTGGCATCTAAACTCACAGACCTCGGCCTAAACTCCTCACTCTGTGACTGGATTCAAGACTTCCTCACCGGCAGACCTCAAGTGGTGAAAGTTGGCCAGTTCACCTCAAACTCCATCACTCTGAACATAGGAGCCCCACAGGGCTGTGTCCTGAGTCCCCTGCTCTACTCTCTCTACACGCATGACTGCGTGTCCTCTCACAGCTCCACATCTATTGTCAAATTCGCTGATGATACTGTGGTTCTGGGCCTCATCTCCAACAACGATGAGACCGCATACTTGGACGAGGTAGAGAGACTCACATCATGGTGCCAGGACAACTATCTCTCTCTGAATGTGAGCAAAACTAAAGAGCTGATCATGGACTTTAGGAAGAGACAGCAGCAGCCCTACACTCCTCTTATGATCAGTGGGACCCCTGTGGAGAGGGTGAGCAGCTTCAAGTACCTCGGTGTAAACATCTCCGAGAACCTGACTTGGACTACACACATCCAAACACAGGTTAAGAAAGCCAGGCAAAGACTGTACCATCTGCGACAGCTGAGGAAATTCAGGGTCTCACCAGCAATCCTGAAAACTTTCTATTCAGGGACCATAGAAAGTGTACTGACTCAGTGCATCTCAGTGTGGTATGGAAACAGCTCCAATCAGGACTGCAAAGCACTACAGAGAGTTGTGCGCTTAGCTGAGCGCATCTCAGGGTCTGCTCTCCCCTCTCTGCAGGACATCTACCTCAAACGCTGCAAAAATAGAGCTGTCAAAATCATCAAGGACTCAAATCACCCTGGTAACCGACTATTCACTTTGCTTCCATCTGGTAAGCGCTTCCGTAGCCTGATGGCAAAAACTGAGAGACTTAGGAGGAGCTTCTTCCCCCAGGCCATCAGGCTCCTAAACTCTAACTCTGTGTCATAACATCACTTGACTCCATGTAAATATCACCATATCAATAAGCTATTCATAATTTTTCTCTACCTCATATTGCTGCTATTATATTCCCTGTACAACTTTTTTGCACATTATTTTGCACATTCCTCTTAGTACTATTTAAGTCAACAACATACTGACCTGCACATTTATATTTATATTTTGTATCCATCTTTTTATTTTATTTTATTTTTTTCTACTTTTCTTCTCTTAATATTTGTATACTTTATAATTGCACTGTCCTTGGAGCGGACCTGACCTACATTTCACTGCTGGTTATACTCTGTATAATTGTGTATGTGACAAATAAAACTCTTGAATCTTGAATCCTTCATGTCAGATAGGGTCGACCACAGACAGCGTTTCTAGGGAGCTCAGAGACCAACTTATATTTCAATCAAGTTGAGCCCCAATCCCTCATCCAGCTCTCTAAGCAGGTACGTCAGCTTGGTGCGCCTGCAACACTCTCTTTCTTTTCTTTTTTTTTCCCCCCGGTGTGCAGACACGCACCAGCCTGACCTGCAGCCGCGAGCCTTCAGAGACAACGCCACGCAAGGGGACAGATAGCTCGCGAGCGTCTGTTCCACCCGGGGCATCGCTCTGATATGAATGAGAATACATAACTCACGCGTCGCCTCGGCAACGCGCGCTGCGATCCCCGCACTCACACTCGCCACAGTGCCTGAGCAGCGGCGGGAATGTGAGATGTACAGCGGAGAGAAACACAATCAGCCCCCTTTTTTTCGAGCTGACTGCGCGCCATTCTCATTATTAATATGCTTGTGCAAGCACTGTTTCATTGACGCGTCCACCTCCTCGGAGGACGAGGACAGGTCTAGGGAAGGGAAGAGGATAGGGGCTCGCCCGCCTTCCTACAGCGCTAGTGAAACTCACTCCTCTCTTTTTTTTTTTTTTTTTTTTTTTAAAGAGAGCCTTCAGAGAGCAGGCATAAGAATTGAAAAAGCTCACAAACGGGCAGTCAGCTCCCTCGAGAGCTGAATCTGCGCGCTCTGCTCTCAAGCAGACCACACACAGACTGCGTGTATCCCAAGCAGTGATATAATGTGTGCAGGGAGGAACACACAGCCCGAATGCGATCTGCTATCACCCCAGTGCTTGCGCATATTGCTGGAGCCTATTCAAGTGATTGTGCAGGACAAACAACACTAAATAAGACTCACAACATGCAAAGACAATACACACAGACAGAGAAGCGGTTGCTGAATGACGAAAAGCAAACGCCGGCTCCACCGCACGTGCTTATATGCTTTCCGGTCAGTGACGTCACCCGCCTATGACGTCTCGCCCTTTCATTGGACATTTTTACACTCTGGTTCAGAGCGCGGTCACGCTGAAGGCGTTCCCCGTAGCGTTCGACGCAGCTCGAGTTCCTGGAAAGGAACCCACCAATTCATTATCTCAACAAATTAGAATACTTCATAAGACCAATAAAATAAACATTTTTAGTGAATTGTTGGCCTTCTGGAAAGTATGTTCATTTACTGTATATGTACTCAATACTTGGTAGGGGCTCCTTTTGCTTTAATTACTGCATCAATGTGGCGTGGCATGGAGGTAATCAGCCTGTGGCACTGCTCAGGTGTAATGAAAGCCCAGGTTGCTTTGATAGCTGCCTTCAGGTCATCTGCATTGTTGGGTCTGGTGTCTCTCATCTTCTCTTGACAATACACTATAGATTCTCTATGGGGTTCAGGTCAGGCGAGTTTGCTTGTTTCAAGCACAGTATAACATCATGGCCGTTGAACCAGCTTTTGGTATCTTTGGCACTGTGGGCAGGTGCCCTGCTGGAAAATGAAATCAGCATCTCCATAAAGCTTGTCAGCAGAAGTAAGCATGAAGTGCTCTAAAATCTCCTGGTAGATGGCTGCGTTGACTGTGGACTTCAGAAAACACAGTGGACCAACACCAGCAGATGACATGGCAGCCCAAATCATCACTGACTGTGGAAACTTCACACTGGACTTCAAGCAGCATGGATTCTGTGCCTCTCCAGTCTTCCTCCAGACTCTGGGACCTTGATTTACAAATGAAATGCTAAATTTACTTTCATCTGAAAAGAGGACTTTGGACCACTGAGCAACAGTCCAGTTCTTTTTCTCCACAGCCCAGGTAAGACTCTTCTGACATTGTCTCTGGTTCAGAAGTGGCTTGGTAGCCCTTTTCCTGAAGACGTCTGAGCGTGGTGACTCTTGATGCACTGACTCCATCTTCAGTCCACTCCTTGTGAAGCTCTCCCAAGTGTTTGAATCAGCTTTGCTTGAAGGGATTCTCAAGCTTGTGGTCATCCCTGTTGTTTGTGCACCTTTTCCTACCCAAATTCTTCCTTCCAGTCAACTTTGCATTTAATATGCTTTGATACAGCACTCTGTAAACAGCCACACCTATAATGACCCTCTGTGACTTACCCTCTTTGTGGAGGGCGTCAATGTTCGTCTTAGATCATTGCCAAGTCAGAAGTCTTCCCGATTATTGTGGTTTCAAAGAACAAGAGATACCCTGAATTTATACTGTAGAGATGGTCATTAATTGAAACTCAAATGTAAATTTTCATCAAAATTAAAACAAAAAAAAACTTTTGAAGTGTTTATTTTACATGTAATGAATCTAAAAAATATGAAAGTTCCACTTTTTGAAATAAGTTAAGAAAAAATGAACTTTTTCACGATATTCTAATTTTCTGAGATGCTTTAAATCACATCTCAAATGATAAGGTATCAACTTATAATCATGTTTATATTAATTAGCTCATGAACTCATTCTCTCAGACGGCCTGGGTATGCGGTACATTCGCATCTTAACATTATCTGGACGGAACGCCACTGTGGTAACGTGACTTTGACCACCATACAGAATGATTTTCAAATTTTTTGCACCTTTTTATTTGCATACAAAACTGTAACGTACTTCATTGAACGCTATTATGTCTAAAATAAACAGTATAACATGAGACTTTTGTAAGAGTCGTTCAGTAAGTGATGAGATGATTTACTCTGTCCAGAGCAGTTTATAACAGCTCATCTCCTCAAAGATCAGTGCGCTTCCTGACGCCATTTAAACACTCCACTCTGGATTTCAACGAAAAACAACTGATTAATAACTTTAAATCCCTGTAAATTACAATTTCAATCACGCACGGGAAAGCAGAACAGTTCAAAGTCCTCTCAAAGCGTTTCTTTTTCGTCGCTCGGTGAACGAGGAGCGGATGTTGCATTACTAAACAACATTACTACATAAATAAAAATAAAACATAAATGCTACACTACCTATCTTTTGGAAGAGACTTATTTATATTATTTGAATTATTTTGTAAAGCCTTGTGCAATGTTATTACTAACCATTTGCTTGTGCATTTTTCTTTTTTGTTAATGCAACGTTTGTTTTTTTAAATAAATGTATATAGTAATTCTGAATACAATGGGTATTTTAATGTCAGTCTTTTGCGGTTACTTGACACATTTCATATTCACCAAATTTGGATGTCTCTGCACTTCTCTGGGTCTTGTCTTTTTTTTATATATATATAAAAACACGTTTAACACTCTCAGTGGATGTATTTCTTTCTAACAATGTCCAGCAACATACAATTCACAAGCATCAGAGCAAAACTCTGTATTTTTTCTGAAATCCATTAATATATTAAACACAACGTAATTTCCATGTCTCAAATGTGAATTTGAACAGTATATACATAGCTGCAAGCAGCAATAACTGGAGTTCAAGCACTTAAGGTGGTCTTGGCCAACCTGGATGTATGTCTGACACACACAAACACACACACACACACACAAAGATACATTAAATGATTTAACTAGTATGTTAATACTCTATAAGCATATTTACACACACACACAGACATACATGCACACACATTTTGTTGCAGAGATGTATATTTGAAATAAATGATAAGTGACAATACTTATTGCAAGTCTTCTCTTTTTAAGAGTTTATGATTCAGGTACTGTAATCATAATCTGGCATAATTGTAAAAAAAAAAAACTGATAGCTACAGGGTTTCTGCTGGATTTTTAAGATCAAATTTAAGACTTTTTAAGACCTGCACAAATAAAATGAATTAAAATTAATAAATTGCAGTTTGTTTTGGACATAGCTTAATTTTGCGGAAAAAACGTACCTTGCAGCGCGAATCGGATTTTTTTAGGCTTTTGACCGCCTTGACCCAAGGATTCCAAAAATGTATTTTTTTTTTTAGTCTACGACAAGCGGTTTAGGGGCTAAGAGCGATTTCGCATTTTTGTTCGCTGTAGCGCCCCCCATAGGCCGATTGGGGCGAGCCTTGGTATCTGACAAGAAGGCTGGACTACTACCATCTGACCAAGTTTCAGCTCTCTAGGCCTTACGGTTTGTTCTGCATGATCAGTTTTAGGGAAGAATAATAATAATAAAAATCCTAAATTACAATAGTGTTTCAGCACTTCGTGCTTGAACCCCTAAAAATGAAGACAAGGTAAAAATAGTTTTCCAAGACAGTTTTAATGCACATTATTTAACTTATACATACCTCATTATCACATGGTACCACTAACATTTATGCTCACTGTTAGGATGATGTGGTTAGGATGGACCTAAATGACAAAGCACAATTTTCTGATGACAGAATAAAAAAAAAAAGCTAAAGATTTTATATTTCTTAAAAAGAGCTACTAAAAATCCACTTGGAGTATAAGTGTTAGAGCAAAATCACAAATAGAAAGGTATGCAATCAATAAGAACAATGCTTAAAACCATCTACAAACATAATTATGTATATAAAAAAAAAGTGTAATCAGTGCGAAAATATTTGAAAATAATATAAATCCATCCAAATACAACCTATTAGAAATTTGCAATGGCCCATATGAGAATTATTTCTCCTTTGTCCATGTTTTTAAAAGCTATGGTTAATGCATCTGGTTAACACATCTTTTACTGTATATGTTACTATATATACTTTACTATATACTGTACTGTATAATTAATATATAAACACTGTAACTACAATTAAGGAGTAACACTTTTTGGTCAATTTTGAAGGTTTTTGTCATGTTTAAATGAATTTTAAGCAAAAAAAATTCATATGACAAACACTGAAAGCTATAAACACACATACTGATGATTTATGAAGTGAACAAATATATTGTTAAACAGTTATTTGTAGATTAGCAGCCTTTCTTTGGCAAATTATTCTGGCTTGGCACACATGCTGTTTTAATCCATTTGGGTCTGTTGTTGATGAAGTTAGAAAAGCCATGGTGTAAACTTATTAATATATATGTGCATACATATGTGTATGTGTGTTGGGCAGTTATTTGGCACTGGATGTAGAAACACTGATGTCTTCAGATTCCCAGAGTCTCTTTGGTCACCTGACATCCAAGCAGGACATTCCCCACACACACACACTGAGACAGATCGCCCACTGAAACACACACACACACACACACACACAAATCATCAGTGTGTCAGAGAACTGAAGAGATTTGCTCAAGCGTCTCTTGATGAACGCTGACTGAATGAATGTGGTCTGGAATGGAGATCTCACCTTTCTGAGAGCCGATCCATGACGCTGCCTTCATGGCCACAAACTGCCACTCCATCTGCTGCTCTATTTTACAGCCGTATAACCAGATCAGAGCCAGGAGAGTGGCCCATACTGACCCATCCACCTGTGTACAAACCATCATCCACTGCATTAGTTACTGGACACTGCACACAATCATCACTATCTTATTATTTCATCACATCTCTCACCTGTGCTGGTTTCTGATTGGTCAGCTCATCCTCCGTCTTCCCAAACACATCAGCCAGTGTGGCGTCCAGATCCCAGCAGCCGGACGCCTTCTGGAGAGAAACCAGCTGCAGTAACGGGTTCTTCTGGAGCTCAGGAGCAGCTGAACACAAACAATAAATATAAAAGAATGACAATAAACAATAAAAAATAATAAATATAATAAAAATCAATATATAATGTTAATAAAATTAAATAAATACCTATAAAACAATGTGAATTTTATAACCAACTACACTCGTCAAATGTATGCTAAATGAGTCAATTAACATCTTGTAAAGTGAAAAGCTACGTTTGTAAGAAACTGCTTCATCGTCAAGGTGTTTTAACTTTAACAGTCACTTCTGGCCAAAATATGTGTCCATAATAACCATAAGCATCCATAGTAACGCTTCATCTAATGATAAAGTTCATCATCTATTGTCCTCTCACATCAAAATCCAATGACATAATTCTTTAAAAATGTTTTGGACTTTTCATATGTGAACGGTGCTTGATCTGTGCATATTTCTCTCCTGATTCAAACGAGACGACTTTAAAGATGACTCGTATTTTAGCCGAAAACAAAGGTTTGAAGAAGGTTTGTTTCATACAAACACACAGCTTTTCACGTCTTAAGATGTTAACTGATGAACTGGAGTGGTGTGGGTTACTTATGGATTATTATGATGTTTTTATCAGCTGTTTGGACTCTCATTCTGACGGCACCCATTCACTGCAGAGGATCCACTGCAATGCTACATTTCACCAAATCTGATGAAGAAACAAACTCATCTACATGTTAGATGGCATGAGGGTGAATCATTTTCAGGGTGAACTATTCCTCTAAGTTTTAAACTACACAGTTTTCAGAAGCCAGTACTTTTCAAACATAACAATTGTGTCCATCTTCTGTGTGTGTGTGTGTGTGTGTGTGTGTGTATACCATCACTTTTGCTTTCAGAGTCTGTCTGATCAGACGGGGCATTCACAGTCTTAGAACCACAATGGAAGAAATTCTGGATCTCTGCAAATGACAACAATGATCGTTAACCATGAGGTGATGCTGCATTTGTATTTCACATTTAGTGAGCTTTAGTGACGCTGTGTAATCATTGTGTTACTTGTCATGAATCCAGTCTTCTGTTCGGGTGTAGTCACTGAAAAAATAGAAAAGATCTCTCAAATGAAAACTGTTTTTCTTACTCTTTTCAGAACAAGGATTAACACAACAGACAGAACATTTCCACAGATATGAACATATTATGACTGTGAATGTTTATTTGAGCTGGTTACTTCTCTGCTTTTCCTTCACAATTTAAAAAAATGATTTATTCTCTACATTTGAGTATGCTTACCTTCTGGTACCCAGTTAGACATTCTTAAGAATGCTCGCTCTGTGAACGCCATCATTTTTGAGCAGTGAAATGATTGTTCATCTGCATAAACGGTCAAAACATTCAGACATTAATGAACAACAACAAAAAAAAAAAACAACAACAAAAAAAAAAAAAAATATATATATATATATATATATATATATATATACATATATACACACATATATGTGTGTGTGTGTGTGTGTGTGTGTGTGTGTATGTGTGTGTAAATAAGCAAAACAACCATGCAAACAAGAACGGCTCCTTAAGACTTTGTTCTCTTACGTGCAGATACACGAAACTCGCGGGGTGCTATGCGATCTGAAATAAAAAATAACACAGGAAAGTATCATATATTATTATATTACTTGTTTATGAAACTTAAATTATGACAAGCATAAGTGTGTTTAAAGTTCAAGTTTAATCAAGTTTTGACTGGAGGTGTGTATCAATACATACAATTAACAGACTGTTGTTTGTCATGAACTGAGAAATCTAAATCCCTTGATCTTTTGACATATAAGAGGTTATTGCACTATAAAAACATCCTCAAATTCCGTGGGAAGTTGTGGCCTAATGGTTAGAGAGTCGGACTCGTAATCCAAAGGTTGCGGGTTCGAGTCTCGGGCCGGCAGGAATTGTAGGTGGGGGGAGTGAATGTCCAGCGCTCTCTCCACCCTCAATACCACGACTGAGGAGCCCTTGAGCAAGGCACCGAACCTCCAACTGCTCCCGGGCGCCGCAGCATAAAAATGGCTGCCCACTGCTCCGGGTGTGTGTTCACGGTGTGTGTGTGTTCACTGCTGTTTGTGTGCACGTTGGATGGGTTAAATGCAGAGCACGAATTCCGAGTATGGGTCACCATACTTGGCTGTATGTCACTTCACTTCACTTCACTAAGTTTCCCAGATAGCACACGTACGTCTGCAAGATGTCTGTTAAAGATCTCTTGATCTGGAAAGCATCTGCTGTCTACAAACGTCTGGCAGACGTCTTTCAGATGTCAGTTTTACATACACATTCTAAATCATAAACATCTTAAAGACATCTAATAGACGTCTATTTGACATCTAAAAGGAAACGTCCTATAGACGTATTGTAGATGAGCAAACACCCTAAATAATACGTCTTGCAGATGTAAATGCAGACATCAAATAGACATCGGAGATGTACGTGTGCTATCAGGGTTCAGAACTCAAAACTTTCTCGTTAGTCTCTATGATGTAAGTGTGGATAAGCACCGCCTCCGCAGAAGAAGATCAACTCCTGCTTCAACATCACTGCCTGTTTAGCCCCGCCCACTGATTCGTGCATGTAGTGTAAATAACGAAAGGCAAACGCATAGGTCTACGCAGAAACCAAATAATAAAGATGGCTCCGAAGATTATTAGCGTTATATAATTCCATAACAAGAGTGGATGAACTATTTTTAATGAAGCATCAGTAAGAACTCGGTCCTTTGTTCACTTCATTTTAGCGCAGATTCATTTACAAACAAGGCACAATTCCACACAGGAGTTTCAGAAAGATTGAAACTAAAATACGATGCTGTTCTGACTATATTGGTTCCGACAGTAATGTAACGCAACACAAGTGTGAGTAACTGTTTTATTACCTGATCACTATTGCTTTGTCTGCTAAACAGATCGTTTGATATGAGTATTTATGTGTTTTTAATCTAAATCACAGCAGCGTCCATCTGTGAAGGATTTGAAACATCTTGCCAAAGGACTGCTGATGAAAATTTGCCGACTGCCTAAACATTGGCACATTTACGGAAATGTGAAGTGAGTGAAGTGACATACTGCTAAGTATGGTGACCATACTCGGAATTCGTGCTCTGCATTTAACCCATCCAACGTGCACACACACACACACACAGCAGTGAACACACACACACCGTGAACACACACCCGGAGCAGTGGGCAGCCATTTATGCTGCGGCGCCCGGGGAGCAGTTGGGGGTTCGGTGCCTTGCCCAAGGGCACCTCAGTCGTGGTATTGAGGGTGGAGAGAGCGCTGGACATTCACTCCCCCCACCTACAATCCCTGACGGCCCGAGACTCGAACCTGCAACCTTTGGATTACGGGTCCAACTCTCTAACCATTAGGCCATGAAATGTTGATTAATGTGTGTTGTCCTTATAAATAAATAAATTTAAAAAAGGATGTTGGCTGTCAAACATACACAAGTGTTAGCCAATCATAGCAGTGGGTGTTTACTTCCGAGTTTACAATCCGTCACGCCTATTCGTTCTTTTTTTATTTTTTTTTTATTTATTTTTTTTGTGACGTATTGTCAAGTATGGTGACCCATACTCGAAATTGGTGCTCTGCGTTTAACCCATCCAAGTGCACACACACAGCAGTGAGTAGTGAACAAATGCACACACACACACACACACACCGTGAACACACACCCGAAGCAGTGGGCAGCCATGCTGCGGCGCCCGGGGAGCAGTTGGGGGTTCGGTGCCTTGCTCAAGGGCACCTCAGTCGTGGTATTGAGGGTGGAGAGAGCGCTGGACATTCACTCCCCCCACCTACAATCCCTGCTGGCCGGGGGCTCGACCTCGCAACCTTTCGATTACGAGTCCGACTCTCTAACCATTAGGCCACGACTTTCTGATGAGGGAGGTTAAAAACAGGACAGAAATTAGCCTATTACTTCTAAATTATGATGTTTTTTTTACATAAAAATCTTGATAACATAAGTGGACCTCAGAGAACAGTACAAAATAAAAAAATTCAGTTCATGATCCTTGAACACAGTGGCATCAAATGTCCTTGAAGCAAATCTGAAAAACATTTGATTTTACTGAGGTACATATTTTTTAATCATTTCTTGGGTCAAGAAAGAGTCAGAACTTGCAATACATTTCTTCCTCTCCTACCGCAAAACACTTGCTGTGGCTGAATATGCTTTAATTTGCCACAAGGACGCTTTCCTGTCACATATCAAGCTGATGGAATGCAAGTGTTCTCATGCCATGTGAAATCAGGGTGATGAGGAAAATCTTTATGCTTAAATGACATATTATTGTTTGTCTTACCATATTGTATGTTTGTCGTGTCAATTTCTAAAGACAAATCTGAAAAACATTTGATTTCACATCTCAATCTAAACATTAAATAGTCAAGTGACAGTAAAAGTGATGTATACACACACAATGCTTGCACTAACTGTATGTCTGCACTCTTCTCTGCACCAGGGGTCCTTTCACAGTCTGTCTGCTGTCTTTATTAACAGCAATGAAGGCTGTATGAACACTGCTCACTCCTGCCTGAACACTGAGCTCCACCATCCTGCTCCTGATGCCCTCAACATCTGCAGGACCTGACCTCTCCTCCTGCTCCAGAGAACGGATCAGGGTCCGAGCCGCCAGCCGGTGAATGGACAATCTGCAGAAACAAGGAAGAAAACTGTGAATTATTGTTGGCTTAGAAAAGTAAAGACCTGATTCAACTGCAACTGAAAATCTAAAATAATTAAATAGAATTTATTTTAATTTAACAAAAGTAATGCACTACTTTATTGTGTCATTTACTATAAAAAGAACTGATTATATTTTTTTGGGAATAAACTACAATAAATAAATAAAGCATTACTTATTTGACAGTAAGTAGCTGCACAGATATTAATTCTGGACAATAACAATAAGCCAAGAATTATTATTATAAAGTTACAGCTGAAAACCAATAAATGGCTGATATTAAAAAGCTACATTATTCTGTCTAAAAAACAATACACTAAACTGATAATCACTTTAGGTATTACAATATGCATTCATAAATACTGTATGGCTAACTATTAATTTTACAAATTAAAAAGTTTAAAGAATTAAGTCCTCATTTAATAAAGGTGAGAGGTTGAATGGGGCATAAATTAGTAATAAATTTACTTACACTATAAAATAATTACCGTTCCAAACAATATTGGTCAACTTGATTCATATCAAATAAATCAATGATATGGGCCTGGTATATTATGCATCCATATGATTATGATATTATGGTGTAAATTTACCCATTTGTGATACTTGTACTGATTATAATTCTGCAGTGAAAATTATATAAATTAACTGGCAACAAAAGGATTTATTTATAGTTTCATCAACTAAAAGGTATCTTAGGAGAGTTGGTCTGAAGCAAAAATGGAGCTGTTGTTGTCTGTCTATATGTGTGTTTGTGAGTTTTACCCTGTTTCTACAGTTGGTTTGAGGCAGAAGTGGAGCTGGTTTGTTACTGGTTGATCTTTAAGACTGTATTTGACTGACACTGATGCCTCAGAGCCTCCTGAACTCTATGAGAGAGAAAAGGCAGATTTATATAATCTAAACAAATGAGACACAGTGTCTGTATGTCATTAAAGCATCACATGCTAAATCATCTCACCTCTCCTTTAAGTTGGGCATACATGAGTGCCCTTTGACCCTGGAAGAGCACACTGATGGGTGGAGACAGTGTGTCAACAGTAACACCGTCTGGAAGGGTCCAATCCACAGAGATATTAAGCACAGCGGGCTGCAGCGCAAACCTGAGCGACTGCATCACCTGATATAGTTTGAAGAGAAAGAGAAACCATTGAGACATTTGACTAGGAAACATTTGTGTCTGTGAAATCCAGTGGAGAGCTTTACTTTGGGCTGCATGCGGTCGGTGTCTGTGATGAACTGAGCGTGACCAGATCCCTCCCTGGCCATTCCTGTGATGAGGGCGGCACTCGCACCCTCACCGATCCCGAATGAGAAACACCTGAAGACACAATAAACTCTGTTACTGTTAGTGATGAAGATATGAATGATGGACAGATCAAACCCAGCAGACCTTTACCTGTGAGAGTGAGCGTGACTTTTCACCAGATCCAGCACCTCTTTAGTGTTTCCCACCCCTCCATCAGTGAAGATGAACAGCTGAAGACAGAAAACAAATCTGATAAGCCTTGTTATACTTTCATATGAATGCGTTGTTCAGGTGCACATTGAGGTGTTGAACCTGTCTGGGGTGATCGGGGTAACAGCGCTGACTGTAGATGTGTTTTAGAGGCTGTAAAATCTCTGTGCCGCCCATGTCTGCTCGTATTTCCTTCACTCTCTTCAGAGCCTTATCCATTGTTTTCTGCTTGTACACAACACTCTGACTGCAAAGACAAACAGAAGCACATCTCATCTCCACTGACACATTTAAATACTGAATATCTATGAATGAAGATCTAGACACTAACGGGAAGAAGGACTCAAAATGAGTGCCAAATCCATAGATATTGAAGTAGCATCCCATGGGCAGACTCTTCAACAGTAACAGCAGAGTGTCCTACAGAGAGACATGGACAGAAAGTGAAAGTGAGATCAAAACTATAGTATTTACTACAGTATGCAAAATACAGCATAACTATTTTATTTACTTTCCTAATGCGCATTCCTAGTTTTATTGTGCACAAAGAAAAAATGGTTTGTCTTTAATCTTTCATCAAAACATAATAACAAATTCTTCCTCTGACCTCACAAATCCTTCTTACTTTTCAATCTTTTCCCTCTAACCACTTTACTTGAATCTGATATGAAATAGAGATGGAAAAAATACAGACCCAGACTACATTATTCTTCATTAAATGTCTTGTTTTCCTCAGAAATGTCACAAAATAGAACTAAAATTGGTTGTGAATCAAGTTTCATGATGAATTTAAATGTGTCTCCTCTCAATACATTTAAATAAATGCTGTTTTAAACCTTAAATCTTACCTTTGCACTTTCTATGGGCATCTGTGCTCCCTTCCCATCATGCATCTGGCATCCCATACTGCCTGATCTGTCAATCACAAAAACAAACTCACCTCGAGTTAGGGTTAACTCTGGGAACTCTGGGTACAAACTTATCATGACCACTGGGTCCCTCATCAGAGAACCTGGCAAAGAGACAAAGAGTCAGTGACAGCCTGATAACTCAATCCCATAAACCCACTTCAATCCCATAATCCTCTACCTGGTGGAGCAGTGGTCACTCCTGCCTCCACTATAGCAGAGGGCTGATGGGTATCCTGATAGTACACAAACAGCTCAACATCCTTATTAAACATGTGACCAGGACTCAGATTCACCTACACACACAAACAACACATGCATAAACCTGCTCTGCTCACACATCCAGATAAACAGATGAAGACACACAGTACCGTAGCCTGAGTGTGATCAGAGTGGAGGAACACTAGAGGATCCAGAGTGCAGTTGGACTCTAGTTTGGAGATGGGCTTTGGAGAGCTCACATGAACACTGAGAGTCAGCGTGTAGGGAACAGCTCCTGATGAAATCTCTGAGACTATACCAGCAGCTGAACCTGACACAGACACAGAGTGTGTTAGAATCAGCTTCTCTGCTCTAATAAAGTGTGTGTCAGAGCTGCTGTAGTACCTGCTGGTGTGTATCGGGGGTTGAGTACAGCCGGCAGACAGAAGCGCAGCGAGTGGTCGGCCTGCACAGCGAGCTCGGTGACATAGATGATGGTGACGGCAGCGTTCTGACCCGCCGACAGACACCCGACACTCAGTCTGAATACATCAGGACTCTCTGCACTCTCTTCCAGCAGAAACGCCTGCTGACCCGAACTCACAGCATCATCATACTGATCCCTCGCCTGCAGGATACAGTTTTGGTAAATGGTGATATGTAGTATAAATATGGAAATAAATGTTCTGTGGGTTTGTATTTGGACTCACGGTTTCTCTGTCCTGCACCTCTGCCACAATCTCCTGCTCTCCGATCTTGGCACTGAAGTGGCAGACAGCAGCATCAGCAGGCAGAGGGAAGACGAACAAGGCCTCCAGGGGGCGCTCTTCCTCATTCACATACTGCAGAGTGGAGGAGACTGTGGCTACATGATCCTGAACCAGAACCTCCACTGAGATGCTCTTCAAAGGCACTGAGTCACACAAACCAACACAGCAACACAAACACACCTCACATCATAAATAACTGAATAAAAGCGAACGGGGTGTGTGACAACAACATGCCACTGTTGAAAAAAATGTTCTTGTCCTCTAAGAAAAACATAAATTCTGTTAAATATTGAGATAGCAATAGTAATATATGTCAAAACATTTCAGCTCTCCTCCATTGCAAAAGTTTTAATTTAAGAAAAAGGTAACAGCAAACGTGAATTCATACCTGGCTCATTTTTCTCAGCCATAAGACCGCAGATCTCCATTCTGTCCATTCTGTTAGATAAAATGACAATTTACTTCAAATCGAAAGTTAAACTCAAACACCGAAACCTCTGCGTTTATATCTGCCTCAGATCTTCACGAAATGATTAAATCTGTGTTTCTGAACGCTTCTATGTGGTCAAAGTCGCTGAATCACCGCTGAGTCAGATGATCAACAGTATACTGAAGTCATACCTCACAGGGGCGTGTCTACGTGCTGGCCAGGGGTGGCACCGGCCCCCCCTGAAATTTGGCTGGCCACCCCAGGTGCCCCCCCCCCTACCAGATGTCTTGCTATAGGCTTGTTTTTAGTTTCTAACTGCATCTGGCATATCTTGGCATGTGTAAGCAGCTGTCTATGGCCGCTTTCTTCTCTTCTGTATTAATTTTAGGCATTTTAGCGTGATCTAAATGACAAATGTCGAGAGCGCATAATGTTACGCGATCACGTAATGCGCGAGCACGAATCTCTCCACTCGCAAGCGGATTTCCTTCACTCGCACAAAACTGGACGTGTGCTTTTAAATCTACATTGTTCTTTTATGAATTGGCTCGGGTCTCACTCAGATATTGTGAGTATGCTCAAACGTTATCCTCGCATCACTGAAGACCAGAAAAGCTTTTTTATATAATTCAAGTGAAGAGTAGGCTTTTTTTTTCTCACTAAATGGAAGCAAGCTGAATATAGTTAGCCTTCTCTAGTTATTAATTTTATTAATACTTATTTTAGTTAAGTGCTTAAATTGTAAATATGCATTAAATTATTTTATGTAGTACATTTGTATTTTGTTGTTTTTGTATATAGTTATAGAAGCAAATCAACCAGGTTCCAGAAATAATCACTAAGGCTGCTTCTGAAATAAGTGGGTGCTCTCTTAATGCATATTTTCACATATTGTGTCCCTTCTATTGCTATCAATATGCTGCTACTTCGAGAGCGAATCCCGCATAAATATGCAGATGTCATTCCCAAAACTTTGCAACGTGTGTGTGGGCAAAAAACAAAGTTCTACATTTTAAATGGATTGCTTAGAAAGCTTGCAAAGAGTGCTCATAACCAATAAAGCTGTCACTCTTTGTTCATCGCGATCTCACAAAGTGTGAGGACCAATGAATCTCACACTGTGCAATTAATAGCCTATATAATATAGGCCTATTAACATCGTGTATCCAACCCCTCCCCCCGGCTACCCTCTTTTAAGGCAGTGCCCCAGACTGGCCCCCCAATTTAAAATGCTCTAGACACGCCCCTGATACCTCATGAATATTAATTGAGCTGTAAGCAGATTTGATTGATGAATATTAATTGAGTTATGCTCGGAACCGAGTCTGCAGTGTTTTGATCGTGTGAAGCTTCAACAACTGAATGGATCATTCTTTAAGGTAATTTTCCTCTCGCCTTTTCGAAAAACAATCATTCTAATTCTAATGAAAAAATATTATAGTCATTTATAGTACATACTATAGTGTTTTTGAAACATAGTAAAGTACTTGAATTCATTTGTTGTGGTAATTTTAGAGTTGCTGTGGTAATATAACAACTATAGTAATATAAGCAAACTACTTTACCCAATACTGTACTAAGTTTTCTACAACTGTCTTCCTGATTCACTAAACGCCTTTTCATAATAAAAGTATCTCCACTAACTAACCGGCGCTCATTAAGCAACTTCAAATTAAAAGTCCTAAACAAAAAACACATTTAATTAAACAAGAAATACAAACTGACTTCTCAGCAGTTACACTCCCACCAAAAACACTTTCTTGTGATTTTATAACCTAATAACTTGACTCTTAACCAAAATATTATAGACTAACCTCAGAAATGGTAGGGATTCTTAATCGGCTTCAATCAGGGTAACAATTTTTTGGATGGGCCTTTCAAGGTAAGTTGGGTTTGTAACCCGTTTGCCCCTTCTATCCAGTGTAGAATCACTGATCAATAACTTCACTGTTCTGACACAGCCATCTGTGCCAGTGTGCACTTCTATCACCTTTGCTAACTTCCATTGACTGCGTGGAGCTGTGTCCTCTTTCAGAATGACAATGTTATTGATCTTTGCATTTCTATGGCGTTTGTGCCATTTCTGCCTTTGTTGAAGGTTTAGAAGATATTCCTTCCTCCAACGTGACCAGAATACATTAGCTAAAAATTGAACTTTGCGCCATCTTTTACGAAGATAAACGTCTTCGTTAACAAACTCTCCAGGTGGTGGTAAAATTACTGAAGGCTTCATAGTCAATATGTGGTTAGGCGTAAGAGGTTGTGGACCAGATGGTTCATTTAGCTGTTCTGTTGTTAAGGGTCGGCTATTTATGATAGCCATGACCTCATAGAGAAATGTTCTTAGAGAGGCACTATCCAGTCTTTGAGCTGACTGATCCAGAATGGTTGTCAAGACACTTCTTATTGTCCGAATTTGTCTCTCCCAAATGCCCCCTGTGTGACTGGCTGATGGGGTATTCATGATGAACTCACAGCCAAATTCTTTTAGGCATTCTGGATCCATTTCCTTTAGTGCTTCAGCAAATTCTCATCTTGCACCAACAAAATTAGTGCCCTGGTCAGATCGAAGTTGACGCACAGGCCCACGTATGGCGATGAAAGTACGTAGTGCGTTAATGAATGCGTCAGTGGATAAATCATCCAGCATTTCTAAATGCACAGCTCTTGAACACATACAAGTAAATAGAAGCCCATAATGCTTTAGCTCTTTTCTTCCTTCCTTGATGTAGAAAGGACCAAAGCAGTCCATTCCGCAGTACGTGAAAGGAGGAGTTGCCTCCATATGTTCCTGCGGAAGATCTGCCATCCTCTGCTCTTCAGTGGGTTTTCTAAATTTGCTGCACTTAGTACATTTGTAGATGTGTGAGGAAACTGCCTTGCTACATCCCAAGATCCAGATACCATTCGAACACAATTCGTTCGTAGTCATCCCTCTCCCTTGGTGACACACTTGTTCATGATAATGTTTAATGAGTAAGGTCGATATCTGACTGTCCTTTGGGAGAATTGCAGGATGTCTCACATGCAGGTGTAATGCAGCATGTGTTAGCCGACCTCCCACCCTGAGGATACCATGCTCATCTAAGAAGGGATTTAGCTGATGTAATTTGCTGTTGGATTTAATCTCCTTCTGATGTTTGAGACTCTGTATCACATCACAAAAGGCTGATTGTTGAACCATTTTGATAATAGTGAATTCTGCCTCCCTTCTCTCTTCAATGCTTGAGGCTTCATTGACTCTTGGATTGAGACCTTTGGCTTCCTTGGAACATCTTCTCAGTCTTGCAATAGCTTTCACCGCTCTTTTCCAATCAGAAAACTTGTTGAGCCGGTCAAGTAATGATCTTTCTTCATTTGTATGGGTATTATGAACCTGTACTTTTCGAAGCTCTGGATCATTTACTTTGATATCTCCCACCTTAACATCTTTTGGCAGTTCATTTTTCCACAGGAACTCTGGTCCTGTAAACCAATTGGAGGATATGAGCTCTTCTGCTGTAAGGCCTCTGGATGCGTAATCAGCCGGGTTCTCTTCAGAGGTCACATATCTCCATTGTTTGGCGTCAGTACTTTGTTTAATCCACTGAATGCGATTGGCCACAAAGATGTGAAATCTTTTGGCATCATTATTAATGTAAGACAAACACAAACAATCAGAAGCAAGACTCTCAATAAATACTAAGATTTAAGGCAGAGTTCCAATTGATAACACCTGTTGGTAATCAAGGTAAATCATGACCACATCATAACAGAACATCCATAAATACAAACACAACATCAGAAAAGACTAAACAAGGTAAAACAAACCAAACACTTCCCCATCCTCTTTGCGATCCACAACCGCTTTATCCCAAAAGTGATACAATTGCACAACCACATAATACACATATAAGGATTCCACTGAAGCTATATCAATAACAAACACCTTTCAATACAAAGAGTATACATATATATACACATACACATAAATAAACATATACACATATATACACACACACATATATATATATATATATATATATATACATACATACATACACATACATATCAACTAGAAACATGAGTTGAAATCAAGTTCTGAATTCAAACCCTTAGGGGAGAGAGTATTGTGTAAATATAGTACGCTTCTCTTTTTAATAAAATCTTGTTGATATCACCATCTCTCCTGGGTACTTAACCTGTTCAATTCCAATATATCTCAATGTAGAAAAGTTGTGTCTTTTTAAGTTGAAATGTACCGCTACAGGGTTTTTTTGATCATTAGTGCGAATATTGCTTTTATGTTCTGCAATCCTTGTTTTTAAAGCACGTTGTGTCTTTCCTATATAAGCTAACCCACATTGACATTTTATCATATAAATAAGATTTTTGGTCGTACATGTGATGACACCTTTAATTTTAAACTCCCTTCCTGAATGAGGATGATAAAAAAAACTAGTTTTTGTAGTGAAGTTACATTGGGCACAACGACCACAGCTATAGTTGTCCGAAGGGATAGACAGAAAGTGAGAGGGTCGTTCTACAGATGAGCTAACATCAGCTCTTACAAGATCACGTATATTGGAAGAACGTCTATGGACAAATCTTGGTGTTTTCTCAAAGATGTCACTGAGAAGAGGATCCGATTTTAAAATATACCAATGTTTGTCTATACTTTTTTATATCTGGACAGATGGGAGAATATTGAAAAGCACGTACAATGGTTTTATTTTCTGAATTTAACCATTTTTTATATAGAGTTGTCTCTTGATTTTCATTTTCAAATCTCCCAGCTGCAGACTGTATCCAATCTTCCTTGTAACCCCTCACCCTAAATCTATTAATCAAATCTGTACTTTGTTGTACATATGACTGTTCAGAGCTACAAATTCAACGAATCCGATTAAATTGACCAATAGGCAGGCTACGTTTCAACGTGGTAGGATGGTAACTCTGTCCATGTTTCGATCAGTAGGTTTTCTGAAAAGATCTGTAATAATTTTCTTACCATCCCTAATAATGCAAATATCCAAAAAACTAACACATAACTCATCATAATTGATGGTAAAGCGTAAATGTTCATTACTGGTATTGAGGAAACTATAAAATTGTAGCAACTGATTTTTAGTGCCTGACCATAACATAAAAATATCATCAATATATCTACGCCAAAGTACAATGTTTGAGAGAAAAGAGTTTTGTAAATCATTGAAGATGAAATTCAAAGTCTCCCTGTGCTGCAGAGCTTTCTTGCTTCCTGGATCAGCTGGATAGCTTCACTAACTGATCAGACACTTGTCAGCCCATCATCGACATAGAAATTTCTTTCTATGAATCTTATGGAGGTTTCACTGAAATTACCTCGGCCCTGAGCAGCGAGGTGTTTGAGTCCGTAGTTGGCACATCCGGGCGATGAGGCTGCGCCAAACAAATGTACCCTCATTCTATAGACCTGTGGCTGGGATTCTAGATCTCCTTTTTCCCACCAAAGGAATCTTAAATAGTCTTGGTCTTCAGGCTTGACATGAAATTGATTAAACATGCGCTCAATATCGCACATGATTGCCACTGGACCTTTACGAAAACGACAGAGAACACCTATAAGAGTGTTGGTTAACTCTGGACCAATTAACAGATGCTCATTGAGGGATGTACCATGGAACTTCACTGAGCAGTCAAAGACTACTCGGATTTTCCCAGGCTTTTGAGGATGATAAACCCCGTGGTGGGGAATATACCAAGCAGGGTGATTATCGATTTCTTCAACTGGGACTTTTTCAGCATCGCCTCAAGCAATTGTCTCATCCATAAAAGCTACATAGTCCTTATAGTATTTTTCATCTCTTTGTAGTCTTTTCTCTAAGCATCTGAGACGGTGCATGGCACATTCCTTATTGTTGGGCAGCTTTGGTCCATCTTCCTTGAAAGGCAAAGGCATTTCATAATGACCATTTTTCTTGAGTCTGATGCCTGTTTCCAATTTTGACAGAAAACGCAGGTCTTCTTGAGAAACATGACTATGCTCTAATGCGTTCTCAATGAAGTCAGGCTCAAGCGCTTTGATAACACTTGTTGGAGTGACTATTTCCTTGATCTGTGTTCTGCAGATATACTTAACTTCATTCCTCAGATTGAAGGAAGATGGCAGACTTGGCATCACTTGTTTCACAATGATGCGATGACTCACTCCAATGGCATCACCATAGTCTACACTGGACCTACCAACAATGCTCCAACCTAAATCTGTCCTTTGAGCAAAAGGCTGATTTTCTTTACCAGATACAATTTCTCTGGGCAGAAGAGCTTGAAGAGCTTGAGGACAATTATAGCCGATTAGGAGGCCAATATCACAAATCTGTTGAGGAGCAATTTCCACAGCTATGTGCAATAGATGTGGCCAAGCTCTTGCAGTTTTGGGTGTAGGAATGTGAGTTCTATTCGCAGGGATGAACTCTCTTGAATAAGTTGCTGGCAATGAGATGTTCTTGCCTGAATAAAATCCTCTCACTTGTAAGCCAGTTAACTTCTGACATGGAACAACTGTACCTTGCTACAGTATGCTGTAGCATTCATTAACAGTTTTGTAAATACTATAATATATACAGTATAATACACTTTACTATAGTATGGTTCAAAAACACTATATTATTTACTTTAAATTACTGTAGTATGTTTTTTTTTCTTTAGAAACGTTTCTATAGCATCAAATTGCTTTTTCCAAATTTTAACCATCTTGAAATGTTGAAAACCATATTTAGCACTCTAAACATGATTCTGCCGCTGTGAGAAAGTATCCTCAGTGATTGAGGACCAACAGCTTTAGTAAATCACTGACATTGAGTGTCCATTTTTTTGAAACTGAGATTTATACATCATCTGAAAGCTGAATAAATAATCTTTCCATTGATGTATGATGTATTTGTTATGAGGACAATATTTGGCCTAAATACAACTACAGGTCCTTCTCAAAAAATTAGCATATTGTGATAAAGTTCATTATTTTCTGTAATGTACTGATAAACATTAGACTTTCATATATTTTAGATTCATTACAACACAACTGAAGTAGTTCAAGCCTTTTATTGTTTTAATATTGATGATTTTGGCATACAGCTCATGAAAACCCCAAATTCCTATCTCAAAAAATTAACATATCTAAACAAGCTATTAACCTAATTATCTGAATCAACTAATTAACTCTAAACACCTGCAAAAGATTCCTGAGGCTTTTAAAAACTCCCAGCCTGGTTCATTACTCAAAACCGCAATCATGGGTAAGACTGCCGACCTGACTGCTGTCCAGAAGGCCATCATTGACACCCTCAAGCAAGAGGGTAAGACACAGAAAGAAATTTCTGAACGAATAGGCTGTTCCCAGAGTGCTGTATCAAGGCACCTCAGTGGGAAGTCTGTGGGAAGGAAAAAGTGTGGCAGAAAACGCAGCACAACGAGAAGAGGTGACCGGACCCTGAGGAAGATTGTGGAGAAGGACCGATTCCAGACCTTGGGGGACCTGCGGAAGCAGTGGACTGAGTCTGGAGTAGAAACATCCAGAGCCACCGTGTACAGGCGTGTGCAGGAAATGGGCTACAGGTGCCGCATTCCCCAGGTCAAGCCTACAGAGAAGCAGCACTGGACTGTTGCTCAGTGGTCCAAAGCACTTTTTTCGGAGGAAAGCAAATTTTGCATGTCATTCGGAAATCAAGGTGCCAGAGTCTGGAGGAAGACTGGGGAGAGGGAAATGCCAAAATGCCTGAAGTCCAGTGTCAAGTACCCACAGTCAGTGATGGTCTGGGGTGCCATGTCAGCTGCTGGTGTTGGTCCACTGTGTTTTATCAAGGGCAGGGTCAATGCAGCTAGCTATCAGGAGATTTTGGAGCACTTCATGCTTCCATCTGCTGAAAAGCTTTATGGAGATGAAGATTTCATTTTTCAGCACGACCTGGCACCTGCTCACATTGCCAAAACCACTGGTAAATGGTTTACTGACCATGGTATTACTGTGCGGAATTGGCCTGCCAACTCTCCTGACCTGAACCCCATAGAGAATCTGTGGGATATTGTGAAGAGAAAGTTGAGAGACGCAAGACCCAACACTCTGGATGAGCTTAAGGCCGCTATCGAAGCATCCTGGGCCTCCATAACACCTCAGCAGTGCCACAGGCTGATTGCCTCCATGCCACGCCGCATTGAAGCAGTCATTTCTGCAAAAGGATTCCCGACCAAGTATTGAGTGCATAACTGAACATAATTATTTGAAGGTTGACTTTTTTTGTATTAAAAACACTTTTCTTTTATTGGTCGGATGAAATATCCAAATTTTTTGAGATAGGAATTTTGGGTTTTCATGAGCTGTATGCCAAAATCATCAATATTAAAACAATAAAAGGCTTGAACTACTTCAGTTGTGTTGTAATGAATCTAAAATATATGAAAGTCTAATGTGTATCAGTACATTACAGAAAATAATGAACTTTATCACAATATGCTAATTTTTTGAGAAGGACCTGTATTTGAAAATCTGGAATCTGATGGTGCAAAAAAAAATTGAAATACTGAGAAAATCGCCTTTAAAGTTGTCTAAATGGAGTTCTTGGCCATGCGTATTCCTAATCAAAAATTACGTTTTAATATATTTACAGTAGGAAATTTACTAAATATCATCATGGAACATGATATTTACTTAATATCCTAATGATTTTTGGCATTAAAGAAAAATCTAATAACATGAAAACTCTAAAAACTACTCTGGACTGTTACGACCCCCTATTTAAATTAGACAGAAAGGGGAACGCAACATAAGAGCTGGACACGTGAAACCAACGTATCATAAAAAAATATTTATTTAAACCAAACAAACCATAACATAATGAAAACACGCATCCAAACCAGAAAGAAAAATAAACACAACGAAGCCATAGAAACAGCTCCAAAAATATCAGAACAACTCAAAGAAAGAAATCAACCAAAATTAGAAAAGAAACACAAAGATAATGAGGCTTGTTTGCTGGTGGCTCTCTCCCCTCTCCTATACTCCACTTCAGTGTCCTTTATATAGATCATCAGCACTCATACCATCAACAGCAGGTGTGCAGAGGCAGACCTAAACAATCAGACTCCGAGAGAGAGAAATTAGAAGGGACATGACGTCATACAGAGGACACACCCCAAAAGGCATAAGCCGTAACACTTCCCCACCAAAAGAAAAAACCTAGTCTCTTTTTTTTTTTTATCATACAAAAGAGACAGGTTCTGGGTGAAGCGATCAAATAAACCCACCAGAATAACAATACATCAACCCAGTAAATCTTAATACAAAAAACACATTACCTAGCCCCGAGAAAGGGCATCTGCCATAACATTGTCCGTTCCCTTCTTATGGTGAATATCCAGATTATATTGTTGAGCGATTAGAGCCCAGCGCATCAACCGTTGGTTATGGTTGTACATCTTATTTAAAAAAAACAACGGGTTATGGTCCGTGTAGACGACAATGGGAAAAGAACTATACCCAACGTACACATCAAAATGCTGCAAAGCAAGCAACAGAGCCAGAGTCTCCTTCTCAATAGTAGAATAATTCAATTGATAACGATTAAACTTAGCAGAAAATTAAGACACTGGATGGGACATGCCATCAGCACCATCTTGAAGCAGGATCGCTCCAACTCCAATCGCGCTGGCATCCACCTCAAGCTCGAACAAACGAGTCACGTCGGGAGCAGACAACACCGGGGCACTGCAAAGGAGAGATTTAGCACACAGAAATGCACGCTGACATTCTTCAGTCCACTCAAAAACAACTTTAGGACTACACATTTTTGCTAAGGGGGCAACCACAGTCGCAAAATTTACACAGAAACATCTGTAATAGCCAGCAATCCCTAAAAATCGTTGCAACTCTCGCTTCGTAGTAGGTACAGGGTATGCAAGAATAGCAGACACTTTTGCGTCCACAGGACGTACTTGACCATTTCCAACCTGTTTTCCCAACTACGTGACTGAAGCTTTTGCAAAGTCACATTTCTTCAAGTTTAATGTTAACGAGGCAGCTGCTAATCGACTAAACACATCGTGCAATGTGGAAATGTGATCAGCCCACATAGAAGAAAAAAGGACTACATCATCTAGATAGATGTTACAGCTCGGAACGTCACCCAAAACCATAGACATCAACCTTTGAAATGTGGCGGGAGCATTTCGCAATCCGAATGCCATCCGCGTATACTGAAAAAAACAATCAGGGGTCACAAAAGCAGAAACTTCAGAAGCACGTTCAGTTAATGGCACTTGCCAATAGCCTTTTAAAAGGTCTAATTTAGTAATGTACTGAGCAGTGCCAAGATTGTCAATACAATCCTCCATGTACGGCAATGGAAATGCGTCAGATACAGTAACGGAGTTCACTTTACGAAAGTCAGTGCAAAAACGGAATGACCCGTCCGCCTTAGGCACTAAAACACATGGTGAACTCCACGGGCTATTGCTCTTTTTAGCGAAACCATGCTGAACTAGATAATTCACTTCTTGCTTCATGATCTCCCGCTTCCCTACGGGACAGTGATACGGTGGCTGCTTTATGGGAATTGCGTTACCTACCTCAATGTCATGCTTGATGACAGAGGTCCCAGACGGAACGTCATTAAACAGTTCAGGAAAACTTTCCACCAACTCAATCACGTCTTGCTGTTGGTCACTAGATAAATGAGACAGTTGGAAAGGAAACAATTTTAAAGTTTCAGAATTTTCCAAACAACCACCATTCAACAGACCCGTGGACATATTTAAACCATCATCACCCTCCTCAATCACCCGAGTACGGGGCAACATAGATACTCGCTTCTCCTCTGGCGCCTGTGATTCACTCAGTAAAAAATTATTTTCCAGTTTCAACAGCACGAAATATTTTAACATATTCACATGGCACAAACGCGTCTTCCGACGTTTCCGTTCTGGAGTCAAGATTACATAGTCTGTGTCGCTTAGTTTACTTTGAATCACATAAGGACCAGTAAATCGGGCAGCCAGTGTAGAACCAGGTGAAGCAAGCAACACCAATATCTTCTCTCCTGGCGCAAAATGTCGTTCGACAACTCGCTTATCAAAACAACACTTCATTTTCTTTTGTGACACAGAGAGCGCTTCTTTCGCCACCGCACAAGCACTTCGCAAACGTTCACGGGTACGAGAAATAAAATCAACCACGTTACCTTTTCCAGACGAACCTGGAACAAAAAATTCATCTTTTAGGATCTTCAAAGGACCGCGCACATTGTGTCCAAAAACTAGTTCGGATGGACTAAACCCAAGTGATTCTTGTCGTGCTTCACGAAGAGCAAATAAAACCAAAGGGACCCCATCATCCCACTCATTTCCAGTCTCCAAACAATATTTTCGCAAAGCAGACTTTAAGGTTTGATGCCATCGCTCCAAAGCACCCTGTGATTCTGGATGATAAGCACTGGATGTGACATGTGACACTTTTAAAGACTTCATTACATTTTTGAAGACTTTAGACAAAAAATTCGAACCTTGATCAGTTTGAATCGTCTTTGGTAATCCGAACATAGTAAAAAACTTGATCAAAACTTTAGTGACGGATTTAGCAGTGATCTTCCGTAACGGTATCGCTTCAGGAAACCGTGTGGCAACGCACATAACCGTTAAAATAAATTGTGAACCAGATTTCTTTTTGAAAGAGGACCAACGCAATCTACAAGAATGCGCTCAAACGGTTCTCCTACAGCCGGAATAGGACGAAGGGGAGCAGGTGGCACCACCTGATTGGGCTTCCCAACTACTTGACATGTATGGCACGTTTTACAGTGTCGAGAAACGTCAGCCTTCAACCCAGGCCAAAAAAAATGTTGGAGTATCCGATTGTAGGTTTTATTTACGCCCAGGTGTCCAGACCATGGATGATCATGTGCCAAACCTAAAACATGCTGTCGAAATTTCAGCGGTACCACAATCTGATGGATCACATTCCAATCATCCGAGTTCTCATCAGTTAATGAATGAGCACTCCAATGATGCATTAACACAGTGTTGTTCCAATAAAACTGATGATTGCGCAACGGTAACACTTTGAGGTCAGCACTTACATGACATTTTTGTAGTGTGGGGTCATTTTTCTGAGCTTCAGTAAGAGAATCACACGAAACGGGCAAAAACATGTTAGGATTTGGACAAACCGCCGACTTTGGGATAGATTTAGAAGTATCCAAACCCTCACCTAAACTAATTTCCTTTTCTTTAACGACATGTTTTGCCTGAGCACGAGTCGTAACCGCACTAGCGGTTCGTGCAAGCGCATCCGGTTGCTGATCAACAAGTGGGACGTTAGTGACAGGCACAACCGGCATTACTTTGCCTCCAGCGAGATCATTCCCCATTATAAAATCAACCCCTTGGACGGGTAACGAAGAACGAACTGCTACATTGAAACACCCAGAGACTAAATTAGATGACACCCAAACGCGATAAAGAGGGACCGGTATAAAACTCATTTCTATCCCCTGTACAATAGTACTGGTATCGCACGCAGATTCCACACAAAAAGGCAGAGTATCGGACAATATAAAGGACTGAGATTCCCCTGTGTCACGCAAAATTCTTACAGCTTTCTGATCCTCAACACGACCAGTCAGAGACACAAAACCGTTAAACACGAAGGGTTTAAAACACTTGACAGGAACAGAAATCACCGGCGGCGGAGCCACAACTTTCACTAAAACTGAACCGCGGGGGTATGTCCGCGAAGCATCTACTCGCTCTTGCTTCTGTTTTAAAATTCGACACTCAGAAATTAGATGTCCCACCTTATGACAATACCCACAGTCTTTACGAGTTTTTGGGTTACTGGAGTTAGGCCTTATTTTAAAATCAAGAGGAGTAACTTAATTTTCTTTTTGTGAAGGATATCCGGACTCATACGTACGCTTTAAAAACACAGGCTTATGCATTAATGCATACTCGTCTGCCAAGACGGCTGCTTGTTGCACAGTACTAACCTTTTGTTCATTTAAATACAACGCTGTACGCTCCGGAACACAATTCTTAAATTCCTCAATAAGCAAAAGCTCTCGCAACAAATTATAATCAGTGACTTTACACGCCTTTATCCATCTGTCAAAAAGTAAACCCTTCTCACAGGCAAACTCCACATATGTCTGGGATACAGATTTTCTTGTTAAACGAAATTGTTGTCTATAGTGTTCAGGCACCAATTCATAAGCGCGAAGAATCGCATTTTTCACAGTCTCGTACTGAACACTTCCAAAGGAAGAGATGCACAAACCTCCTGCGCTTTCCCTGTCAATTTACATTGTATCATTAATGACCAGACCTCAGTTGGCCAATTTAAAGCAGAAGCTATGCGCTCAAATGCCTGAAAATAGGCCTCAACTTCTTTCTCACGAAACGGTGGAACAATTACAATATTCTTCGTCCACATTAAATGGAGATGTTGAAGGAACATTTAAAGAATCCGTTAATACAGAATTAGCGGTAAACCCATGATCATTTGGCACTGTGGTGGAATTCGGTAATACTACAACTGTATCAGACTTAGAACTAGATCTACCGTCTGATATCAACTTCTTGGATTCCCCTGAGTCGTCTCGCCTAGCCTGCAATTCCAATTGCTGCATTTTAACTTTCGTATCCGCGTCAACCCGATACAGTTCAAGTTGATGCCGCAACTCATCTTTCCACGCTTGAGCTCGGTCCTGTGTCTCTACCTGCAATCGAGCCAACTGCAATTTCAAACGCAAATCGACCTGAGAGACTGGTGACGCTTCAGTCGAAAGTGAAAAAGGTTCAAATTTAGGCATCGAAAGAGGTGGTCCTACCTCTACATCATCACCGAAGGGATGTACACCTACGTTAGCAACCGGAGTAACTGAATCGCCAACAGGAGAAGGCAGTGGGGCAATTTCCTCCTCCGCCACAGCTGCACCCGATTCTGCGGAGTCAGAAACATCATGCCAACAAACAAGCTTTTAAATCCTTCTTAAGCAAGGTTTTAGAAACAACAGGAATTTCAAAATGTTGAGAGATAAGGAACAAATCGTCCTTTCTACACGTTTCTAACGCTGCAGCACTAGGTTGATTTAAAAATTCATTCAAATCGAAAGTTGCCATAACAAATTCCTAATCAAAAACAAAAGCCTAACATAATAGTACAAACGATTCCGGACCTACCCTTACCCAACCAAAATCTAACTACGTCCTCTCTAATCTTCAGAGGGTACCAGTTGAGAGGTAAGCCTCCCCCCCCGGAATTCCTTCAAAAACAACAAACTAAAATAATAAACCAAAACAATAAATCAGTAAACCGTTGAGAGAACCGGCGCTAAACACAGTCCCCCTGGTTTACTCTACCTACCTGGAAATCGCTTGCACCGGCTTAATTAGCCTATTTGCTCATCAAATCAAAATCAAATGGACGAGCCCCCAATTTATGTTACGACCCCCTATTTAAATTAGACAGAAAGGGGAACGCAACATAAGAGCTGGACACGTGAAACCAACGTATCATAAAAAAATATTTATTTAAACCAAACAAACCATAACATAATGAAAACACGCATCCAAACCAGAAAGAAAAATAAACACAACGAAGCCATAGAAACAGCTCCAAAAATATCAGAACAACTCAAAGAAAGAAAACAACCAAAATTAGAAAGGAAACACAAAGATAATGAGGCTTGTTTGCTGGTGGCTCTCTCCCCTCTCCTATACTCCACTTCAGCGTCCTTTATATAGATCATCAGCACTCATACCATCAACCGCAGGTGTGCAGAGGCAGACCTAAACAATCAGACTCCGAGAGAGAGAAATTAGAAGGGACATGACGTCATACAGAGGACACACCCCAAAAGGCATAAGCCGTAACATGGACTCATTTAACTTTTGTTTCACAGAAAAAAATTACACTGTTCTTAAAGGGGGTGTTTTCCCTCACTCTGCCCTGGCTATACATTTTTTTACTTTAGTACATAAAACTCAAATGGTGCAGGTCACACATATTTAGAATTTTCTGTAGATTTGAGCAAATAAAATGGACTAAATGTTATGGAACAAGTAACGGATTAACAATAAATGTAACAGTATCTGTTCTTTGGTCTTCTGACAGATCAGGATGTAGAAACACTGACGTCTTCAGATTCCCAGAGTCTCTTTGGTCACCTGATATCCGAGCAGGACATTCCCCACACACACACACTGAGACAGATCACCCACTGAAACACACACACACACATACACAAATCATCAATGTGTGTCAAAGAACTGAAGATATCTGCTCAAGCGTCTCTTGATGAACGCTGACTGAATGAATGTGGTCTGGAATGGAGATCTCACCTTTCTGAGAGCCGATCCATGACGCTGCCTTCATGGCCACAAACTGCCACTCCACCTGCTGCTCTATTTTACAGCCGTATAACCAGATCAGAGCCAGGAGAGTGGCCCATACTGACCCATCCACCTGTGTACAAACCATCATCCACTGCATTAGTTACTAGACACTGTACACAATCATCGCTGTCATATTATTTCATCACATCTCTCACCTGTGCTGGTTTCTGATTGGTCAACTCATCCTCCGTCTTCCCAAACACATCAGCCAGTGTGGCATCCAGATCCCAGCAGCCGGACGCCTTTTGGAGATAAACCAGCTGCAGTAACGGGTCCTTCTGGAGCTCAGGAGCAGCTGAACAGCACAATTTGCATGTTTACTAAAATAACCGTTTTACCATTTACCGCTTATTTATCACGAAGTAATGCTTCTTTATTTGTTTGTTTTTTTTAAAGAATAGCAGGTAGTTTTAAAGGAATAGTTCAGCCAAAAATAAAATATTGCTGAGACTGTACTCACCCTCAGCCTCTTCAAAATGAGTTTGTTCCACTGTAGGATCAGACATGGAATAGAGCACATGATCAAGCACAGGCTTCTTAGAACGACGGCGGAAGAAATTCTGGATCTCTGCAAATGAAAATAATGATCGTTAACCATGAGGTGATGCTACATTTGTGTTTCACATTTAGTGAGATTAAGTGATGCTGTGTATTCATTGTGTTACTTGTCATGAATCCAGTCTTCTGATTGGGTGCAAACACTAAAAAACAAAAATAAGAAAGAGAGAAAAGATGTATGTTTTTCTTGCTTAAAGATTAACAAACAGAACATTTCTACAGAAATTAACACATTATGGCTGCAAAAATCATATTTTTATATATCTTAAAACCTGCAGCAGTGTTAATGCCTGTTTAAATGAATTTAAGTCTTTAGTGTGACTAAAGTTCAGGATCAAATCAAATTTTGACTAGTAGTGTGTAACATTACATACAAATAACAGACTGTTGTTTTTCTTACCATATGCTGCCAGGGAACATTTTAGAAGTAAATCTGAAAAGCATTTGATTTCACATCTTAATGAGGTGAACACATCAAATATTCAAGTGACAGTAAACGTGATTTATACACACACAATCAGAGAACAATTTACATGTTTACTGAAATAACTATTTTACTGCCGAAAGTGCAATTAGATGCAGCTGTCTCAATTATTTATCATGGAGCAATGTTTGTCATTTATTTGTTTGTTTTTTAAGAATAGCATGAATGACATTTCTGTGACTCTACCAGTTGTCCTATGGCTGCATAAGATATAAAACATATTTTTAGAAAATTTCTTCTGTCAAAAAAAAAGAGTCAGTAGTTTGAGATATATTTCCTCCTCTCCTGCTACAAAACACTTGCTGTGGCTGAATGTGGTTAAATTTGCAACAAGGACACTTTGTGCTTAAATAAGAGATTGTCGTCTTACCACAATTTGCTTGCATCAGGGCATCTGAAAAACATTTGTTTTCACATCTTAATGTAAACATCAAATAGTCAAGTGACAGTAAAAGTGATTTTATACACACAACCAACACAACAGCACTAACCGTATGTCGGCACTCTTCTCTGCAGCAGGGGTCCTTTCACAGTCTGTCTGCTGTCTTTATTAACAGCAATGAAGGCTGTATGAACACTGCTCACTCCTGCCTGAACACTGAGCTCCACCATCCTGCTCCTGATGCCCTCAACATCTGCAGGACCTGACCTCTCCTCCTGCTCCAGAGAACGGATCAGGGTCCGAGCCGCCAGCCGGTGAATGGACAACCTGCAGAAACAAGGAGGAAATTGGTTGAATTTGAAAAACAAACAGTTGATGTCACTCCAATTCAGTGTTTCTCTATGTGTGTTTTTGTACCCTGTTTCTTCAGTTGGTTTGAGGCAGAAGTGGAGCTGGTTTGTTACTGGTTGATCTTTAAGACTGTATTTGACTGACACTGTTCCCTCAGAGCCTCCTGAACTCTATGAAAGAGTGAAAAGGCAGATTTTTACAAGCAAAAGAAATAAGAAACACTGGTTTAATTGTCATTAAAGAAGCACATGCTACATCATCTCACCTCTCCTTTAAGTTGGGCATACATGAGTGCCCTTTGACCCTGGAAGAGCACACTGATGGGTGGAGACAGTGTGTCGACAGTAACACCGTCTGGAAGGGCCCAATCCACAGAGATATTAAGCACAGCGGGCTGCAGCGCAAACCTGAGCGACTGCATCACCTGATATAGTTTGAAAAGAAAGAGAAACCATTGAGACATTTGACTAGGAAACATTTGTGTCTGTGAAATCCAGTGGAGAGCTTTACTTTGGGCTGCATGCGGTCGGTGTCTGTGATGAACTGAGCGTGACCAGATCCCTCCCTGGCCATTCCTGTGATGAGGGCGGCACTGAGAAATGAGAAACACCTGAAGAATGAGAAACATGAGAATAAATATTCTCCACACATCCAGATAAACACATGAAGACACACAGTACCGTAGCCTGAGTGTGATCAGAGTGGAGGAACACTAGAGGATCCAGAGTGCAGTTGGACTCTAGTTTGGAGATGGGCTTTGGAGAGCTCACATGAACACTGAGAGTCAGCGTGTAGGGAACAGCTCCTGATGAAATCTCTGAGACTATACCAGCAGCTGAACCTGACACAGACACAGAGTGTGTTAGAATCAGCTTCTCTGCTCTAATAAAGTGTGTGTCAGAGCTGCTGTAGTACCTGCTGGTGTGTATCGGGGGTTGAGTACAGCCGGCAGACAGAAGCGCAGCGAGTGGTCGGCCTGCACAGCGAGCTCGGTGACGTAGATGATGGTGACGGCAGCGTTCTGACCCGCCGACAGACACCCGACACTCAGCCTGAACACATCAGGACTCTCTGCGCTCTCTTCCAGCAGAAACGCCTGCTGACCCGAACTCACAGCATCATCATACTGATCCCTCGCCTGCAGGATACAGTTTTGGTAAATGGTGATATGTAGTATAAATATGGAAATAAATGTTCAGTGGGTTTGTATTTGGACTCACGGTTTCTCTGTCCTGCACCTCTGCCACAATCTCCTGCTCTCCGATCTTGGCACTGAAGTGGCAGACAGCAGCATCAGCAGGCAGAGGGAAGACGAACAAGGCCTCCAGGGGGCGCTCTTCCTCATTCACATACTGCAGAGTGGAGGAGACTGTGGCTACATGATCCTGAACAAGAACCTCCACTGAGATGCTCTTCAGAGGCACTGAGTCACACAAACCAACACAACAACAACATCACAAACACTGCAGAACAAGACCACAAATACTCCTCACATGCGTCAATGACGTGACGTCTAAATTTTGTCCGTTTGCATTTTTTTTTTTCAGTTAAATATTGGTTTAAATGCCTTAAAAAGATGTCATATATATGAAATTCCTCTCCCATGTGTCAGGGAACTGTTGTGTGTCTGTCATGTGTTCCTGCCCCTTGTGCCCATATTTGGTTTGTTTCCTGTCCTTGTTAAATGTAATCATTAGTTTATTCGTGTCTAGCCGTGTCTGTTAATTTACCTGTGTATATTAGTCCTGTCTGTTTAGTTAAACCTTGTCTGGTCTACTCGTTACTCCCCAGTGTTTGATGTCTGTGTCTTGCCCTGCCTTGTCTTGCCCTGCCTTGATGTCTGAAGTAAAGACTATTATTTGAGTTTATATCCTCGTCTGCGTGTTCCTGGTTCCTCCCTCGTGTGTGCACCGTGACAGAAGACCAGACCAAAACAGTAAGCGGCGCCCCTTCACCTCGTTTTGTTTTCCGTTTTTTAAAAGTCTTTCGTTTGTTCCTGTTTTTGGTCTGTCTCTCGTGGCATGGAAGTCGCCACTCGACATCCCGCCTTAGCCCACTGCAAGTCGGCGTGGGAGTTCGGCGGGATCGCCGCGAGTGTCGCGAGTCCGCTGGCCGCGAGCCCTGCAGTCTGCCGTTCGCGGGAGAAGTTCGCCGTTGTCCGCGGCTCATCCTACCCGCCGATCGCAGGAGATATCTGCCGCCGTCCGCGGCTCCCAACCTCGCCGCTCACACCGAGCCCGCCGTTCGCGGGAGTTCACGCCGCCGTCCGCGGCACACCGAGCCCGCCGTTCGCGGGAGTTCACGCCGCTACCTGCGGTTCACCAAGTCCGCCGTCCGTGGGGAAAGCCAACCCACCGTCGGCGGCTTCACCGAGCCCGCCGTTCGCGGGAGATCAACGCTGCCGTCCGTGGGGAAAGCCAACCCACCGTCGGCGGCTCACGCCGCTACCCGCGGCTCACCGACCCCGCCGTTCGCGGGAGTTCACGCCGCCGTCCGCGGCACACCGAGCCCGCCGTTCGCGGGAGTTCACGCCGCCACCTGCGGTTCACCCAAGTCCGCCGTCCGTGGGGAAAGCCAACCCACCGTCGGCGGCTTCACCGTGCCCGCCGTTCGCGGGAGATCAACGCTGCCGTCCGCGGGGAAAGCCAACCCGCCGTCGGCGGCTCCCCCTGTTCACGCCGCCGTCCGCGGCTCCCCTGTGCACGCCGCCGGTCCGCCTCTGACTCAATGCCCGCCGGTCCGCCTCTGACTCAATGCCGCCGGTCCGCCTCTGACTCAATGCCCGCCGGTCCGCCGCTGACTCAAGCCCACCGGATTGCCGCTGACTCAAGCCCACCGGATTGCCGCTGACTCAAGCCCACCGGATTGCCGCTGACTCAAGCCTGCCGGTCGCCGATACCCTCTCCGTGGATCAAGTCCACATGTCACGGCCAGGAGAGCCGTGTTTGTGTTTGTTGTGCCCACAGGAACATTTTAAACTTACCTTGTCATGCCATGTCTTGTCTTGTCCATGGAGACTCGTCTGGGGCAGGCGGCTCCTTGAATTGTGGCCATGGAGGCCAGTCGCAGCCGCTTGCCCCCCCTGTCGCAGAAGTGGAGGAGGTTGCTGAGGGACCCTGTAAGGGCCCCTGACTCCTCGTCAAGCCCAGAGGAAGACTCAGCTTCCTAGCCAGCCCAGGAGGGCTTCGGGTTCCTGTGGGATGTCTTGTCGTGTTTGTCTGACCCTGGAGGGTTTCCTGTCGTGTCTTGTCGTGTTTTGTCTGTCTAGCCCCGGAGGGCTCCTGATACCCCCTGGATTCCCCATGGAAATTTTGGGGGGGGGTAGTAGAGCTCTGGGTGGAGTGGGTGGGCCGATGAAGGATGCCATGGCCACAGTTACCACCTGCCATGGCCTCCTGAGCTCCCTGCTCCGCCATGGGTCCTGTCTGTCTGTTCCGCTCTGGAGGTCCCCGTCCTGTGGTCCGTGTCTGTCCTGAGAGGCCTCCAGAGCGCCCACCCCCCCCTCCCTGATGGAACTGTTAAGGCTCGGGACGAGCCTTTCGGGAGGGGGGAGTTATGTCAGGGAACTGTTGTGTGTCTGTCATGTGTTCCTGCCCCTTGTGCCCATATTTGGTTTGTTTCCTGTCCTTGTTAAATGTAATCATTAGTTTATTCGTGTCTAGCCGTGTCTGTTAATTTACCTGTGTATATTAGTCCTGTCTGTTTAGTTAAACCTTGTCTGGTCTACTCGTTACTCCCCAGTGTTTGATGTCTGTGTCTTGCCCTGCCTTGTCTTGCCCTGCCTTGATGTCTGAAGTAAAGACTATTATTTGAGTTTATATCCTCGTCTGCGTGTTCCTGGTTCCTCCCTCGTGTGTGCACCGTGACACCATGTATGTACTCATTTTAACTTTTGAAAAAAAAATTTTTTTTTTATGTTTCTGTTATTCGAAGTGTCAAAATATCATGTGGTGCGACCATACGGGCATAACTTCTGTTTTGGAAATTACCTTAAATTTATTCAGATTAATTTTCCGCACTATTTGGCATGATTTCCAGATAGTGTTTTGTAATCCTGTATAAAATTGCAAAGCATTTGTATTTATATTTCCATCATAATATACAAACAAAGTTTGTCCGATGATGTTCATTTTATGAAATATCATGTGGTGCAACCATCAAGAAACTACCATTTTGGGAGTTTTATGTTGAAATCCATTCAAAGATTTTATCATGCCAATTAGCCAAGGACCCATGGAAGCATCAAGCAGGTTTGTAACTATCTTTTCAATTTGTAAAAAAATAACCTTTTTAACGGCTGGTATGCACAGTAGTTACCACATTTGGATATCATGTAGTATGACCTCAAAAAAACAATGAATATTAAGTTATTTCTACAAGTATTTATTTTTATTATACATTTCATAGTGACATTTTGTAGAGAAGCTAGCTTGTTTTGTTTAGCCTGTAAATTTTGAAAATATCATGTGGTGCGACCACTGCAGAGTGTTTTCCATTATAGATATATGTCCCAGATTGGCCCAGTTTTTGTGCTTTTATATTCAGTTTTTGTGCTTTTATATTCAGTTATATTCGGTTTATATACATAAAATACTTTATTTCAGTTTAATTTTGAATAGATTTTTAAGCAATTTAGGTCATTTCAGATGGTTTATGTTTAATCTTTGTACAATATTAGAAGAAATGCAAAAATAATAATAATTTGAGCATGTAATTTTAGTTTGATAATTATACATTAGTAATTTATTAATAATTACTTTAATCTATTTTACCAGATTCCACTGCCAAGCAACGTAAAATAAATGCTCACCATAGGCAGCATGTTAATTCTGACTTTGCAGTCTAGCACAAACTCCAGATGTCATTTTCTACTGTAAGAAAGATGTTCATGCTGTCATCTTGACAGATGGCTGTACTGTCTAAGTTCAAGCAGTACATGAACCGATAATCTCTTTACTAGTTATAGCATGAAATAAACATGAATGAACATCTGAAGGTATCTTATTTCAACCATGAAAAGATGTCAATACACCATTTTTCAAGGTCAAGTCCACGACGTTAAACTACTCTCCTGTCTGGTATGTTTGTTGGACAAAAATGACAGATTCAGAGTTATAATTGGTCAGATCGCCTCCCAGCGAAGGGTCAACTAAGCAACCCAACAAAAATGCCTGCAGTTAATGCCATGGGCTGCACTTTTCACACGTCTCTTCAAATAGATTTTTAATGATATAAGGTATTTGTGTCATTTGGAGCACCACTCATCATGTCCCATACGGAAAGGAAATATATTCACATATATGTGATGCACTGTTAAATATATTGAATAAATGCATATATGTTGTATGTGTGTGTTTTTACATAGGCTATTATTTGTGAAATTATATTCATGCCTCATATGAATTTTTAATTAATGTGTTTTTGCAATGCAGCAATGCATTTTGTCTACACTACGTTTACCATTTTTAAAGATATTATATTATATTATTTTATAGATCCTATATAGATATAGATACCATGCATCTTTAAAACCTAAAAAAACGTAAATTCTTTTTTGTATGTTCTGTACATTATTCTTTTTTCTTCATTTCACCTCTGCAGTAGTTTTTATACATAAATTGTTATGCATACATATTGTTGGCTCTGTGACAGATTATGTTCCTATATTCTTCCATGCTTTGTAAACAGCTCAGAGTAATCATGTCATCTCCATAAGAACGATATGACTGCCAGAACAAATTTACCGGGATTTTTGAAAAGGTCCTGTTCACACATGATCTCTTAATGGTAACTTACCGGTAATTTACCAGTAAAAACTAAGCTATGTGTGAAAGACTGTATGTGTGTCCTCTGCATATGCTGTGAATTTAAATTATTAATGTTCATCTGGGAAAGCAGTGTGCATTATCTCACTAGATTTGTAACGTAAATCATTTATAAGCCTTTGCCAACACAGGAGAATACATCAACCTATATCTAAATATGCCATGTATTGTACATCGCGATTTCAAAGTAAAAGTTTCTGAGTTGGCATGTGGCCAAATATTAAAATGATATGGATTTAAACGTCATGTAATCAGGCTGTAAAGTGAAACGTCACTGTTTTTCATTGTTTTACTTTTTGTAATTAAAGGACAAATTATTATTATTATTAATTATTATTATTAAAAATAGTATTCAAATATTGTCTCGTTCTAGTGAACCAAGTTCATCTCTTGAGCTAAGTGTATTGTCACACACCCTAGTGTTGATAAGCGGTGACATAGCTCGTAATTTTCCAAGTGTATGATATAGCTTTCATTCTTCAGGTCAACCATATATTCATGAAAAAAAAATAGTTTTTTTCAGTTTGAATAAGGAAAGCAATAACTTTGCCATAGTATCCTTTCAAATGTTAAAGTTAAATTGGTCATTGCATGTGCTGCCCCGCCCCCAGAAAAAAGTTCAGGCTCAGGATTTTTTTTTTTTTTTTGCTTTAACCCCTGATAATATTTTGACCCTGGATGCTTACAGAAGGATAATCTTTCATTTATGTGCCAGAAACATCATAAGCATTCATAATTTTGTAGGTTCATGCTGAACTGGTATTGATAAATGTACTCTTTATATTAATAAGTCAATTTATATTGTCACTGTTTTTAAGTTACATTGTCTGGAGAGTTTTCCAGTGCCCAAATTTTGTTTGTATTCTATTTATTATGAAGGGGCAAATTATAATCTCGATAATGAAAACATTCACATGTGTGGAATTAAAATTTATTTGCATAAAGTTTGAGTAAACGGGAATATATTCTATGAAACATGTTTAAGTTTATTTAATTGAATATTTGAATGTTTTAAAATATATTTGCATTTATAGATAAATATAAATCTAATATATTTACATATATTGTACAAAATATATTTTCTTCTATTTGAATTTAAGATATTTAAATATATCAAAATATATTTATTAAAAATGACCCCATGACTTCTGTATGGGGTGGTGTGACCAATAATAGCAATAACTGCATTAAATTAATTAATTATAATTTAATAATTAAATTATACATATGAATCACTGCTACAGTATGCTTACTTGGGTGTTCCCTTAATCAAAAACATCTCAGCTCTCCTACATATTACAAATGTTTTAATCTAGGAAACAGAACGGCAAACATATGAATTCATACCTGTCTCATTTTTCTCAGTCACAAGACCGCAGATCTCCATTCTGTCGCTCCGTTAGATCAAATGGCGATTTTACTTCAAATCGAAAGTGAAAGTCAAACACCGACACTACTACCTTTATATCTGCCTTAAATACTCACAGATCGACTCGTTAAACGAGTAAACCTTTGTTTCTGAACGTTCCTTTTTCGAACGTTGCGACAAAAGAATTTCCCGAAGTCTCTGACTCAGAGGAACGAAAGAAGACCGAGCAGTCATGCCTCATGAATATTAATTGCGTGCGTTTTGTGCAGAAGCGACGTGACCATTTAAACTGAGGCTAAAGTGTGGCTCATGAATATTAATTAGGTTAAATTCAGAAGCGCCGCGCCCCTCAAACATTTGAGCCAAGGGGAATTTTCACTGGAAACCTTCCTGGCATCTTCCATAGTTTTAATTCCTACTTGAGTTTTGATTAAAAAATAAAAAATAAAAAAAATTCGAGGCTTGAAATGTTATCTTTCTGGTAAATGAATGCAAATTGTGACTATTTTTACATAACCAATTTGTGTATAAACATAATTATCACTCCAAACATTATTACAGTCCAACAGTAATCACAGATAGACAAAGAAAAACTAAAAGCAGTTTTATTTAAAACAGTTTTCGTTTTTAAATCTGATTTAAAGTACTTTGAATTCAATTTCCATATAAATGATTATATCTTGGAAACACAATATTTCTTTGGTCTTCTGACGGATCAGGATGTAGAAACACTGATGTCTTCAGATTCCCAGAGTCTCTTTGGTCACCTGACATCCGAGCAGGACATTCCCCACACACACACACTGAGACAGATCTCCCACTGAAACACACACACACACACACACACACACTCAAATCATCAGTGTGTGTCAAAGAACTGAAGAGATTTGCTCAAACGTCTCTTGATGAACGCTGACTGAATGAATGTGGTCTGGAATGGAGATCTCACCTTTCTGAGAGCCGATCCATGACGCTGCCTTCATGGCCACAAACTGCCACTCCACCTGCTGCTCTATTTTACAGCCGTATAACCAGATCAGAGCCAGGAGAGTGGCCCATACTGACCCATCCACCTGTGTACAAACCATCATCCACTGCATTAGTTACTGGACACCGCACACAATCATCACTGTCTTATTATTTCATCACATCTCTCACCTGTGCTGGTTTCTGATTGGTCAGCTCATCCTTCCTCTTTCCAAACACATCAGCCAGTGTGGCGTCCAGATCCCAGCAGCCGGACGCCTTCTGGAGAGAAACCAGCTGCAGTAACGGGTCCTTCTGGGGCTCTATATACACATTGTAGGTAGTATAATGTGTATATTCAGTATGTAATGAGCTGGTAAACTAGTATTCCATTCTGAACATAACCATTGTGCCAGTCTCATATTTGGCAGTAAGTGTGCATGTGGGGGTCCTGGTATTGATTATGTATAGTATAATAATACCTGAAAATTTTTTGGGAAAACACATTATAATTAATACTAAACAATGTATTTTTTTTTAAATATTAGGATAATGTTTAGGGTTAAGGGATAAAATATACAGTTTGTACAGTATAAAAACCATTATGTATATGGTAAATATTCATAAAACATAATTGGAAAAGACAGAAAACGAGAGAATTCATGCCTTTATAACATGTTTCTCTTACTTGTTTCAGAATAAAGATTAAAAGTTATAGGCTGAAAGTGCTCAAAGGCACAAACACATTTAAGAACAGAGCAAATAAGAAACATTTGTTTAGTAATCTAATCTCAGATTGAAATGATTTATACGTCACAACTGAATGATTTATGTTTATGTCTATGTTTGGTTCATTCACCCTTTATTGCCAATGATGCAGAACAGCTGTCACTTTCATCATAAGCAGCCATCTTCTTTGAGCGTCTAAACTTTCGGGATTCTGTCAAAAATGTCATTCAAATATTAAAAATCACAAAAATTAACAAATGCAAATTACAAATAATAAAAGCTCTGAAATGTGACTGTATTTCTGATTCTTGCTGATCCTTGTACTTCACCGCCACAAAAGAAAAACCAACATGCACAAAAAATCAAACAAATCAGTATGATTTATCTTACCATGATTAAGAGACAGTGCTCGACCCAGTTTCCCTAAAAACAAATTCACATCTTGTTAACTATTAAGTGACAGGGAACCATTTAGTGGTCTCTGTTTAGTAATGTGGTTTAGTGATGCCTTTAAACCTGTTTTGTGAAATTCATTGAAAAAGTTTGTAATGAAAAAATTAGTTCATCAAGCATTGCATAATTCACTCTTTCACAAAACTAATATTACATTGAGGTGCACTTACCCAGCAGTGATTTAGATTTAGTACGTTCAGACGCCAGTGGCTGAGCCGGTTGAGCGGCTACAAGCAGAGAAAGCAAAGGTCAGAACAGATTGAGATCTGGAGAAACAGCCAAGAACAGACACATCCAACAGAACTGACAAACAAGAAAAGTTTTGGAATAGGAATGGATCGATATGGACATGTTTGGCTGATTACAACTTTCCTGAAACCCTGTGCTTTTGAATTGTTTTGAACCAATAAAAAGAGGTGCAATAGTTAGAATGTTGTGAAGTTTGTCATGCCAAACACCACAAATTCATTCATGCAGGCACAGGAAACCCACACAGATTAAAGAAAACCACTTACCACATCAACCCCAAAACAAAAAACTCCACATTTGAAATCTTAATGAGGTCACAATGCACATGATAATTGTCGTTAACTGTATAATAAGTAAATCTACTTTACCAGCCAATTACTCTTCCACATTCCACATACTGCTAAAATAGAAGTTCAAAGACAAAATTCTAAAGACGGCTGTGCACTTGTTTCTCTAATGCATAAGGTCTATACACACTAGTAGCTCGTCTGGGTACTTTTTGCCTACTCTTTTACGAGTACTGTGTATACTGTGACATAATTATTTTGTCACATACTGATTTTCACCTACAATATAGTAGGGAAGTATGCTATTTCAGATGCAGTTCTGTCTTCTGTCAGCATGCTTTCTGATTGGAAAACATTTCATTTTGCATGACAATCTACAGAGCGCATGCATGTTTATTTGCAGTCATGCCATGTTATAATTACCGTAATTCTGAGATGACAACATAAGATCTTCTACTCTGAGCTGCTCCATGTCCTCGTCCTCGGGCTGGTTATCTCCACGGTCCATCTCTGAAAAACAAATACAGTTCACATCAAAATGTGCTGCTTATACCAAATGTAAACTGTTACATGACAAGGAACTACAGGTTGTTGAAATCAAGATATAAAATATATATTATAGATAAAAATACAGTAAATGACTTATGCTTTCTTGTTTCAGGACAAGATTCAGGATTAATAGTAGTATACAAACACATAATACTTATCAATACTAAAAAAATTTAATATGATAACATTTCATTCATTTTTACTACAAACAAAATGAATAATGTGTTTTACTACATGAACTATTGGTCGGTCAGTAACTACACTGATTTAAGTAGCTCAGATAGCTGTAAGCTGTGTGTGTGATTCACTAAAAAGAACCGATTCATGCTGTCTGTTTCCTGCAGACTTGAGTCTTTGTGTGGGGTCTCACTGTTTTTCAGTGTTTTACTCCATGAGCGTCAAGTTAAATGTAGATTATTTGGAAACTACATCTCTAGACTCCTACTTTCTGTTTTTCTCTGTGCCTTTTAAACACATGAGCAGTTTCTGTGTGATTATTTTCTTACTCATTCTGAAATCTCAGTAGCTGTGTGGTTTGATGAGGATGGTAAATCAATAATTAAAAGTACCAATGTTGTAATATGCCATGGAAACAGCAATCATTGTTTGAAACATTTAATAATTCTGAGAACTGTTACATTGAGGTGCATTTACCTGACAGTGATGAAGCACATCTAGTGGCCTTCAGAGCTACAGCCAATGAAAGTCACAACAGATTATGATCTGGAGCCAAATAGCCAAAAACAGACACATCCAAAAGGACTAACAAACAAGAAAAGCTTTAAAATAGACATGGGTTGTTATGGAGGCACAAGAAACCACCACACACAACAGACAGAAAAGAAGCATTTACCACATCCTAATGTCATCAGCATGTCAAATAAAATAAACTGTGAAGTGACAAAATTAGCATTTGATATCATTGCTGTCAGACGAACAGACAATAAACACACATTTACACAGATACAGGTAATTAAAACAGCAGTGACATCACAGAATCTTAATGAGCAGCACACACCAGATACCAGATACAATGAGAAACTAACTGTTTGTCAGCACTTTTCTCTGTAGCAGGGGTCCTACAAATTATATTATATCAATGAATCCAGTTTTGGCTGGTAATGTGTATCATAACATACAAATAACAGACTGTTGTTTGTCTTACCACATATTGGTGCGGCAAGTGCTCGTTGGTAATCTGAAAAACATTTGATTTCATGTCTTAATGAGGTGAACACATCAATGCAAACATCAAATAGTCAATTAACAGTAAAAGCAATTTATAAACACAATCAGAGCACTAACCGTATGTCGACAATCCTTTCCGCAGCACGCCTCCTTTCATAAATTATATAATATTATTTTATTTGTTAATTACGAAAACCTTAAGTATAACTAAAGTTCAAGTTCAATCAACTTTTGACTTGTAATGTGTATCATAGCATACAAATAACAGAATGTTGTTTGTCTTACCACATAATGGCGTGTTACGTGATCGATACCAATCTGAAAAACATTTGATTCTTAATGTAATGTAAACATCAAACAGTAAAGTAAATAGTAAAACACAATGCACAAGTGCACTAACTGTGTGTCTGCACTCTTCTCTGCAGCAGGGGTCCTTTCACAGTCTGTCTGCTGTCTTTATTAACAGCAATGAAGGCTGTATGAACACTGCTCACTCCTGCCTGAACACTGAGCTCCACCATCCTGCTCTTGATGCCCTCAACATCTGCAGGACCTGACCTCTCCTCCTGCTCCAGAGAACGGATCAGGGTCCGAGCCGCCAGCCGGTGAATGGACAACCTGCAGAAACAAGGAGGAAATGTGTTGAATGTGTGAATAAGAAAAACTAACAGCTGCACAGCGTGTTGATCCTAGAAAATTGCCAAAAAATTGCTGGTGTGCCTTCTGTGTGAACTCAACGTGACCTAGTTACATTCTCTGAATCAGTCCCGGAATGCGATCTGTGTAAACAAAAGACAGGACCCATGTCGTAGTGATGTCATCGGAATGACGTAGTTATCAAGCAAGTCTTTGACCAGGGGTCTTTAAATGCAGATCAACATTCACAACAAAAAATGTCTGCAAACTGGAATGAAGCAGACATCAGGGAGCTCCTCTCTATCTGTGCTGAAGCAACACGTGACATCCTGATGTCACGTCTTTACGGGATCTTTATGGGACATGAACGCACGCAGAAATTACAGAAAATTACTGGCAGTATGAATGAACCAAAATCAAATAATCCCAGGACACATTTGTATTGTATTTTCCAAAATCTCTGTGTGAAAGGGGATTATGTCTTTTTGCGTGTGTTACCCCGTTTCCTCAGTTGGTTTGAGGCAGAAGTGGAGCTGGTTTGTTACTGGTTGATCTTTAAGACTGTATTTAACTGTCACTGATGCCTCAGAGCCTCCTGAACTCTATGAGAGAGAAAAGGCAAATTTTTACAAGATAAATAAATGAAACACTGGTGTAATTGTCATTAAAGAATCACATGCTACATCATCTCACCTCTCCTTTAAGTTGGGCATACATGAGTGCCCTTTGACCCTGGAAGAGCACACTGATGGGTGGAGACAGTGTGTCGACAGTAACACCGTCTGGAAGGGTCCAATCCACAGAGATATTAAGCACAGCGGGCTGCAGCGCAAACCTGAGCGACTGCATCACCTGATATAGTTTGAAGAGAAAGAGAAACCATTGAGACATTTGACTAGGAAACATTTGTGTCTGTGAAATCCAGTGGAGAGCTTTACTTTGGGCTGCATGCGGTCGGTGTCAGTGATGAACTGAGCGTGACCAGATCCCTCCCTGGCCATTCCTGTGATGAGGGCGGCACTCGCACCCTCACCGATCCCGAATGAGAAACACCTGAAGACACAATAAACTCTGTTACTGTTAGTGATGAAGATATGAATGACGGACAGATCAAACCCAGCAGACCTTTACCTGTGAGAGTGAGCGTGACTTTTCACCAGATCCAGCACCTCTTTAGTGTTTCCCACCTCTCCATCAGTGAAGATGAACAGCTGAAGAGAGAAAAAAAAATCTGATAAGCCTTGTTATACTTTCATATGAATGCGTTGTTCAGGTGCACAGTGAGGTGTTGAACCTGTCTGGGGTGATCAGGGTAACAGGGCTGACTGTAGATGTGTTTTAGAGGCTGTAAAATCTCTGTGCCGCCCATGTCTGCTCGCATTTCCTTCACTCTCTTCAGAGCCTTATCCATTGTTTTCTGCTTGTACACAACACTCTGACTGCAAAGACAAACAGAAGCACATCTCATGTCCTCTGACACATTTAAATACTGAATATCTATGAATGAAGATCTAGACACTAACGGGAAGAAGGATTCAAAATGAGAGCCAAATCCATAGATATTGAAGTAGCATCCCATGGGCAGACTCTTCAACAGTAACAGCAGAGTGTCCTACAGAGAGACATGGACAGAAAGATAAACTCTAAACAAAACCAGCAACACTTATGAAGTGGAGAAATCTATTCAGAGAAGGGAATTTATTTTGCCAGCGTGTTTTTGCACACAGGATTTTCTTTAGAACTTAAAGATCTCAAATACAGTCAAAAGAAACTCATTTAAAAACAAAAGGCAAAATTCAAACTTGCACTTAACATAATATGAAAGTCATGGCCACCATCAGACTAATCGCCCATGTTCTTGTGTTAAACTTCCATTCACCATAAGATTCAAGTCATAATTCTCTTTCATTTTTATTTAATTGACAAAAGTACAAAGAAAAGATTTCCAGTGTTTTCACCAACCAACATAAACTTATATTGAACATATAAACAAATTTAAATCCTGATGGCTGCAACACACTGCAAAAAAAATTGGGACAGAGGCAAAATTAAAGTGAGAAGGTTGTAGAATATCCAAATTAAACTGATTAAAGAAATTAACAGATTTTTCATTTTATTGCATTTTACAAAATGTCCCAACTTTTTTTGCTTTGGGGTTGTATTTTTGATTTCTCCTTCCATGCACCTTGTTGATTGTGTGAAGCTGCACCATATCAGATATTTGAAGTGCCCCCGTTATGGATTTTTGAAAATGACCTTTCATGCAGTGTGTAATGTAGCGATATGTGAATGTAAACAGTCTGCAAAATTGTAAAGCTGAAAGTGCATCATAAATAAAGTCATTGCCCCTCAAACTAAAGAGTCAACACACTGAAATTAATTATTTTAAATTCAAATCCCATTTCCATGAAGTTCATATGTCACAAGTTAATACATTTGCATAATGCCTGTCTATGTTCTGCATGGACATTCCACTTTGCAGGCCGCGTTTTTGCACGAAGGCTAACTGAAACTGTGCAACCCCCCCATGTCATCCAAGATGTCCATGTCTTTCTTTCTTCATTCGAAAAGAAATTAAGGTTTTTGATAAAAACAATTCTCCATATAATGGACTTCATAGGGACCCAAACGGTTCAAGGTTCAAATGACAGTTTCTGTGCAGCTTCAAAGGGCTTTAAACGATACCAGACGATGAATAAGGGTGTTATCTAGCGAAACGATCGGTCATTTCAAAAATAAATAAAAAAGTTTAAGTTTTATAAGCACAAATGCTCGCCTTGCTCTGTTCTGTGATGCGCGTTCGTGACGTCATGGAATACGCAATTACGTTGAAAAGGTCACGCTTGATGTAGGCGGAAGTACCGAGTCAGTGTTTACAAATGTGCGGAAGGAGGACCATACACATATTCAAATGTCTTTGTGTCAGTTTATCGTTTAAAATGCCCATTTCGCGTGCGTATCCTGGGTGTTTTAATATTAAAAAGCCTAAAAGAACATTTTGGATTTTACGTCAACCGGGACCTTTTCAACGTAATTGCGTATTACATGACGTCACGAACGCTCATCACAGAACAGAGCAAGGCGAGCATTTGTGCTTATAAAACTTAAACTTTTTTATTTATTTTTTAAATGACCGATCGTTTCGCTAGATAACACCCTTATTCATCGTCTGGTATCGTTTAAAGCCCTTTGAAGCTGCACTGAAACTGTCATTTGGACCTTGAACCGTTTGGGTCCCATTGAAGTCCATTATATGGAGAAATGTTTTCATCAAAAACCTTAATTTCTTTTCGACTGAAGAAAGAAAGACATGAACATCTTGGATGACGTGGGGGTGAGTAAATTATCAGCAAAAGTTTTTTTAAAAGTGAACTAATCCTTTAATTTGGAGATTTATCTTGTATTTTTTTATTTTTTGCTTTTGTGTTCATCTGCTTATCGTTGTTATTGATCTGGTGAAAGTCTATTTAATTCTGTGTTTTGTATGAATATTGACTTTGGTTGTAATTATTTTTTTCTTTTCTTCTTTAGGAGTGGGCTGAACCAGAGTGGGCGGGCTATCTGGTGTGGGGAGTAGAAGCTCTCTTTTTTTTTTTTTTGTCCAAATTGTGGGGTGTAGGTTTTGCTTGCAGTGTAATTTCACTAGAGTGTGTGGGTGCTTGTGAGATTTCATTCACCGAGGGCTGGTTCATTGGGGGCTGTTGTGATGCCCAATGCTTAGCCTGCCCACTCTCTGGGATACCCCAGCTCAGTTAATAGACTTTTGATTTAATTTAACTTATTGATTGTGATTGTCTTTATTGTTGTGGCTTTGGGTCACTTGTCGTCATTTTACTGTTTCCTTCGCCATGGTTTCTGTTTTATAATTTGATTTAATAAAATTTTCATTGGTCTGTATCCACACCTCTTTGTTTGCTGATTTGTGGGAGTGAAAAAGCTTGCGTGCCTTTTCTTTGATTAGTATTTCCCCAGGTGTTTAACCAGGGGTGGTGTAGTCGCTACTAGTGATAATTCAGTAATCTGAGCTCATACACCTTTATGCCACACTACCTTGGAATGCGTCCTCCGATGATAGCATTTTTCTGTTTTCGGATGCAGTCCGTGTTTGAGAGTCCGCGAACGTCGGTCCTGGATAGCCACAGGCCTGCAGAGTTTTGCTTCAACCCTAATCCAACACACGTTCAAACTAATCTAGGTCTGAAGGGTTACTAGGAAGCTACAGGCAGGGTTGAAGCTGAACTCTGCAGTTCGCTGTCCCTGGCATATACATTATCGTTTGGGTCTTTACTACAAAGCTGTGGGTCTGGTTTGCTAACATAAGTGGAAAACAACGTTTTCCCCGAGTCTTTATTTTTAGAACAGAGTGGAGCAATATCATTATTATAATAAGGTGTATTATTGATAAGTTGTCCTCCAGTACTGGTGATGGGCATTCCATTTCCGACATGCGCTGTAAGCAGTAGACCAATCACAACACACTAGGTCATCGGACCAATTAGAGCAGAGTAGCCTCATGCAAAGGAGGGGTTTGAAAGATGAAACTTTGAATGAATCGCTTGAGAGTCAATGAGAAATAACATAAAATTAAATGCATATTTTAAGAAAATAAAAGTGTTTTTTGACCTTTCACGCATGTAAACCTGTTGTTGGGGATTCCCAAAACCAAATTATGAACCTTTCAAATAGCATAATAGGGGCACTTTAAACTCAACATGATTTCTATGAACTTCATAATGTACATTCTTGGCATGTACACAAGTCATTGCTCTACGTTTCACAATCCAATTGATTCATAAATTGGAAACATAAATATATTTACATAAATGAAATATATACATAATACATAAATTCACCCATAATAACGTTATAGTTCTGGCATAAAAACAACCTGCATTGAATCTTAAACCTGACCTTTGCGCTTTCAATGCGCATCTGTGCTCCTTTCCCTTGATGCATCATGCAGTCCATACTGCCTGATCTGTCAATCACAAAAACAAACTCGCCTCGAGTTGCCAGTGATTTCATCACTTCCTCTGGGAACTCTGGGTACAAACTTATCATGACCACTGGGTCCCTCATCAGAGAGCCTGAAATAGAAAGAAAGAGTCAGTGACACCTTCATCACTCAATCCCATGAGCCCAGTGATCTGCAGGTCCTACCTGGTGGAGCAGTGGTCACTCCTGCCTCCACTATAGCAGAGGGCTGATGGGTATCCTGATAGTACACAAACAGCTCAACATCCTTATCAAACATGTGACCAGGACTCAGATTCACCTACACACACAAACAACACATGCATAAACCTGCTCTGCTCACACATCCAGATAAACAGATGAAGACACACAGTACCGTAGCCTGAGTGTGATCAGAGAGGAGGAACACTAGAGGATCCAGAGTGCAGTTGGACTCTAGTTTGGAGATGGGCTTTGGAGAGCTCACATGAACACTGAGAGTCAGCGTGTAGGGAACAGCTCCTGATGAAATCTCTGAGACTATACCAGCAGCTGAACCTGACACAGACACAGAGTGTGTTAGAATCAGCTTCTCTGCTCTAATAAAGTGTGTGTCAGAGCTGCTGTAGTACCTGCTGGTGTGTATCGGGGGTTGAGTACAGCCGGCAGACAGAAGCGCAGCGAGTGGTCGGCCTGCACAGCGAGCTCGGTGACATAGATGATGGTGACGGCAGCGTTCTGACCCGCCGACAGACACCCGACACTCAGTCTGAATACATCAGGACTCTCTGCGCTCTCTTCCAACAGAAACGCCTGCTGACCCGAACTCACAGCATCATCATACTGATCCCTCGCCTGCAGGATACAGTTTTGTTAAATGGTGATATGTAGTATAAATATGGAAATAAATGTTCAGTGGGTTTGTATTTGGACTCACACTCTGTCTTTCCTGCACCTCTGCCACAATCTCCTGCTCTCCGATCTTGGCACTGAAGTGGCAGACAGCAGCATCAGCAGGCAGAGGGAAGACGAACAAGGCCTCCAGGGGGCGCTCTTCCTCATTCACATACTGCAGAGTGGAGGAGACTGTGGCTACATGATCCTGAACCAGAACCTCCACTGAGATGCTCTTCAGAGGCACTGAGTCACACAAACCAACACAACAACATCACAAACACTACAGAACAAGACCACAAAGAAACTTTCTGACTGATTTTTACTTCGACTGTGATCCAGCTGTGATTGGTTCATGTGATAAATCTCGCCTCTTGTGTTCGTACGCATTCACGAATCAGTCTGAATGAACAATATAATGGCAACAATAAAAAAGTAAATAAACAACACACACTTAGATATAGCCGCTTTGTTACGTCAAAATAAGACTTGAAATGGCCTGAAAATATGATCTGTGGGAGTCTTTAGTGAGCAGCTTGGTGAAATTTAAAGTAAATCTCTGTGTCTGCAACCAATAATTACTGAACTTTGATGACTGATGATCCGAAAAAATTAAAAAATAGTTAGAAGTCAACTGTTAAAAAGAACAGGTGAACATAAGTTCACAAATAAAAAAAATTGTTTAAATCATTATCAAGTTACTATTTTGGAATAAATGTAAAATGCTTAAAAACACTAACTTGATGTAATTCATACTTGGCTTTAATAAACAGAATATTGATTACATCATTAATGTAAAAATATAAAATTATTTTCTTTATTTTTTTTCTGATATTTAATCAAGAAAATGTGACTGGGACATGAATTTACATTTGATTAAAAAAAAAAAAATTATTATGGGTAGATTATTCAGACACTGGCTGTGAAATTATTCCACCCTGTTAGGGACATATACATAGTTATCACAAAATGTTAATAATGTAAATGTTGAACAATAATGAGCTTTCTATTGTTGTCCTGCATGGTTACCATCTGTAATGTGTGTAACTGCACCTATAAAATATTGTTTCAAAACAATACAAATTTCCAGATTTCCTGACCCGAACTCCAAATAATTATTTTCCCCACTGTATATAAGAATTTGCAATAAACACTAAATACTATTTATTCTATTAGATTTTCCACCCTGTTAGTTTTACATTAAAATAGGAATATATGCAGATTCCACCCAGTTAGGTCTATAAACTAAACCTAACAGGATGGAAATTTGTGAACTAAGCTGGCCGTAGCTCTTTGAGTGATCAACATTTAGCTCGGTAACCTTCTACAGATAAACATAACTTTTATAACTATTTCTGATAGGTTTTTACGTGTGTTTACCTAACAGGGTGGAACTTTAAGAGTGTGATAATAAGCGGATAACTAAAAGATTAAAATAAAATAAAAAATGGAAATGGTCTCAGTGGAATTGTCAATTTTGGAAGGCGAGAAAGTACATACTAACTGTGGAAGATGACTTTAGAGATAAAAAAAAACTATAGTTTCATATGATTTATATGTATAAGATGCAGTTTACCCTAGTCCAGGGCCGTCGCTAGTGTGGTGAACGGTGGTGACGATTATAGGGGCCCACGGGGCCCCTGGCAATATCAACCGACTGGCCTGAATCTGTTGTCTGAAATTATTCTACATTGTTACTAGTGGGTGCAGGACACTATTGTTCATTTATTCAAATGAGTATAGCAAAATAAAGTAAACTGTGACATATTATACCCCAAAATTCTCCATACAGTGGTGGACTACCAGTAAAATTGATAGAAAATTTAGGACCAAAAATTATTCAGACACTTTCTTTAATTGCTAATGCAACCTTTTTACAGACTGAACAAAATTATGCATTTTTTGGTAATTCTTCAACAAAGTATTGATAGTTATCAGACATTATCAAGATTAATTTGTTCTGACGCAGTTTAACTCTGAGTTCTTGTCGTATTTTATTACTATTTTCTAAACTATAGTAAATAAACTGTGATAATGTGAGAAATGTTTAAATAATTTCTTCTTTGACTGTATATTTAATTTTTACAGTGAAAACTATGCATTGCTATTTTACATTTAATTATTAGTTTTCTGTACCTGGACACCGACAAACTTGAAAAAACTTAAACATTGTGTAAAAAAGACAAATAAATAAATAGAACATACAAATTACGCAATTTCAAACAGGGCCCATGGTACAACCTGCAAACCCCAGCTACGGCCCTGCCCTAGTCTATAACATAACTTAAAAAATATTTTGAGGTTTTTATCATTTCGTGGTTTATATTTCTTTTGGAAGTTGAGTAGCCTACTTTGCACTGAGGACATGATAAAATTGAATGCATATATAAATAAAAAGGTGTGTAAAATACAAAATAGTATTTATTTATTAAGTGATAAAGACCTAACTATATAATTTAAGACATTTCTGATAAATATGTGACTCATTTTAGAGACAAATAAAGTAAATCATAGAGACAGAAAAGTCACTATATAACATATATATATAGGTTTAAAAGAAAAACAAAACGAAAAATACGTACAACATCACGCTTATGACGTTAAAAAAACACCTTTTCGGTTAAAATTACTTTCATTATATAGACAAAGCCCTCGCCACAAACTGTGAGGAAAAAACACCTAAAGTCTAATTAATTTAGGAAAAGGGTAACAGCAATATTAAACATGTGAATTCATACCTGGCTCATTTTTCTCAGTTACAAGCCCGCAGATCTCCATCCGTCTCTGTTTACTTCAAATCGAAAGTAAATCTCAAAAACTGCTGCATGAATGATCGCTTTAGTATCAGTCAGAAGACCAATAGTAGACTGTATAAAGTCGTGCCTAATGAATATTAATTGCTTCGTGCGCCACACTCGTGCGTTTTAGAATGAAAACGATCCTCGTCTACACTAGTACACAGCTGGAAAGGCATGTCACGTGACCATTCATGCAGGTCAGTGTTGCCAAACAGGAAAATCTCAGAAAATCTCTAGAACTACCCTCAACACACTATTACTGCAAAATACTGCATCCCAGCACACATGACACGATGATGCACTGTGTCTCTCAGTATCTGGTTGGCATGATTGTGCATGAATTGTGCTATAACTTCTGTGTCTGTGGTTAAAACAAGATTAAAATGCAAATGATATTTTCTGAAAAGATGTCCCTTTCCTAAACAGGGTTATTACAAAATTAATATAATAATATAGTCGGAGTGTTTATATTAAGTCCATTTTTTTATTATTAACCTTAACAGATTAACAGTACTTTAACAGTCTCTTCCCGTTCTAACAGTACATGATATCTGTCCACACCTCAGAGTCTGCTTTTCTTTTCGTGTTGATTTTTATTGAACGCATCTGTCTAAAAAGCAAGAGTCTGGAAATGCTAGTTTAACGTGTCACGTGACAAATCAGATCTTCAATTAATTTGGCCAATCAGATCACTTAAAGCTGTTCACACCAAGAACAAGATTTATAATAACTATTTATTTTTCACACCAACAGATGATAACGTTCTATTTATTATAAGTGCGTGCTGCAGTTATGTTGTCTGTCATTTAAATGCTCAAGCTCTTTAAAGTCTGATTGGCTGTCAATGTTTTTATCGTTCATCATCTGGAAAAACTTCTTCTGAAAGAGATTCCAATGATATTGTTTCTCTGTCATTAAATGTAGCTGCAGTGTGGACTCATCCTTGGTGTGAAGAGGCCTTTAAACTGCTTGTAATACTGTCAGCATGTAGTAATATGTTAAAGAGTTCATATTAGCTTGCTATTGAAGAATACAGATTTTTCTAATTCTGTTTTCCTCTCATTCTGTTAAACTTCCACCCAAAATCCTGCCTATTTCTCTTCATCTTATTCCTTTACTCCGTCACTCACTTACACACTCTTTTATACTCTGTTGTAACAGAGTTTGCATGATGGCCTTTTCTCAGACTCTGAATCCGATGTATACAGATGAACTCAGGAGCCTGCTAGAGTTGCCAGGGAACTTGAGCTTGAAGTTTACTATTATAACTGCTTAATTTATGATTAAACAACAATAATAATTGAACATGGGGTCAATATATATTTTCTTGTTTTACAGCTGAAGACCAAAAACGCAAAGAAAATCAGTCACAGCAAGCCAGTCAAACCAGTCATTGAATGAGGAATGAACATCAGCTGTGCATCATCTCTGAAATTTGTGCAGGAAATGACTGAATATGGTGAGTACTGACAGCTGTATTCACCCACACTATTTCTCTAGAGTTATTGTTTAGTTATTGTTTTTTTCTGTTTGTTTGAAGGAGGACGAAGCCAGTTGATGAAGATATCAATTCTATGGCCTCCAAGTGAAGCACTGCTGTCTGAACCCATCAGATATCTGCTGTGAAGACTGCATTCATGAACGGCTCTACTGAGACAGCTCAGATGTTACGGCCCATAAAAGTAAATTTCACATCTGAACAACTGCAAGACAGTGGTGGAGGGATTATTTTGGCCCATACCTCCAACAAAATCAATGGTAAGTCCAGGGCAACAATTCTAAATAAAAATATGATATATATATATTTTTATTAATTTACCACACCCTAAATGCATGTTTCGTCCCTCAGGACATCTACACCAGGTGGTGTGTGTGAGGAAAGCACAGAGGACTGTCAGAGACTCCAGCCACCTGAGCCATGGATTGCTCTCATCGTTACCATCCGGCAGATGTTATCACAGAACCTTCACCAGCAGACTGTGAGACAATAAAGTGATTTGATTGGTCACATGTCTTTTAACTTAACCCATTTGAATTGGTCACATGTCTTTTAACATAACCCATTTTTATTTTTATTGAGTATAATTTGTCTTTATATGCTACTTTAGCTGTCTTTATGATGTATCATCCAGTAAAGTATTGTATAATAAAGTATGGTGAGTATTCTGTATTAGGTGTTTGGTAAATAAACCATCTAATTTTGTAAACAATACACATAATTACCATGAGTGTTTTGATTAAGACATGAACATTTAGTCATATTAAAGACATTCAGTTGCATAAAGGCTGAAAGATGCATTAGAAGAGACTGCATGGACTATATTGCTACAGACACTTCATGCACAACTGAGGGTGATGCACCAAAGAAAGATCAGCCTGAATCATATTCTGTACTATTAGCAAGATGTGCATGGACCTAACTAATGTTTAGCACCTGAGGATAACAAAGATTAGGAATATTTGACACTAAGATACAAATTGTCTTTTATATTATGATTCTTTGCTTTGCATGAATTGTATGGCTTTTGCACAATTAACCACGCACTGTATACCTTGTCTTACTGAATGTGTGGCACAATATATATCAGTTGTTCAAATTGGTGTCTTTGTTTACTGTCAACACTGTATTCTTGCTCCTGATCTAATGAAATAAATGGAGCCCATTCCAAATAGGCACTGATGTATATTTTTTGGGGGTCTATTCCTATTCTAAGATAACTATGACTTACTGGTAAGTTGTTGAAAAGTCAATCTCGAAAATGTGACTCAGCAAAGTTTGTTGTGATATTGAGAATAGATCTGTGTATGTTGTACTGCTCTTCCATCCTCAGGGGCCCAGTAGAGTCCCCAGGAAAACCAAAAACAATTAACATTTCAAATGGCTGTAAATCAAAGTCTGATTATAGTTTTAAAGAGAAATTTGGCAGGACAACTACTTATGCTATGTTAATTAAATAATGTTGGTTAAAGTTATCAAACATGTATGGAAAGGTGGTATAAAGGTGTTTTTAAAAAGAGCTCTTAGTAAAATACCAAATTTCAGTCTGCCCCTTACATATGTTATATATGTTTGCACAATGAACATGTTTAGATAACCCTTAAGATAATCAAAAAATACTGTAATTCCCCTCATTTTATTGTTAAACTTTTAAACTACATTACCCATGAGCCTCCGCCATTCTATCGACAAAAAGCAGTGCTGGTATTTGTAGTTTACTGAAGTTACGCTCAGGGTTAGGGTTACGATCTCGGGAAGGTGGTCATTTCTCACGACATAACAGCACTGCATTGATAACTAAGCATTTATTGGACAAGGCGGAATTCTTATGTGGTTAATTAATGATATTTTCGATGCCCAAACCACCCCCCCTACCCCTCACAGAAACATATGCATCACTACATTTAAATTAAAACATGTTTCCGCTGATTTATAAGAGGACTGGTAAAATATCCCCACTAGTGGGTTGTCATATTATTTTACTACATATTAGTGAGGAAATTTGGCACTCACAAGTATAGCTAAACAAGCACACGCACACACACACACACACACATACATAAACAAAACACACACATATAACAAAAACATGTCTATCACTATAGATTCATTGCCTTACCATATGTTACTCCAGTCACTTGTTCTGGTGCAAATGGAAAAGACAGATGAAAAACAAGAGAATTCATGTCTCTATAGCAAAACTGAACAAATATATTTACAAAATTGTTACAAAAGTGTTTGATTTAAAACTTACTCTCAATTACCAGTGCCGACTAATCATCCTTCCCTGAGCCTATAAACTTTTGGGAATCTGCTACAACTGTCAAAAGCACACCAGCACATTCAGATATTAAGAAATAACAAAAGTGAACAAACAAAAATAGATAAATATGTCAACAAGAAAAGCTCTGAAAGCTGAATGTTTTTTTCCTTTGAGAAACCACATAAGACATCCGCCAACATGCACAAACACCCATTTGTGTAGATACATAATTAAAATTACTTGGTCTCACAAAGACACACACACACAAAACAACTAAAGTATATTTTTCAAAACGCATCAGCAAACACAAACTTTCCTCACACAGTCCTATATGTGTCAAGATGAAGGCCTCTGCGTGTGCATTAACAAAGGCTACGTTCACACTGTCAGTTTTTGGGATTGACAAACGCATTTTCTTTACAGGTGTGAGTCTCGAAATGTCCCGTTCACACAGAAGCTTACAGTTGTGTTTAGAATACTGTCTGTATGAACGTGCAACGGGAGTCAAGCCCGTATTCCACACCAGTAACCGTAGCGACAGTGACCAAAGTAAAATCAAAGATGATGCGTCCATAAAACTGAGGCTAGCTGTGTCGCATTTAGAAGGCTGCGTCCTCCGGAGGTCGAATCTTCTGGAGGTTGCATCCTCTGTAGGATGCGTAATGTGTACAAAGTGTCCTCAACCTAGAATTAAACGAGATGACCTTCATAGGACAGGAAGAAAAGGAAACGGGTAGTATCACGTTGATTTGCCAACACATTTAGAGCATCGTTGCGCTCTCACACTACTTAAATGAAGGAAAACTATTTCTACGTTTGGAAAGTAATTTGAGAAAAAAAAAAAAATTTTGGTAACACTTTAGAATACTGTTTCTTACTTACTGCATAACTAATAAGGAATTACTGAAGAACTAACAGGTAATGATTCATTAACACTTAGCGCACTACTGTTAATTACTAAGGAAGATGTGTTAACTAATCAGTATGTAATACAATTTTATGATTGTGTTAAGTAACAGTTAGCTAAACAATAACTAATGTATTCTGTCACACCTCCTGAAGAACTACTATTAATTATCTACTAGTTAAGGTTCAATAAAAATAATTATGAAGTAACTACTAATGAACAGTCATACACAATTACATTGAGTTGTGACCCTTTCATATAAATGTTATTAGCAGTAGTAGCAGTATGAAAATGCAATATTAATAAATGCAATAAATTTTGGTTTTGGCTATATAGTGAATTGTTTTGAGTTTGTTTTGTAAGAAATCAGCTTCCGATAGGAACCCCACCACCTCTCCAGTGCCATGCGATAACTTACCTTAGTTTTTATATTTTATATACAGTACTGTATGTGTGCCTCCTCAGCATATACCATATTACTATTAATTTAATTTCTGTATGTAAGGCAAGGACTGAGGGAGAGTGAAAATACAGGTAACCCATTAGTAATTAATAAAGGATTATTAGATAATTCCGCAAGAATTACTTAGAACCTGAAACAGTATTCTAAAGTGAACACATAGGGAGCCCATTAGTAATTAATAAATAATTATCAAATAATTATGCAGGACTTATTTTGAACCTGCAAGAGTAGGCCTATTCTAAAGTGAAAATATAATGAAACCTTTAGTAATTAATAAAGGAATTAATTACTTATACGGGAGCTGGGCTCAGGGAAACTGCCGTTAACTAGGCATTAACACAACACAAAAACTACCTAAGACTAAAAAACAAATATGACCCAACAGCTTCATCCCAGTGTTTCAGAAAATAAATAAATTGATTAATTAACAAACTACCATTTTACAGAGTGTACTGTATCTGTAGTAAGTTGGATAGTTATGGCAAGACGGTTGAGTTGCGGTTCTTTTCCGAAGCAGATTTCCTACAGAACAAGGAAATTATTTACCATACAGGCAAAAACATAAGGGGTGAGAACCAGAAAGGCTTAAGTGACATTTCACTAACTTTACAGGAGGGCCAAAACAAAAACTTACCATAGGTTGATCTGACTTTGTGCACTTACGCCCTTCTGGTTCTCACCCCTCGTTATGTACAATTATAGTAATGAGTCCTTTTGGGTGTGCAGCAAACAAAATGCATATTTCATTTCCATTATAGGCTAATAATAGTAGTAGTGGACTGTAAAAAAGTTGGTACTATAGTGTCCTTTTACTCAAGTAATTTTAAAAATTAATAGGCCTACTTATAATTTTACTGGAGTAATATTTTATTGAGTATCTGTACTTTTGCTCAAGTACTTGATTTGTGGGCCACAACCTGATTATTATAGTGACTATTTGCGTATAATTGTTCATTAGTAGTTATTTCATAGTTATTTTTATTGAACCTTAACTAGTAGATAATTAATTAGTAGTTCTTCAGGAGGTGTGACAGAATACATTAGTTATTGTTTAGCTAACTGTTACTTAACACAATCATAAAATTGTATTACATACTGATTAGTTAACACATCTTCCTTAGTAGTTAACAGTAGTGCGCTAAGTGTTAATGAATCATTACCTGTTAGTTCTTCAGTAATTCCTTATTAGTTATGCAGTAAGTAAGAAACAGTATTCTAAAGTGTTACCAAATTTTTTACTAAATACCAAAATTGGGTTAAAACAACTCTAGTCTTTATCCAGCGGTCTCAACCCAGCATTTGGGTTGAAAAAATAACCCAGCGTAACCTGGACCACACACTCACACAGAGACACAGTAACTGCCAAACATGACATGAGGTTGACAGACACTAAATTTATGTTTGGAATGGAATTCTAGTTGACTTGCTCACTACAGACTACAGTGTTATACACCATATACTACCTGTTCTATAAATGTAGGATGTTAAAGGCATTTTCTATGCTAAATGATTCAAAGTAGTATGCTACCTTGTCATCGTACAACCTCATCATATTGCATGTGAATGGTGTCTAGACACTATCTTGGAAATAAAAACATAATTTTTTTTATTTTGTTTTTAAATTCAAAATTGTGTAAAAATGTATTTTGGCAGTACAAATAAATGGAAACTTTTTTAATGACATTTTCCTCTCATATTAGGACTTTTCACATGGCATGTAATTCCAGATTATTGATGTTTTAAACAGCACTGCTTTTACCAGGGTTATGAAACCCTGTTCCAGAACAGAGTTAACAGTGTTTTACCCTGCATTGCGATGTCAATTTTGTATAGTATGAAACAATGCGTGTTACATTATTTCGACTAGATGCTTAACAACCAACAGGCTGTCGCATGCATCATATTCACAGTCATGGAAACACTGTGCATTGGATACACTCTTATCTCAGCGAAGGGACAAATGTCAAATGGTGACAGATATCTTGTCAATTGGGGAGAAGAACAGACTGCTTTATTCTTACCTTTTATAGTCATTTAGCTTTAGTTATTTATAGTTTTATAGTTTTATAGCTTTTATAGTTATTTAGCTTTGTAATTATATTGTATATTTGTTTTATGGTAAGGATGGTGTTCAAATTGCACTTAATTGTGAGGGGATCTGAGAATTGTTAGTCTTATTATACTTTTTTGTATAGTGTAAATGTAATTTATTTTGAAGCAATATTCTAACCAGTGTTCTATCAGCTATTAGGTGTTTAAATCAGCATATTTATGATATTTGCCCCATTAAATTAATTTCCTGGGCAATTTAAAATGTAAAACCTTATTAAATGTATGTGGTATTTTTCATGTCAAATTCTTAAATGTCATCAATAAATTAAATTCCAATAAGACACTATATGACTGTTACCAATCAAATTAATCAGTATCAACTTTATCAAATGAAATGAGTGAATCAACAGTGATTTCAGACAGTTTGTCACTTTCTGCTACCTAATGGTGTAACAATGTAACCTGCAAAAAGAGTCACTGAAAAATCCCTCTCTGAAGTCTGTCTGAAGCTAGCTCAGACACATTATTTTGCATGTGCTGGAGTGAAGAGTGAGCATGTGAGCTCTTTCAAACATCATCCCAGTATGCATGAATTTGGTCTGAGCCATGCACCAGGATTTAATTATTTAGAATTATCTTATTTCGTTGACTAAAGAATTCTCATACTTCCATTAGTGTTGTTTCATAGTTTTATTCTCAGATGTGTACAATAGTCATAATAAAGAATGATTAGATTTGTTGAAACTTTTGAATAGTATTGTATGAATAATTGGGCTATCAAATTAAATACATTAATGCATGTCATTACCTTGATAGCACACGTACATCTCGGAGATGTCTATTTGATGTCTGCATTTACATCTGCAAGACGTATTTTTTAGGCTGTTTGCTCATCTGCAATATGTCTATAGGACGTTACAGTCAAAACATGCTTTCTTAAGTAGTGGGTTTACATGTTATGTAAATCTATAGTCAAAATTGGTTTAAGTAACTGTTTAACCATGTTTTTACATCTACAGTTAAAACATGTTTCATTAAATAAGGGTTCGAACGTGTAATTTAAATTTTCAGTCAAAGAATGGTATTTAATTTAATGGTATCTGCATGTTTCTTAATTACACAGACAAAACATGTCATTTCAGATTACACTTTAAACATTTAATTTTATTGTATGGTCAATGTACCATTTATCATGTTGCTGCGTAAACATGTTACTTCAGTTCATGGTGTATCGCTGTTATTCCCATTAATGGCAAACGTTTGGCACCCTGTGCTGCCATGCATTGCACCTTCTTTTTTTTTATTAGAGTGCAGACCAGCGATGAGCATGGCCAAAATAGCCTTAAAATTGTTTACATGTAATTTTCGCCCAAGCAGCTTCTTATCAAATGCAAGTAAACTTTTGAAACATTTAAATGAGCATTTTATGGTGTTTTTGGCCTTAGATTCTTCTTTTTTACTTTAATAACAACCTCAGCATTGTGTTGCTGTTCTAATTTACATAAAGTTCAACTTTAACAAGTTTGTGTTTGAACGTAACCATTTTTAACACCCAAACAGGATTCTGTTGCTGTGTGAAAATATCCTCATCGATTGAAGACTGGTCCAACAGCTTCAGATAAACACTGATACACACACAACAACAACAATCTATAAGAAACCAGAAAAGGTTTTGTTTAATCTGATTCAAATTCTTTTCCATTTCAAAACATTACCATGGGAGTTTTAAAGATTCTGTATGATAATATGGTGTTGATTTAAGCTAATAAAGAACACAATTTTAATGAAACCCTAACAGAAATGGTTAACGAAACAGTTCTTTGGTCTTCTGACGGATCAGGATGTAGAAACACTGACGTCTTCAGATTCCCAGAGTCTCTTTTGTCACCTGACATCCGAGCAGGACATTCCCCACACACACACACTGAGACAGATCTCCCACTGAAACACACACACACACATACACAAATCATCAGTGTGAGTCAAAGAACTGAAGAGATTTGCTCAAACGTCTCTTGATGAACACTGACTGAATGAATGTGGTCTGGAATGGAGATCTCACCTTTCTGAGAGCCGATCCATGACGCTGCCTTCATGGCCACAAACTGCCACTCCATCTGCTGCTCTATTTTACAGCCGTATAACCAGATCAGAGCCAGGAGAGTGGCCCATATTGACCCATCCACCTGTGTACAAACCATCATCCACTGCATTTGTTACTGGACACCGCACACAATCATCACTATCTTATTATTTCATCACATCTCTCACCTGTGCTGGTTTCTGTTTGGTCAGCTCATCCTCCGTCTCCCCAAACACATCAGCCAGTGTGGCGTCCAGATCCCACCAGCCAGACGCCTTTTGGAGGGAAACCAGCTGCAGTAAAGGGTCCTTCTGGAGCTCAGGAGCAGCTGATCATGCATACATAATAATAAAGTATTATATGTTTAGTATAGAAAAAGGATAGAAAAATATTTTATATATAAACTGAAGAGCCAAAACATTATAACCAGTCACAGGTGAAGCGAACATCATTGATCATCTTCCAGCAAGACCACATGTTATGGTCTTGAGAGGCACAAAATCAGTTCTTGCATTCAATGTGTTGGATGCAGGAGAAATGCACAAGAATTGATTGAGCAACTCTGACAAAGGGCAAATTGTTAAGGCAAAGAGACTAGTTCAGAGCATCTCTGAAATCACAAGGTTTGTGGTTTGCTCCCAGTCAGCAGGGGTGTTGGGCACAAAGGCTGTCCCATCTTTTCTGAGCAAACAGAAGGTCTACTATAGCACACTAAAAGTCACACTAAATTTGAATGATGTTTATGTACCATGTATGGGCATATGAGGCTGTGTAACCTTCAGGACAAGGGTGTTCCCTGTTGGAAGGCCTCTTCCAGCAGGATAACGCAACCCGCCACACTGAAAACACTGTTCAGCCCTGGCACCAAATTCCCCAGATCTCAATCCAATTGAGGATGTTTGGGATGTGCTAGACTAACAAGTTCGATCCATAGCCTCTCCACCTCACAACCTAAAGAACCTGAAGTATCTGCTGATGACAGTATGTGGAAGGGACTTTGGTGTCTGTGTGTCTTGTTGCATTATTTACCCTCAGCCAGTGAATCGACATCATCATAAAGGTCACCATAAACATCATCATCAGATTTTGCTACAAAACAAACAAAAATAAATCAGATTTTAAAAAATATCATAAGTAATCAATTGCAAATAAAAAATAAGCCAACAAGAAAATCTCTGAAATATGACTGTTTTTCTTACTTGTAGAACAAAAAGAGGGTTTGCTTTGAAACAAACTGTATTTTATAAAGCGCTATATAAACGTGACTTGACATGCACACAATGTTTGATTATGAAACATTTGTGCAATGATCAGATCTCACGTGAATCCAGATAAATGAAGTTGTATATCACAATGTCAATGCCCTGACGCAAGCATGTGAAAGGGCCTTTGGTGTGTTTCATTGTGTAGTCTCATTTACCCATCCATGAGGAACCATAATAAATGCCATCAAAATCACTGAAATCTGCAAAACATTAAGAATATTCAGATTTTAAGTAATAACAAAAGTGAACAAATGCAAATAATAAATAAGTTAACAAATATGCTTTGAAATGTGACTGTTTTTCTTACTTGCAGAAACTCAAAAGCATTGTATACACACAGACAATATGGCTGTCAATTATTCTCATCATTTTTAACACAATAACGCAGAGGTCCCCCACCACCAGGTCACAACCCATTACGGGGCGCTGGAAGAGTTGCAACAGGGACACAAGAACGTTCTGGGAAAAATGTGTATAGGATATATATGTTCATACCAACCCTCCTTGAGTTTGGACACAACAAGAACAGACACGTCCGAAAGAACTAACAAACAAGAAAAGATTTGGAATAAGGATGTACTGATATAGACATTTTCAGCCGAAACTGATTTTATTACAAAACTAAAGCCCAAGACCAGATGGATGCACTTTATTTGGACTTTTTTTTTGATAATTGAATCTCAACAGCCATTGACTGCCATTATAAAGCTTGGGAGAACCAGGACATTTTTAAATATAACTCCGATTGCATTTGTCTGAAAGAAGAAATTCATATAAACCTAGGATGGCATGAGGGTGAGTAAACCATGGGGTAAATTTCATTTTTGGGTGAACTATCCTTTTAAGCGCAGTTCTGCTTTGTTTACAGCAGTAACCAGGAAAATGCTGTATTAATGCTGTTCCATAAGCGCCACCTGCTGACAGAGAGTGAATTTGTGTTCCCATTCAGCCCATCTGCTGTTTCTGTTTGTGCAGACACTGAACAAAATTATAAACGCAACACTTTTGTTTTTGCCCCCATTTTCCATTAGCTGAACTCAAAGATCTGAGACTTTTTCTATGTACACAAAAGGCCTATTTCTCTCAAATATTGTTCACAAATCTGTCTAAATCTGTGTTAGTGAGCACTTCTCCTTTGCCGAGATAATCCATCCACCTCACAGGTGTGGCATATCAAGATGCTGATTAGACAGCATGATTATTGCACAGGTGTGCCTTCGGCTGGCCACAATAAAAGGCCACTCTAAAATATGCAGTTTTTCAGTATTGGGGTGGTCCGGGGGGGTCCGAAAACCAGTCAGTATCTGGTGTGACCACCATTTTCCTCACGCAGTGCAACACATCTCCTTCGCATAGCGCTGATCAGGTTGTCCACTCCTCTTCAATGGCTGTGCGAAGTTGCTGAATATTGGCAGGAACTGGAACACGCTGTCGTATACGCCAATCCAGACCATCCCAAACATGCTCAATGGGTGACATGTCCGGTGAGTATGCTGGTCATGCAAGAACTGGGATGTTTTCAGCTTCCAGGAATTGTGTACAGATCCTTGCAACATGGGGCCGTGCATTATCATGCTGCAACATGAGGTGATGGTCGTGGATGAATGGCACAACAATGGGCCTCAGGATCTCGTCACGGTATCCCTGTGCATTCAAAATGCCATCAATAAAATGCACCTATGTCTGTTGTGCATAACATTCGCCTGCCCATACAATAACCCCACCACCATCATGGGCCACTCGATCCACAACGTTGACATCAGCAAACCGCTCACCCACACAACGTCATACACGCTGTCTGCCATCTGCCATGTACAGTGAATATCGGGATTCATCCGTGAAGAGAACACCTCTCCAAAGTACCAGTCAGGTCGAGACCCCGATGAGGACAACGAGCATGCAGATGAGCTTCCCTGAGACGGTTTCTGACAGTTTGTGCAGAAATTCTTTGGTTATGCAAACCGATTGTTGCAGCAGCTATCCGGGTGGCTGGTCTCAGACGATCTTGGAGGTAAAGATGCTGGATGTGGAGGTCCTTGTTTTGTGGTCTGCGGTTGTGAGGCCGGTTGGATGTACTGCCAAATTCTCTGAAACGCCTTTGGAGACGGCTTATGGTAGACAAATGAACATTCAATTCACGGGCAACAGCTCTGGTGGACATTCCTGCAGTCAGCATGCCAATTGCACGCTCCCTCAAAACTTGCGACATCTGTGGAATTGTGCTGTGTGATAAAACTGCATATTTTAGAGTGGCCTTTTATTGTAGCCAGCCTAAGGCACACCTGTGCAATAATCATGCTGTCTAATCAGCATCTTGATATGCCACACCTGTGAGGTGGATGGATTATCTCTGCAAAGGAGAAGTGCTCACTATCACAGATTTAGACATATTTGTGAACAATATTAGAGAGAAATAGGCCTTTTGTGTACATAGAAAAAGTCTTAGATCTTTGAGTTCAGCTCATGAAAAATGGGGCAAAAACAAAAGTGGTGAAAAAAAATACTACTGTTCCAAATATTCTGTATGTTTCTTACAAATAAAGTGAAAAAAGTGGAAGAAAAGTGTTTTACCCTGACATTTAAAAATACAATTTTAGTTGAAGTTATTATACGGTCATAATCGTGAAGTCGTGGCCTAATGGTTAGAGATTCGGACTCTAATCCAAAGGTCGCGGGTTCAAGTCTCGGTCTGGCAGGGATTGTAGGTGTGGCGAGTGAAGGTCCAGCACTCTTTCCACCCTCAATACCATGATTGAGGTAACCTTGAGCAAGGCACCGAACCCCCAACTGCTCCCCGGGCGCCGCAGCATAAATGGCTGCCCACTGCTCCGGGTGTGTATTCACTGCTGTGTGTGTGTTCACTGCTGTGTGTGTGAACTTTGGAGGGGTTAAATGCAGAGCACGAATTCGGAGTATGGGTCACCATACTTGGCCGTATGTCACATCACTTTCACTTTCTTTCACTTTCATAATCTCATAATGGCCCATGCCTAGTAGCAAAACGTCAAAGGGCCTTTGCTGCGTGTCTTATTGTGCAGAATTACTTACCCGCTGCACCAGCATCATCATAAACGTCATCAAAAGGGTCTGCTTAAAACAAAAAAACAATTGCAAATAAGTAATAAGCAAACATAAAAAGCTCTAAAATGTGACTAGAGACAAGAAAAGAATCTTTGAATCTTTGAATTCCTAAAGAAAACAGCAAGCACACACGATTCATAAACACACATATACAATGTCGACTGCAATTTATCTAATATTTTTTCAAGATTTAACTAATTAATGCAGTCAGATCACTTTTAAGGACAGAAAACTAAACAAGTCAATGTGCATATACAGCAATGTGCATTTAAACCTCAATATTGTATCAGCACAGTTTTAAATAATTAACTGATTGATTAAAATAATTAATTGTACACATTTAAGTAGCATATTTTTTTACAGTTAATAATTATTTGTTAATAAGTTCAGATTTACAAATATCAGTCTATTAGGTCAGTGGTTGCCAACCCATCGATCGTGATCGACTGGTAAATCTTTATCACTGCCCCAGTAATCCCCCCCAAAAAAACAGAAAAGTGCAAAAAATACATTTCTCCAGTTTTTGTTTTGTATTTTTGTACTTATTCTTCTGTTATTTTTGAGAGGTACTGGGACAGTGATAACAGGACTTTAACAGAGGCCAGAGACACAAAAAGGAGAAAATACTATAGCAGGCAGAGCTGTTTGCGCGGCTCGAAATACAGGAAGAAAATATAAATTGGGGGTGAGGGATTATATGAATGTATCATTGAAGGAAACTGACTGTCTTCAGAAAGGTTTTGATGGCAATGGCATTTTCTTTTCCTCTTACCTCCATATAAAGTATCACTGTTACCAAGGAAACAGTGTATCGCTGCTGTTCCATAAGCGCCACCTGCGGTCAGACAGTGAAATTGCATCTCATTTAGCTCGTCTGCTGTTTTTGTTTCATGCAGATATGTTTTATGTAGCATAATTTCACAAAGATGAAGTCAGACCTTTCTGTTTTGCTTTAAATCCTGTGTATCTTTGTTTGGATCGTGATTAAAATGCAGTGGTTGCCTCTAATTTCAAATGGCTATTTTTAAAGCCAGTTTGCTTGTCATAGAGCAAATAAACAATAAATAAATTCACTTAAAATAATACTAATAATTGCAACCAGTATTGGAATGAAATAAATAAATAATAAGAATCTGAATTGGGCATGAAAACTCATGAACGGTGCATTGGAAGTACAATCTGGGCTGTCTTTTTCTATCAATTCTTCACATCTTGTCCTTCATAAGAGGTCAGGTCAGGGATTGGGCTTAAAAAGGTTAGTGATCACTGTATTAGGTAATGCATATTATGTGCTTTCTCACATTCTTGAAAAACTTGTTTAACAAAAATCCAATCTGAAATGCATAAAATAATAATAAATATTAATAGAAATTAATAGAATTGGACAAAATACTAATCTGTCAAAGCAACATGTCAGTACATTCAAGACCAGTGTAACTGAATTATATGTTTTAGCTGAAAGCAGGTGCTTGATTTACTAAAAAGTGTTTGATTCACTAAAAAGAACCAGTTCAAAAGAGTCACTCATTCTGGAATTGGACTACATTGGTCAGTTGTTTCATGCAGTAGATTCAGACATGCAGACTTACATCTTTGGCTATTGAGTGGGGTCTCACTGATTTTCAGTGTCTTACACCATGAGTGCTGTGGTTTTAAGATGTTGTGCCAAGTTAAATGTAGTTCAACTTTAAAAAATGCATCTCAAGACCTCTAGTTTGTTCCATTCTGTAGCGGTCTCAAGCTGTCTTTGAACAAAAGAGCCTTTCCTGTGTGAATGAGCCCTTACTCATTCTGTGTCCTCAGAAAGTGTGGCTTGGTAAGAATTGATTGCTTGTTTGTTTATTTTTAGCGTCATGCCGACTTTTATTATTATTATTATTATTATTATTATTATTAATAATAATAATAATTATTATTATGATTACTACTACTGTTGTCATTGTTATTATTTAAATATTTGTATTTTATTAAATTATAAAAATTAAATAACTCTTAGAAATGTTACTATAGTAAAAAATATACTCATTGGATCTACACAAATCACACAAAGGACCTATTGTGGATTCAAAACGGCAATTTTCGTGACAAGTCTGCACCCCTGGTCACTGAACTGGATATTAGTAACCTGTTGTGCTTCTTGTCTTGGCAAACACCAAAACACATTCTTGCAGGTACTAGAAACCCACACAGAATAAAAAGGACCACTTACTACATCCTCCCTAAATTAGAAAAATGTGCACTTCTCAATGAGGTCAAAACCTACTAAACTGTGAAGTGATGAGAAAGGTATTTGAAATCCTTGCGGTCAGGCACACAAACAACATACAACCATTAACACACAATGAGAGCACTAACCGTATGTCGGCACTCTTCTCTGCAGCAGGGGTCCTTTCACAGTCTGTCTGCTGTCTTTATTAACAGCAATGAAGGCTGTATGAACACTGCTCACTCCTGCCTGAACACTGAGCTCCACCATCCTGCTCCTGATGCCCTCAACATCTGCAGGACCTGACCTCTCCTCCTGCTCCAGAGAACGGATCAGGGTCCGAGCCGCCAGCCGGTGAATGGACAACCTGCAGAAACAAGGAGGAAATGTGTTGGATTAGAAAAACTAACAGCTGCACAGCGTGTTGATCCTAGACAATTACCAAAAAATTGCTGGTGTGCCTTCTGTGTGAACTCAATTTGTGACCTAGTTACATTCTCGGAATCAGTCCCGGAATGTGATCTGTGTAAACAAAAGACAGGACCCATGTCGTAGTGATGTCATCGGAATGACGTAGTTATCAAGCAAGTCTTTGACCAGGGGTCTTTAAATGCAGATCAACATTCACAACAAAAAATGTCTGCAAACTGGAATGAAGCAGAAATCAGGGAGCTCCTCTCTATCTGTGCTGAAGCAAATCGTCACATCCTGATGTCACGTCTTTACGGGATTTTTATGGGACATGAACGCACGCAGAAATTACAGAAAATTACTGGCAGTATGAATGAACCGAAATCAAATAATCCCAGGACACATTTGTACTGTATTTTCCAAAATCTCTGTGTGAAAGGGGATTATGTCTTTTTGCGTGTGTTACCCCGTTTCCTCAGTTGGTTTGAGGCAGAAGTGGAGCTGGTTTGTTACTGGTTGATCTTTAAGACTGTATTTAACTGTCACTGATGCCTCAGAGCCTCCTGAACTCTATGAGAGAGAAAAGGCAAATTTTCACAAGATAAATAAATGAAACACTGATCTAATTGTCATTAAAGAATCACATGCTACATCATCTCACCTCTCCTTTAAGTTGGGCATACATGAGTGCCCTTTGACCCTGGAAGAGCACACTGATGGGTGGAGACAGTGTGTCGACAGTAACACCGTCTGGAAGGGTCCAATCCACAGAGATATTAAGCACAGCGGGCTGCAGCGCAAACCTGAGCGACTGCATCACCTGATATAGTTTGAAGAGAAAGAGAAACCATTGAGACATTTGACTAGGAAACATTTGTGTCTGTGAAATCCAGTGGAGAGCTTTACTTTGGGCTGCATGCGGTCGGTGTCAGTGATGAACTGAGCGTGACCAGATCCCTCCCTGGCCATTCCTGTGATGAGGGCGGCACTCGCACCCTCACCGATCCCGAATGAGAAACACCTGAAGACACAATAAACTCTGTTACTGTTAGTGATGAAGATATGAATGATGGACAGATCAAACCCAGCAGACCTTTACCTGTGAGAGTGAGCGTGACTTTTCACCAGATCCAGCACCTCTTTAGTGTTTCCCACCTCTCCATCAGTGAAGATGAACAGCTGAAGACAGAAAAAAAATCTGATAAGCCTTGTTATACTTTCATATGAATGCGTTGTTCAGGTGCACAGTGAGGTGTTGAACCTGTCTGGGGTGATCGGGGTAACAGCGCTGACTGTAGATGTGTTTTAGAGGCTGTAAAATCTCTGTGCCGCCCATGTCTGCTCGCATTTCCTTCACTCTCTTCAGAGCCTTATCCATTGTTTTCTGCTTGTACACAACACTCTGACTGCAAAGACAAACAGAAGCACATCTCATCTCCTCTGACACATTTAAATACTGAATATCTATGAATGAAGATCTAGACACTAACGGGAAGAAGGACTCAAAATGAGAGCCAAATCCATAGATATTGAAGTAGCATCCCATGGGCAGACTCTTCAACAGTAACAGCAGAGTGTCCTACAGAGAGACATGGACAGATAGTTAAACTCTAAACAAAACCATCAACACTTATGAAGTGGAGAAATCTATTCAGAGAAGGGAATTTATTTTGCCAGCGTGTTTTTGCACACAGGATTTTCTTTAGAACTTAAAGATCCCAAATACAGTCAAAAGAAACTCATTTAAAAATAAAAGGCAAAATTCAAACTTGCACTTAACCAATATGAAAGTCATGGCCACCATCCGACTAACGGCCCATGTTCTTGTGTTAAACTTCCATTCACCATAAGATTCAAGTCATAATTCTCTTTCATTTTTATTTAATTGACAAAAGTACAAAGAAAAGATTTCCAGTGTTTTCACCAACCAACATAAACTTATATTGAACATATAAACAAATTTAAATCCTGATGGCTGCAACACACTGCAAAAAATTTGGGACAGAGGCAAAATTAAAGTCAGAAGCTTGTAGAATATCCAAATTAAACTGATTAAACAAATTAACAGATTTTTCATTTTATTGCATTTTACAAAATGTCCCAACTTTTTTTGCTTTGGGTAGGTGCTTGCAGTGTAATTTCACTAGAGTGTGTGGGTGCTTGTGAGATTTCATTCACCGAGGGCTGGTTCATTGGGGGCATGTTGTGATGCCCAGTGCTTAGCCTGCCCACTCTCTGGGATACCCCAGCTCAGTTAATAGACTTTTGATTTAATTTAACTCATTGATTGTGATTGTCTTTCTTTATTGTTGTGGCTTTGGGTCACTTGTCGTCATTTTACTGTTTCCTTCGCCATGGTTTCTGTTTTATAATTTGATTTAATAAAATGTTCATTGGTCTGTATCCACGCCTCTTTGTTGGGTGATTTGTGGGAGTGAAAAAGCTTGCGTTCCTTTTCTTTGATTAGTATTTCCCCAGGTGTTTAACCAGGGGTGGTGTAGTCGCTACTAGTGATAATTCAGTAATCTGAGCTCATACACCTTTATGCCACACTACCTTGGAATGCGTCCTCCGATGATAGCATTTTTCTGTTTTCGGATGCAGTCCGTGTTTGAGAGTCCGCAAACGTTGGTCCTGGATAGCCACAGGCCTGCAGAGTTTTGCTTCAACCCTAATCCAACACACGTTCAAACTAATCTAGGTCTGAAGGGTTACTAGGAAGCTACAGGCAGGGTTGAAGCTGAACTCTGCAGTTCGCTGTCCCTGGCATATACATTATCGTTTGGGTCTTTACTACAAAGCTGTGGGTCTGGTTTGCTAACATACGTGGAAAACAACGTTTTCCCCTTTGAGTCTTTATTTTTAGAACAGAGTGGAGCAATATCATTATTATAATAAGGTGTATTATTGATAAGTTGTCCTCCAGTACTGGTGATGGGCATTCCATTTCCGACATGCGCTGTAAGCAGTAGACCAATCACAACACACTGGGTCATCGGACCAATTAGAGCAGAGTAGCCTCATGCAAAGGAGGGGTTTGAAAGATGAAACTTTGAATGAATCGCTTGAGAGTCAATGAGAAATAACATAAAATTAAATGCATATAAGAAAATTTTAATGTTTTTTGACCTTTCACGCATGTAAACCTGTTGTTGGAGATTCCCAAAACCAAATTATGAACCTTTCAAATAGCATAATAGGGGCACTTTAAACTCAACATGATTTCTATGAACTTCATAATGCACATTGTTGGTCTGTACACAAGTCATTGCTCTACGTTTCACAATCCAATTGATTCATAAATTGGAAACATAAATATATTTACATAAATTAAATATATACATAATACATAAATTCACCCATAATAACGTTATAGTTCTGGCATAAAAACAACCTGCATTGAATCTTAAATCTTACCTTTGCACTTTCAATGCGCATCTGTGCTCCTTTCCCATGATGCATCATGCAGTCCATACTGCCTGATCTGTCAATCACAAAAACAAACTCGCCTCGAGTTGCCAGTGATTTCATCACTTCCTCTGGGAACTCTGGGTACAAACTTATCATGACCACTGGGTCCCTCATCAGAGAGCCTGAAATAAAGAGAAAGAGTCAGTGACACCTTCATCACTCAATCCCATGATCCCAGTGATCTGCAGGTCCTACCTGGTGGAGCAGTGGTCACTCCTGCCTCCACTATAGCAGAGGGCTGATGGGTATCCTGATAGTACACAAACAGCTCAACGTCCTTATCAAACATGTGACCAGGACTCAGATTCACCTACACACACAAACAACACATGCATAAACCTGCTCTGCTCACACATCCAGATAAACAGATGAAGACACACAGTACCGTAGCCTGAGTGTGATCAGAGAGGAGGAACACTAGAGGATCCAGAGTGCAGTTGGACTCTAGTTTGGAGATGGGCTTTGGAGAGCTCACATGAACACTGAGAGTCAGCGTGTAGGGAACAGCTCCTGATGAAATCTCTGAGACTATACCAGCAGCTGAACCTGACACAGACACAGAGTGTGTTAGAATCAGCTTCTCTGCTCTAATAAAGTGTGTGTCAGAGCTGCTGTAGTACCTGCTGGTGTGTATCGGGGGTTGAGTACAGCCGGCAGACAGAAGCGCAGCGAGTGGTCGGCCTGCACAGCGAGCTCGGTGACGTAGATGATGGTGACGGCAGCGTTCTGACCCGCCGACAGACACCCGACACTCAGTCTGAATACATCAGGACTCTCTGCACTCTCTTCCAGCAGAAACGCCTGCTGACCCGAACTCACAGCATCATCATACTGATCCCTCGCCTGCAGGATACAGTTTTGGTAAATGGTGATATGTAGTATAAATATGGAAATAAATGTTCTGTGGGTTTGTATCTGGACTCACACTCTGTCTTTCCAGCACCTCTGCCACAATCTCCTGCTCTCCGATCTTGGCACTGAAGTGGCAGACAGCAGCATCAGCAGGCAGAGGGAAGACGAACAAGGCCTCCAGGGGGCGCTCTTCCTCATTCACATACTGCAGAGTGGAGGAGACTGTGGCTACATGATCCTGAACCAGAACCTCCACTGAGATGCTCTTCAGAGGCACTGAGTCACACAAACCAACACATCAACAACATCACAAACACTGCAGAGCAACTAACAAATAAACCTTAAATGATAAAAAAATTTGTCCATTAAACTCTCTACATTTTCATAAAAACACGTGTATATATATATATAAGTTTATGATAAACAAAGGAGAACGAGGTGTGTAACAACCTGTCCCATGTGGTATTTATGAAAAATACTCTTTGTTTGGAAGAACATACTTCCGGTTAAAATCTACATTCGTTATATGGTAAGACTGAGATAAAGCCCTCGCCACAAACTTCCCTTCTTGAAAAATACCACAGCTCTCCCACATATTAAAAAAGGTTTTAATTTAGGAAGCAAGTAACAGTAACAGTAAAGAGGTGAATTCTCCTGGCTCATATTTCTCATACTTTATGATACTCTCATGGTTCTCAATTCTCATGCACCAACTAGATTAACTACTTCAAAGGTGATTGAAAGTTAAATCAAACAAATCAAAGCAAATCAATGTTTCTAATACGATCAAATGTTTGGAGAAGAGAAGAGATGAGTTGAAGTCGTTGAAACAATGCTGCATTATTGCTGGTTTGGCTCATAAATAAGTTAAATGCAGAAGCGAGTAGCACTCAGATTTTTGAGCCAAACTAATTTTCTATGCAGCTTCCAAATTATGCCAATATTTTTAACAATTAGTTTGATGCTGCTGAGTGATATTGCGCAACACCAAGACAACCGACCTAACACTGTGCACATCAATGTCAAAATGACTGAGATGGCCAATCAGATCAAAGAAGGCAAGCATCTCAATTATGGCAAACCATTTCATCTTAAAATATTTACTCTGAGGTAAAACAGTTTGCCATGACTCTTCATTTTTAAAGTTCAAATAAGATGTAAGTAGCAAAACTTTTAACATTTGACAACTGTGTTACGATAAATGTTAAGCCAACTAATTAATATCCAGAGATGCAAATATATATTTTTCAGCATAGGCCTATTAGAAATAAGATGAATTTGTGCATATTGTAAATTCATTTTTTAGCATTGTCACACTTTCCTGAAGGCCCTTCAGTAAATTCTAGCACATGATAAAATGTGTGGCTTTGACGAGTGTCTTTATAGATTATGGTTAAAACAATAATTTCAGCATATTAAAATAAAAAAATATAATTTTACAAAAATTTTAACTTTTTTTTTTTTACAACAAACCAAGTATCTGCAACCTGGATAGTTTTACTGCATCTGTAAAAGATGAATGGACAATTCACCTAAAAATGAAAATGTTATCATTTACCAATTCAAATTTTGTCATTCCAAACCAAAATGCTATTTGTCTTGAAATGTTGTGTGCATACATGTTTCCTTTTTTTCACTGACAAAAATTAAAAAATATATATATATATTAGTTAAACTGATTAGTTTTCAGACCTTGATATTTCTAAAACACGTGTATGGCTGCTTTACAGGTGAAGTTCATGCACTTAAATGTAACGCTCTACAAGTTCACCCCTATGACATTTGTGAAAAATAGGCCTACTCTTTTCAGTTAAAATTGACCTTCATTATCTTTTATTAAGCCCATGCAACAAAATTTCCTGTGTGAAAAACACAGGGAACTCTATTAAAAAGTTTTCATTTAGGGAACAGTTAGCCTAACAATAAAAGTGAATTCATACCTGGCTCATTTTTCTTAGACACAAGACCGCAGTGCTCCATTTTTAGGCTCCGTTAAACGAAATGACTATTTGATCTAATTCAAAAGTGACTTAGAGCTTTTAAATCTGCCTCAGATCTTCACAGACTGACTCATTTAATGAGCAAATGAATGTTTCTACCATGAGTATGGAGAAGTGGGTGATCAATTTAGGAAGCCGTTGAAAGACCGTTATAGTATCAGTTGGAGATCATTAACTTATTGTGTGCTGACGTGTCACTCTATTTAAAATGAGGCGCAGGATAAGCTAATGAATGTTAATAAGGTTTTTGAGCAAAATGAAATTTCTAAGCAGCTTCCAAATATATGGCTGATTCTTCCATTAGATATAATCAGAGTTATTTTAGAAACTTTTCATTTTATCTCAACCTTTTCCTAATTTAACATATTACTATCTTTCACACAATAAATGTCTAAACATACTACAAATGATCTGAACATATATCTGAACTTTTTCTACAAAACAAAAGAGAAATATACAAAAATATAACATTGTGACTAATCAAAATTTAGTCTTTTTATTCAAAACATTACTCAAGAGTCTTCAATTAAAGTGTCGCTGAAAGTAGACAGTATAACATAATGAATTATGTCTTAGGAAGTGGAATGAAGGCTCAAATGTCTTAGGCAACATTGTTTCCCTCCTTCACATCTACGGTAGATAAAAGCTCATTCACTCCAGCAGTTCTGGGTCAGTCTGACCTGCCTTTATTAAAGGCCCTTCAGAGAATGAATGACAGTGGATTTGGAACCAAGACAAAGTTCAATAAACCCCTGAAAAATAACAAGCGGGGGATAAAATGTGTTTCGCATTAAAGAGCTAACAGCATCCCACACTGACCATTTGATGTGTTTTTTTTCTGGGAAGTTTGAAAGCCTGCTCTACTTTGGTCCATCATTGTTTCATTGTACAGGGCTGTTCTGCTTTGGGATTTCAATGACACTTTACAAGGAAAATGGGCGTATCATGGCAACAGGATTTTAAAGCACTTAAAAAAAAGGGGGAAAGACTATATATTGGGCTAAAACGCCAGCTTTATTGAACTTCTGCATTTTCAGCTTTAATGAACTTCAGGATGATGGGAGCATGTTAACGGCAAATCTGAGCTGCTGAACAGATCTAAAGAGGTGAGTGTGTTTGTTATATTACTCCAGTGGACGTCAATTCATTCAGTCGATGCTCATTCACCAGGCTGAGCTGTAATTTATCAGCTGGACTGATAGTTTCTCTGAAATCAAATCAAAATAATGTTTACATAGGGTTCATATAAGTACAGGACACATCATAATGACTTTTTGAAACTCATAAAAGGACATGACGGTTTACTTCGTTGTTCCACAACTGTATGACTTTCTTCTTTGTAGATATTTAGCAGAATGTGAAAGCATGTAACATGTCAAGTTTTAAAAAAGCATCACAAAATTATCAAAAACATAGTCCATACAAGCCACAAGACGAGAATGTCTTTCAGTATCATTGATGTCAAAAAAGGAGCAATATGTCTTTACCACTGTTATGGTATGACTGATAAACTATATTGTTTTTGTATTTGAATTACATTTTATTTTTATACTTTAACTTAAATTTATTTAAAGTTTCGATATTTTAATGTCATTAATGTTAAATATGTCTATATAGGTTTTTATTTATTAGTTTTAGTTCATTCCATTTCAGTCATTTTAATACTTAATGTTAAGTTAAATGAACATGAGTAATTTTTTCCTTGGCAACTATCTTAAAATAAACTTAAGGTTTCTTTAATATTTTATTTAATTTCAGTTAACTATGGAAGGCCATTTCTGCCACTGAATAAAAAAATAATAAAAAAATGTCATTGTGACTTTTTCTCACAATTCTGACTTTTTCCCTGCAAGTGCTTGTTTACATCTTGTAGTTAAGAGTTATAAAGTCAGAATTGTGAGATATAAACTTGCAATTATAAGAAAATGTCAGAATTGTGAGAGAAAAAGTCGCAATGAGCTTTTTTATTTTTATTCAGTGGCAGAAATGGCCTTCCATAGTTAACTGAAATGAAATAAAATATTAAAAGAAACCTTAAGTTTATTTTTAAGTTTTTTATCTCACAATTTTATTTTCTGAAGTTATAGCTCGCAACTGTGAGTTTATATCTCGCAATTCTGAGAGAAAAAAAAAATCTGAATTATGAGTAATTTTAATGAGCAATAATTTTTTTTTATTTAATTCAGTGGCAGAAACAAGCTTCCATAGTTAATTTTCCCTGTTTCAATTAACTTTTTTATGGTTTTAGTTTTAGTTAGTGATAATGACCTGCTAAGTCTGGGTATGTTCACGTGCAAATTAGATATTTCAAGTGATTAAAATTAAAATACCCAACATACCATGCTTTGGCCAAATTCTTTATTGAGAGAATATCCCCAGACGGCACCATGACAAGCTCTGTGGAAAAATAAATACAAGATGGCGGATAGAGCAAGAGAAATTTAGATATTATAATTAGATTTCATTCAGTATGAATAAAAATTGTTTAAACAGCAAGCTCTATTGCAGTTTTACAGTGCCGTTTCCAACATTTTAAGGTACTTCATCATTTTTAGGTGCACAAGGTGTGTCTGCAGATGATGTGATGATGGAGCAGCTCATGAAGGGCACGGTAAACATCGCCGCAGCGGTGCAGGGAACGCTGCTGGTGTTGACAGGGACATTGCTGCTCGTTCTGCTGCACAGAATATTAACAGCCAAGAATTGGAGGAACCAATCAGCTGTCCCAGGTGAGTTAAAACCAATCAGATTTAGTGGGACCAACCTACCGACTGGTCATGATGTCATGTTTTCAGGTCCAGCTTGGTGGTTGGGTGTCGGCCCAATTATGAGCTACAGCAGGTTCCTGTGGATGGGGATCGGCTCCGCATGCAACTACTACAACGAAAAATATGGCAGCATTGCTCGGGTCTGGATCAACGGAGAAGAGACCTTTATACTTAGCAAGCAAGTTCTCAAAAACAAATGTCATTCACCCAGCTAAAAGGGAAGTTTCTCACAATGTTATGAACAAATGTTCTTCCAGTAACAAATATTATTCCAGTAATAATTGTTCAGTTATCTGGTTTTGAATGATATTCACAAAACGTTAACACAAAAATATTATTTCTACATTGTTCATGGAACTTTTTTCTAAAATGTGGGCCCGGACCACAAAACCGAATCTCGAAATTGAGATTTATACATCATCTAAAAGCTGATATCAGGAATAATCAGCAATTGTATTTCCACTAGTAACAATTGATTTTGAATGGCAGCCTATGGTGACATTTAACTAGTGAAAATACAATTACAGATATCAACAATTTAATTCCTGATATCAAGAATTAGCATTTTAACTAGTGAAAATTGAATTGTTGATATCAAGAATTCATATCCTGAGAAGGAAAAAAAGTCAAAACGGCTTGCCATACAGTAGTGCTGTCAGTGATTTTTCGCTCTTACGGAAAATTCCCAATTACATTGATTTCTACTGAAATGACTGGATTTCTTCCATGAACAACCGCAAATGTCACCGCAGCTTAACTGATAATGAAATTTGTTGTTGATTATCCTCATTATGTATTATTATCAATTTTACTGAATGGCTGTTGCAGATAAAGTAATTTCATGGTTCAAAAAGGTGCTCAAGAGCGCCCCCTATAAGGCCAAAACATGTTTTTTTAGAACAGTCTGCTACTCAAGTCCATAAAACCTAATTATGTCACTAAGTTTTGCCTCAAATAAGGCAGGCAACACCTGAGGGCACCATTTTTAGTGTGAAAATGTAAAACTGTTTCAGGTCCTCTGCCGTGTATTACGTTCTGAAGAGCAATAATTACACTGGGAGGTTTGCCAGTAAAAAAGGTCTGCAGTGCATCGGCATGCTTGAACAAGGCATTATCTTCAACAGCAACATCGCATTGTGGAATAAAGTGAGAACATATTTCACCAAAGGTGGGTGTTATTCACTGAAACTGGTCTCAGAACAGTTCATACACACATTCATCAGAATCTATTGTTTATGTGTGTGTGTACTCTAGCTCTTACAGGTCCAGGTCTCCAGAAGTCAGTAGATGTGTGTGTCAGCGCAACATACAAACAGCTTGACGTCCTGCAGGAGTTCACAGACCACTCAGGACATGTGGATGTACTCAATCTTCTGCGCTGTATCGTTGTGGATGTTTCCAATAGACTCTTCCTAAGAATCCCTCTCAATGGTCAGACTGCAAAACAAACACTCTTAAAAAATATATGGTTCTTTTGATCTGATTGATTCGATTGTGTATATTAACAAAGGAAAAGGCTGTAAAACCCTCATTTTTAGTACTTCTGATGGGTGTTGGGGAAAGTTACTTTTAAAAGTAATGCATTACAATATTGTGTCACTCCATAAAAAGTAAATAATTGTGTCACTTAGTTACTTTTTATTGAAAGTAATGCATTACATTACTTTTTGTCATCTGGGCCGGGCTTGCTTATTTGTTTTTTAGTAGTGAATAACCCAAAAGTTATATTTTTGGCAACTGTAAAGGCCTTTTCACACCTAAAGTGAAATTAATAAGCCTGAGGCTGAAGGAAGTGTCAATGAATAAATGGGGGGGGGGGGAAGTATCTTGTGTTACGTATTTGGAAAAAGTAACTCTTTTTTGTTGTAAATTTAAAAGTAATGCTTTTACTAGTTACTTGAAAAAAGTAGTCTGATTACGTAACTCATTGTAATGTGCCCCCCCCCCCCAACACTGCTTCCTATAAAACTTAAATGACCTTAGGCATTTATAGATTAGAATTTTTCACAGTAAGCATACAATACTCTTTCGTTATGCTTGTTGAACGCAGAGAAAGACTTGCTGATAAAAATCCACCGGTATTTCAGTACCTGGCAGACGGTTCTCATACAGCCGGATGTTTTCTTCAGACTAAACTTTGTGTACAAAAAATACCACCTGGCAGCGTGAGTCCACCTCAGACTTTATCGTTTTTATGTACTGTATGGTGTCAAGGTTTATTTGTACTAATAGCAATATAACTCTCTTTGACGTGTCGAAGTAAAAGCCTTTGCCGTTTTTGCCTCTGTACTTTTAAGGATTATGCAAATTACCTCTAATTTGATTGGTGAAGTCTGATTTAGTAGCATAAATTCAGAAATCAGTAAAGCTCTATGCACACCGTTTAAGAAGCGTTGTCTTGCAGAAAAGAGCTGCAGGATGAAATGGGAAAGCTTGTGGAGCAAAAGCGACAGGCCATCAATAACATGGAGAAGCTGGATGAGATGGACTTCGCAACAGAGCTGATATTTGCTCAGGTGTGTTAAACACTTACTCTATTGATGTGCCATCTCCTGTATTAAAGTAACACAACATGTCAACTTACCGCACGTGTCTGTAGAACCACGATGAGCTGTCTGCGGACGATGTGAGGCAGTGTGTGCTGGAGATGGTAATCGCCGCTCCAGACACCCTCTCCATCAGTCTGTTCTTCATGCTTCTCCTGCTGAAGCAGAACTCCGTCGTGGAGGAGCAGATCGTACAGGAGATACAATCTCAGATAGGTATGGTTAAACATTTACAAGACAACTTTTAACATCTGAAACTATAAAGTTTATCTTTAAGGTGGTCAACATGGTGATTGAAACTTGGCAGCTAGTTTGTAAAGGTGGCTTACCAGCTCTAATCAGCCATGACCAAGATGGTCTACCAGGTCAGTCTTGGCCCAAACAACTAGTAGTCCAATCTAGACCAAGTAAACCAGTCAATATCCAAGAAGGACTGGCTAGAAATCATCAGAAACTGGTTTAAATCAATTTCTCATCATGCATGCTAAAAAGTCTTATCCTCTCAGGTGAGCGGGATGTAGAGTCGGCCGACCTGCAGAACCTGAACGTTCTAGAGCGCTTTATCAAAGAGTCTTTGAGGTTCCATCCAGTGGTGGACTTCATCATGAGACGGGCTCTGGAGGACGACTCCATCGATGGCTACAGAGTGGCGAAGGGGACGAACCTCATCCTGAACATCGGTCGCATGCACAAGTCTGAGTTCTTCAAAAAACCCAACGAATTCAACTTGGAGAACTTTGAGAACACCGTAAGTACTGGGACAATCAGACATGTAAGATCAAATAAAACCATACAAACCTGGATGTAAAGCGTTTTTCTTAAATATGACTCATAAATTGGTACATTTGTAGATTTTATACCAATTGCTCATATTTTTTTACAAATATCCAAATATTTGATACATATTCCCAATAACGGAATAATCAACATTGACCTGTTAAACTACTGTAGAGAATTAGCATTTCTAAATGGAAATAGGAAAAAAATCCTGTGGTATTATGTTTTAGGATATGGTCTGGTAATACCATGTTTTTGTGTATATACCATTTCAATATCACTTCTTTTTTTTTGCATACCATGGTGATAATATGGTACCTTATATCTTGTGATGTCATGAGACTTAATATGAATATAGTATCATCATGATCATTTTCGGAAATGTTCCATGCTACCTCAGTGTACCATGTCAATACTATTGTCTGAAATAAACAATGGTAGTGCATTATCATCACTTTCCCACTGCAATATTGTAAGCGTAATGGCAACCGCTTCCCTCTCAGGTTCCCAGTCGTTACTTCCAGCCGTTCGGCTGCGGCCCGCGGGCCTGCGTCGGGAAACACATCGCTATGGTGATGACAAAGGCCATCCTGGTGACCCTGTTGTCGAGGTTCACGGTTTGTCCTCGTCACGGCTGCACCGTCAGCACCATCAAGCAGACCAACAACCTCTCCATGCAGCCCGTGGAAGAGGATCCCGATTGCCTGGCCATGCGCTTCATTCCACGCGCTCAGAATATCCGCAGAGAACCACACCTGAGCGCCTAAGAAAAAACACAGGAATAGAAATAAAAAGGTGTGCTGAGTAATTTCCTTTCACCTAAAAAATTTCAGTGGGCTCTCTAAGACTGCATTTGTTTTTACTTACTATACACAAACAGTTGAACGTACCTTAAACTTGATGCATACCAGTCCGCCTGTGACACAGACATACTTGACCAAATGTAGACATATCATGACTTGGTGCACTTTTAAAGGGATAGTTAACCCAAAAATGACTATTCTGTAATTAATTACTCACCCCCATGTCATTCCAAACACTTAAGACCTTTGTTCGTTTTCGGAACACAAATTAAGATATTTTTGATGAAATCCAAGAGCTTTCTGAGTCTGACCCGGAGACTTTCAAGGAACAGAAACGTAGTAAGGACGTTGTTAAAACAGTCATTTTGCGCACAAAATTCTTGTAGCTTCATAAAATTACAGTTGAACCACTGATGTCACATGGACAATTTTAACAATGTTCTTACCGCGTTTCTGTGCCTTGATCTTGTTAGTTGCTTTGCTGTCCATGCAGGGTCAGAAAGCTCTCGGATTTCATGAGGGTAAGAAATAAATAACAGAATTGTCATTTTTGGGTGAACTATCCCTTTAAAGTGTTCTAGCCCCCCAAAAAAAACAAAGTGATAATGTCTAGCCTCACCTCAAAAATAAAAAAGTTTGTAGTTTATGCTGACATAAGGGCAATGACAACAAAAACCATCAGTTTTATCACATGCACTGATCTACAATACTATTAAAGTGATGATTTGCTGTAGTCTATGATCTTTAGTGGTGCAAACTAACAAACTACAAAGTTAACATGAAATGGCATTCACAACCCATTTTACTTTCATAATGTGATATGTTTAAACTACACTTAACGAGAAAGAACTTATTTACTGGAATTGACTGTATTGTGAAAAGTGAATGATAGGTACCAGAATGGAGATGAATGGCGGGGGGCGCTAAAAAATGAGTGATGTCTTGGTAATGTCAATCAAAAAAGGATGAATTATGCTTAAGAAGAAGCGGAGCAATTTGTTACATTTTTATGAAAGATTATGAAGACAGTGCACTTTTTAAAAAAGTAAATGGGGTCCGTTTTCGTTTCATGTTTTATATAAATAATCTACAGTGGTCTACTGTTTGAGGTTGACTGTATTACGTAACTGAGAAAATATTGAACAGAATAAATACTAGAACTATTTAATAGAGACTTGAAATATTTATATTATGAAAATAACAGAAATATTTGATAGCCGTATTCACACTGCTTTTGCGGAAATATGCAAAACTACTGTTTTTTGCTCCAATAAAGTGTACCGATAACTAACTATAGTGAATAAAATGACAATTGAAAAACAATGCCATATTTCTTTTTTCTTGGCAAATAAACATGAATATATACCTACCAGGACAGACCAAACCACAAACGTTTATAATCAATAAATACTTTTTATTGTATGTGTGACACAGCTCAGTAACTGTACAAAAAATATATCTCATTAAAAGACAAGCAATAAACAGGTACTGCTTTCAAACAGTCACTGCATGAAATGATTTTGTCAAGGAGCTTCCCTGGGAGTTTCAGCAGGGGGTTTGTGGGTCTTCAGTGTTGTGCGAGCGCTCTCTGGCAGTGGTACAGGATGCAGTCTGGGAGAGCAGGATGAGGAGAGCGCAGCCACATGGCCAGAGCAGCGCCGTTCACTCTGCAGTGCAGGAGACAGGGGGCGCCGCTGAGCAGACGACATGCTACGATTCCCTCTGAGCCTGAAACAACAACACATGACTGATGGGCTGCTTCTCTAAATAGTGTGTAAATTATAGTCATTGATGGTGCATTTTTGAAATGGAATGTGAAATGACAGCAAATCACATTGAAGTAAGTGAATTGGAGGCTATTTGTTTTTTACCGATGATGTCCACTACATGTAGCTGTAGGGCGTCTTTGAGAGCATTCAGGGTGGTTTGGAGCGGGTCACCGGCATCTGTGAGCAGTTTCAGATTCTGTGTGACGTCATGAGACAGAGACAGCCAGAGTTTCCCATATTCCTCTGTGGTTACAACCAAAGGCCTGTATGTGACAGAGAGAAATTAGTTCATTAAAATAAAGTCTAAAAAAGCTCACAAAAAAGGGAAATGCTTTGAAGTCATTTGTTGGTATTTGTGTTTCACATTTTCAAAAAATGGATTAGAAACGGCAACCTGAAATTAGTTGCAATATGCACGACTTTAACCTCATTGGAATATTCATCTTCAGAAGATTATTTAGGATGACATTTTTCTCCAAATATGTCAAATATCCTTTACATGAAGCAGCCAAACAAAAAAAATTATATATATATATATATATATATATATATATATAGGTAGAAAATTGTGTATATTTTATTAGCATTATATATAACTAAATCACTTTACTTGAAAAAAAATAGACTGAAATAAAATTATAATATTTCAATATGTTGATATTAAAAAAGTCCAACTTATTTCATTTCAGCTAGTAGCCAAGATAACATTTCACATTTTCCTTTACTTTAACTTGATAATAAATTCTAAAATAATAAAACTGAAATTATACAATTAAACAAAAAATAATTAAAATTAATAAACATTATTAAGACATAAAAATATAAAATTACAAAAAACACCATTAAATTACTAAAGCTTTAACTAAATTAAAATGTAAAAAGGAAAACAAAAATAAAAACTCAAAAATATTAATACAATTATAATAGTATCTCAGTGATAGTAAAATTATTATTATTAACCAATGTATTTATTATTGCTATGCATTTTATTAATTTATTATTATTTATCTATTAAAAATAAAATACTACATTTTACATCAGATTATGTCAGTGAATGCCGTTTTTCTTTTAAAAACAAAAAAACAAGCAAAAAAAAAAATCACAGGATTAAATTATCATCCATTAAATTTGTTAGTGGGTCACAGCTTAAAAACAATTATCTATTATCAATATTTTAAAAATAAATATATAATTATAAAAAAAAAATTAAAGATTTATTTTGGGCATTTTTGCCTTTATTTTGATAGGATCGTTGGTAGACAGGAAGCGAAGTGGGAGAGAGAGGGGGGACAGGATCGGGAAAGGTCCATGAGCCGGGGCTTGAATTCGACACCCGAAATGCAACCGCGCTATATGATAAATACATTGCTATATAATAAACAATGTGTCTTAATTGTTTAATAATAAATATGCAAGAAAACTAATGTAAAGTATCAGACACACATTACCTGATGAAGTCTGCTGTGGACAGTGTCCCAGAGAAAGGGAGTGTGTTTGTGTGTCCCAGTTGTGTTTGATAAGAGACGGTCCCGGTAAAGGACACGTTAGTGTGAGGGTCGTCCATCAGCAGAGCATAATGACACACAGATGTACTCCTGGCCTCGAGACAGTCCACGACGTTCCCTCTCAAACTCGCTGTCTAAGACAGAAGAGGTCCCATTTTATTTTATTGTATAATATTATTAAAATATTTTCTGACCATTACACACCTCCAGCTCCACACAGCTCAGCTGCACCGCAACGGCTTTTATTACAGTTTCCGTGCAGTTTGATATGAAGATCACAAGCAGCAAAGCTTCATCTCTGAACAGGCGGCAGGAGGACAGAGACAGGCTGGGGTCAGAGGTCAAGCTGATGACATCAGAGTGAGGTAGGTCTTTGAGGTCAGCGGGTAACAGCGTGGTCAGATCTGAAGACACGGGTGGAGGATGTTTGTCCTGGATAGTGTTGGGTCGCACTATAACCATATCACCACCTAGTATCTGAGACGTGTTTGTGTGTCTGTCTTCTTTAGTGTCTTTGTTATGAGCCAGGCCATTGGCTGTGGTGGATTTGGGGGTGTGGTCAAAAGCGGATATGGATATTGCTGGCTCCTCCTCCAGCAAACTGCCATACAGGAAGCTGTCAGTCGTATTACGCGAAGAGCGAGAGGAGGAGTCGGAAGATCTCTCGGTGGTGCCTGATGATGACGATGATGATGACTCATGTGGGCGGGGCTTTTTTCTAAAGGGAGGGGGAGGGGCTTCAGATTTCCCTAGCTGAGAGGAAACAGAACAATTGGCATTTACACAAAAAATGCAATGCATGTGGTTTGAGTGAGTGGATATTTAGTGTCATCAATACAAGATGGTAAGATAAACGCACTATACCTCAAATCACAATTTTAAAATTAAATCACAAATCTATCATAAAATAATTCTCTCACCAGAGACATGGAGCTCCCGACTCCCAAACCAACAAACAAAGAGGAAGCCAGCTGCTGTTTGTCCTGGTTTTGTGTCGAGGGATCCGGCTGTGGCTCCTTTCTCTCTGCTGCCTCCTGTTGGCCGAGGGGCTGAATTGCAGCTCTGGGTTCGTCCACCAGAGGTGCTGTTGCTTCTTTTTGTGGAAGATACCCATCTTTCCCCCAAACTCTCTTTACACCCTCAAGAATCAGAGTGCTGGAGCTGAAATGATACACAAAGTTAATATATAAACATATCATATATACAGGTCCTTTTCAAAACATTAGCATATGGTGATAAAGTTCATTATTTTCTGTAATGTACTGATAAACATTAGACTTTCATATATTTTAGATTCATTACAACACAACTGAAGTAGTTCAAGCCTTTTATTGTTTTAATATTGATGATTTTGGCATACAGCTCATGAAAACCCAAAATTCCTATCTCAAAAAATTAGCATATTTCATCCGACCAATAAAAGAAAAGTGTTTTTAATACAAAAAAAGTCAACCTTCAAATAATTATGTTCAGTTATGCACTCAATACTTGGTCGGGAATCCTTTTGCAGAAATGACTGCTTCAATGCGGCGTGGCATGGAGGCAATCAGCCTGTGGCACTGCTGAGGTGTTATGGAGGCCCAGGATGCTTCGATAGCGGCCTTAAGCTCATCCAGAGTGTTGGGTCTTGCGTCTCTCAACTTTCTCTTCACAATATCCCACAGATTCTCTATGGGGTTCAGGTCAGGAGAGTTGGCAGGCCAATTGAGCACAGTAATACCATGGTCAGTAAACCATTTACCAGTGGTTTTGGCACTGTGAGCAGGTGCCAGGTCGTGCTGAAAAATTAAATCTTCATCTCTATAAAGCTTTTCAGCAGATGGAAGCATGAAGTGCTCCAAAATCTCCTGATAGCTAGCTGCATTGACCCTGCCCTTGATAAAACACAGTGGACCAACACCAGCATCACTGACTGTGGGTACTTGACACTGGACTTCAGGCATTTTGGCATTTCCCTCTCCCCAGTCTTCCTCCAGACTCTGGCACCTTGATTTCCGAATGACATGCAAAATTTGCTTTCATCCGAAAAAAGTACTTTGGACCACTGAGCAACAGTCCAGTGCTGCTTCTCTGTAGCCCAGGTCAGGCGCTTCTGCCGCTGTTTCTGGTTCAAAAGTGGCTTGACCTGGGGAATGCGGCACCTGTAGCCCATTTCCTGCACACGCCTGTACACGGTGGCTCTGGATGTTTCTACTCCAGACTCAGTCCACTGCTTCCGCAGGTCCCCCAAGGTCTGGAATCGGTCCTTCTCCACAATCTTCCTCAGGGTCCGGTCACCTCTTCTCGTTGTGCTGCGTTTTCTGCCACACTTTTTCCTTCCTACAGACTTCCCACTGAGGTGCCTTGATACAGCACTCTGGGAACAGCCTATTCGTTCAGAAATGTCTTTCTGTGTCTTACCCTCTTGCTTGAGGGTGTCAATGATGGCCTTCTGGACAGCAGTCAGGTCGGCAGTCTTACCCATGATTGCGGTTTTGAGTAATGAACCAGGCTGGGAGTTTTTAAAAGCCTCAGGAATCTTTTGCAGGTGTTTAGAGTTAATTAGTTGATTCAGATGATTAGGTTAATAGCTCGTTTAGAGAACCTTTTCATGATATGCTAATTTTTTGAGATAGGAATTTGGGGTTTTCATGAGCTGTATGCCAAAATCATCAATATTAAAACAATAAAAGGCTTGAACTACTTCAGTTGTGTTGTAATGCATCTAAAATATATGAAAGTCTAATGTTTATCAGTACATTACAGAAAATAATGAACTTTATCACAATATGCTAATTTTTTGAAAAGGACCTGTATATATATATATATATATATATATATACAGTACTGTTTAAAATTTAGGGCTCAGTAAGATTTAATGTTTTTACTTAAAGGGTTGCTTCACCCCAAAATGGAAATGTTGTCATTAATCACGTACCCCCATGTCGTTCCAGACCTGTAAAAGCTTTGTTTGTCTTCTGAACACAATTTAAGATATTTCGGATGAGAACCGGGAGGTTTGTGTCTGTCCCATTGACTGCCAAACAATTAACACCGTCAAGGCCCAGAAAAGTATAAAAAACATCGTCAGAATAGTCCATCTGCATCAGTGCTTCAACCGTAACGTTATGAAGCGACGAGAATATGTTTTGTATGCAAAGCCAACGAAAACAGCGTATCCTTGTGGCGCGGCAGACACAGAACAGCGTACGCAGTTTGTGTCCAGCGGATATTCTCCAAAATGACGCTACGCTGACGCAGAGAGACGAATTGTTGAATAAAGGTTTTTTTCTTTGCATACAAAAAGTATTCTCGTCGCTTCATAACGTTACGGTTGAAGCACTGATGGCAGATGGACTATTCTGACGATGTTTTTTATACTTTTCTGGGCCTTGACAGTGCTAATTGTTTGGCAGTCAATGGGACAGTCACAAACCTCCCGGTTCTCATCCAAAATATCTTAAATTGTGTTCAGAAGATGAACAAAAATTTTAGAGGTTTGGAACGACATGGGGGTAAGTGATTAATGACAACATTTTCATTTTGGAGTGGAGAAACCCTTTAAGTCTCTTCTGCTCATCAAGGCTGCATTTATTTGCTCAAAATACAGTAAAAAAAATAGTAATATTGTGAAATATTATTACAATTTAAAATGACTCTTTTCTATTTTAATATATATAAAATTTGAATTTATTCCTGTGATGCAAAGCTGTATTTTCAGCATCATTACTCCAGTCTTCAGTGTCACATGATCCTTCAGAAATCATTCTCATATGCAGATTTGCTGCTTTAGAATTGTTTTTTTATTATTATCAATGTTTTAAAAAAAAAAGTTGTGGTGCATGCTATACAGATACTCACCCTGCCTTCTGCGAGAGTTCAGTGCTGTTTCCTGAGAGTCCTGAACTGACGGACAGTAGTGTGGGAGATTGTCTGTCAGTGATGCTACATGATGATAAACTTACAGGCAGAGAAAAACTGTACGGCTCCAGATTCAATGCTACAAAAACATAAACATGCAGTCAAACAAGTTTGGAATGACATGAGGGTGAGTAAACGATGGTGAACTACTCATTTAAGGGCGGGATACATATATATGTGGTAAACTATAGAGTTTACAGTAGTATAATAACAGCAAGCATTGTGATGAGAGTGAATAATGGATGTACCTCTGTCCTCACATAGCTCTTCCGGTCTCTGATGAGGGGGTTTATATGGTGCGGCTCCTGCAGCCAAAGCCTCAGACACAAACCCGTCCAGAAATGACAGAGAAGAATCAACCTGTGAAGAAAATACACATACTACAGCAACAAGTTTGAATCTTTGGGTATTTTGGGGCGGTTTTACACAGCGATTTGGAAGATGTTTTACTTCGTTGAACGCTCAAAACATGCCTTATGAACAAAAACTGCTTGAGATTCACTTTATGTTCACATTACACTAAAAGTTTGGTATCAGTAAAAATATTTTAGAAGGAAATTAATACTTTTAATAAAAAAAAATCAAAATCAAAAGTAAATAACATTTATAATGTTACAAAAGATCTCTATTTTAAATAAATTCTGTTCTTTTGAACTTCCAATTCATCAAATAATCCTGATAATAAGAAATGTTTCAAGAGCAACATATTAGAATGATTTCTGAAGGATCATGTGACACTGAAGACTGGAGTAATGATGCTGGAAATTCAGCTTTGATCACAAGAATAAATTACATTTTACAATATATTCAAAGAGAAAACAGCTATTTTAAATCGTAACAATATTTCACAATATTACTGTATTTTTACTGCATTTTTGATTAAATAAACGCAGCCTTGGTGAGCAGAAGAGATTCTTTCAAACAAATATAAATAATATGTTACACCACCAAATGTCTAGATGGGCTCGGTTTACCGTTTTGTTCACTTAAAGTTCTCTAAATCTGGCTGTTTAGTGTGAAAACATCCTCAAAGATACACTATGTAATTTTTTTTTCAAAATGTACAAAATTGATATAAAGAGATTTATGTATTAACCTGCTAGAGCGCCAGAAGTTGTGTAGCTTTAATAAGAATAACATGTCATAATAGGGAGAAACAATCAGGCCTGTTACCTCTATGCCGTCCCAGGATGCTCCACGGGGCAGGACCCACTCATGGAGCTGAGAGTCCTGGCTGAGGTGACGCAGCTCGTGGGCCAGCTGACGGAGCACCGTGTCCTGGGAGGACGAAAGACTCTCAGCGAGGTCCAAAATCAAGCCTGTCTGGCCCTCAGAGATCTTGGTCAGCGCAGAAAGAATCCAGACCCGTGTCTCCGAGCTCACGCTCCTCTGATCTAGCAGCTGCGTCAGGAGCCGGATGACCTCGCGCTGGTCCACGGACTCTTGGAGGTGAGCGTATTCTCCAAGCACCTGAGCAAACACACTCACTTGTGAGTTTTCAGAAGAACATCATCATTTCAAGGGCAACAGACAGTTGCAGTTTATTCCAAGAGATTTTGATGTTAGCATGTTTCGAAACTAATGTCTCAGAACTGTAATAGGCAGGAAAAAGCACCACACACAGGGCTTATTTTATCATTTTTAATCAAAAAGTATCCAATTTAAATTTCTATGACAGTTTTAAAAGGATTAACCAGTTATCCATTGTTTTTTACTACCAATTATAATGCTGGACTTTACTTTAGTGTAAATGATTTTTAACAACTATAAAATATCAAAATATTTAATATTAAATTATAAATAATATTAAATAATATTTATCAGCATAGCATTAAAATAATTTTTTTTTAAATATATTCTGCTTTAAATATAGTAGTTAATATTAAGTAAACATTAATAACTAATTAATTAAGTAAATGGTTAATAAATAATATAACAATTTAATAAAACTACTGTATTTAATATTAATATTAAATGATTATTATAATGCTCAGTTGGGTCTTAAAAGACTATTATTATTCAGAAAATTATTTTCCTGTTTATTACTGTGAGAAAGCTTTGAATCAAATATACTGTATAAAGCACTTTATAAAAAATGTGACCTGAATTAGCTTAATAAAAAATTTAATGTGTCCTAATTGATTACTAATAAATACAAACTGGCTTTGTGAGTAAATAAAATGCCAACTGATATTAAAGTGCAAATTGTAAAATCCATCTACTGAAGAAAACACCAGTGCCAACTTGCAAGTTAATTGTCACTTCATCAGAAAATTCACCTTCAGTTTATTTAGTTTAAAGTTTTTTTGTCCTCTAAATATAATGATTTCCCCCCCCCTTTTTATGTATTTACCTAATAATTGTATTTTTTTTTTTTTCTCAATTTATCCACATTTATCAGGTGTTTTAAGATTCATTTCACTAGAATTTCAATCAGCCTTAAAGTAGAATTTTTTGTGAATCATCAAAACTGTGCTGCGTATAAAAAAACATTGTGTACGTGTGTATATACATGTTGTACACACCCAGCTCAAGACCTGAAAGAAGCACTGGGGCAGATGAGAAGTGTATCCCTTCAGCACAGTCAGATACGAATCGACAGCATAAAGCCGTAACTGATCGTCTTCCTTTTTAGACTCAGAGCCTGAGACAAAAACATCCAAAATCTAAAATAAAACACCTTCTACTAGAGTTTCCAGCTCTAAGATTGTCTATACTTCTGGGTTACCCTCCGCCAGCAGTCGCAGGAAGTTGTTTGGGACGTCCTGTTGCAGCAAATCTCCACCTATGGAAAAAACATCATTCATCGTCTGAATGAACCACGAGTTATCTGGAGCAAACGTAAGGGTTTTTATAGGAACATAACAGCTGACATTCAACAAATATTTGTTCATTTCATTGGAAGTAGTGTATTTATAAACTCTGGAAAGGATATTTTTCAGCGAGCTCTGCGACTTTCCCAACCAGATGGATGATGGTGTGCTCGTCGTTGCAACTGCGCAGGAAGTCCAGCATCTTCTCAACGATCACGGTCACATTCTGAGCATTTGTGATCCTGAACAGCAATTCAAGAGTCTGAGAGAGAAGAGAGGGGAAGAGATGAACACAAGACGCTTGATTTGTTGGGAATTAAGAATATGCAGATCAACAGAAATCTGATATTAAAGGGACAGTTCACCCAAAAATCTGTCATTAATGACTCACCCTCACGTCGTTCCAAACCCGTAAGACCTTTGTTCATATTCGGAACACAAATTCAGATATTTTTAGGGTCAGAGAGCTCTCGGATTTCATCAAAAATATCTTAATTTGTGTTCCGAAGATGAACGAAGGTCTGCTTTGGAACGACATGAGGGTGAGTCATTAATGACAGAATTTTCATTTTTGGGTGAACTATCCCTTTAAATCAATTATTGAGCTAATTTGTACTATTTCCGAGAGCATCACATTGGTTTACCAGTTTTGGATGTTTTATAAGTTGGATTTTCTTTTTGCTTTTGTTGTTGTTATGACAAAGTAATATTTATGAATTGAATAGTCAAAGTTATGATACAAAATTCATAAATAAGTAACTTATGAGATCATAAAGTCACATTTATGGCCTAGGAAAGTCATAACTGTGACAAACAGTTGACAATGATATTCTCATAATATGATTTTTTTTAAATGATTTCATAAAAAGTCATAAATTATGGATTTTTCTCATAATTATGACACATTTAGGTGTGGTTTGTTCATTACCTCTCTCTTAATAGTGAAATCTGAGTGATCCAAACACTCAATAATGGTCATCTGATGCTGAAGGGCGAGTTTAGCATCGTGCTGGACGACATACGTCAAGGCTTTCAAACCTGGGAAATGCACCAATATGTGAGCAGTTAAAGTGAGTTCAGTTTTTAACTCAAATTAAAAGCAGGAATTTTACCAAGATATTTGAGGTTGATCTTCGGAGACAGAACAAAATACCCAATGCATCTCGCGGCTTTTTCCAGCAGCTCAGCTTTGGGGTGTATGGTGTAGACGGCCTTCACACACTCATACAGGATTGCTGAAACAGACAGTGTTATTTTGCTGACAAATTATCGTTCACTCCATTAGAAAAGATGATTTAGTTATTCTTGCATTAAAAAGCAGAAATAAAACAAACAAGCAAACAAAAAGGGTTCTGCATAGTGGTTATCCATAGTGGTAAACAATCAGTATCAGTAACTAAATACTAAAAACTACTGAAGATTGTTTTTATTAATTGAAATAAAGCTGAAATATATAGATAGTTCTTTGTTTTCATTTAAGTTTTTTTTCTGTTTTCTTGGCAACTACCTAGAATAAAGTTTAGTTGAAGTACTAAAAAAAGATGATTTTACCGTAAGTGATGTTGTGGTTCATTTCCGCTCTGCGCAGAGACTCATCCAGAACTTCATACATCTGCTCACTGGTGCTAAAAACATGAACAGACACATTTTCCACTCCAATGTCATATAAAGTATGTACGTTTTAGTGCATAATGTAACTATAGAAATTGGCACGCAGCTTGTATTTGCATGGCGGCCCCTCGGTACCTTTGGTCCTCTTTCCCGAGCAGCGAGAGGATCCTGAGCAGCTGGATCTGCAGCCACGGCGCAGGAACACTGTGATAGTTAAAATCCACCGGGAGTTTCCCACCCACCACCTGCTTCAAGATGGCGACGAAACTACCCGTCAGGTCCTTATAGCTGTCTGGACTCTCCTGATGAGGAGAAAACAGAAGATGTGACCGACAAGCCATTTTTTTCTTTACTGAAAGTGAAATACTACATGATGGGACAAATCAGAATGTGTTTAATATAAAGCTGGTTGTAGATGTTACGGTTAGGACACAAACTGTCTGTATTATAATGTAAAAGATGTTCATTTTGGCTCAGTTTCATAATACAAAGCCTCAAAGAGCATGCTGTATGTTGAAGACTGACCCTGATCAGCTGTAGGTAAATATGTAAGGAAGATGTCATGACACCTGGATCTTTGTCGCACAGGGCCTTTCGAAACTTGCCATGAATGTGCTGGACTTGATTTGGAGCGATAAGATAAAACTTATACAACGCCAGCATGGCTTTCCTCCGAATGATCTCCCTTAGACAGGAGAGAAAGACAATAATATGAGTTATTATTAGACTGATAATCAAATTGACCAATATGCAAATGATTTTTAACCAATATTTTCTTATCTGGATAACTGGTTATTAATTTATTAATAAGGCAACTTCTGTTAAATCTGGTTCAATGCATGAATGTGCATTCAACAGGCAACAGTGGTGTTCACAGGTAAATTAATTTTTTTTTTATTAATATTAAATTATATATTTATATAAAATGTTTTATGTAATTATTATTATTAAGAATAAGAATTAGTAAAATATAGCTGCGAGCAGCGATGACGGGCCCAAGCCGTCAGCATACGCCACCCCGGTGGCATCGATAAAACGGTGCCCAGCGAGCACAAGCATCACAGTAACCCTCTGGCAGTTTGGTTTTAAGGGATACGGCAATTAAAGGGTTAATCCAAACCATCAACTCTGTGAAACACACACACACACAGAACAACATATAAAACTTTAAATTCTGTGAAAATATATTTTTCATTGGTAGTTGATGTTAGTTAATGCATTTACTAATGCTAACAAATGAGAAATTATTATAGTTACCAAAGGTTTTAATGATTTATAAGCATTTTTTAATGATTTATTTTTCCATTAACTAACATGAATAATTTATTCTAACACAAATGAATAAAGTAAAACATATATTGTTAATATTTAATGTTATTTGTGAATTAACCAATGTTAAAAACAACATTATTTAACTGTTGTTAATTTACATCATTAATAAATATATACCATTTAATGTTTATCAAAATCAATTCCAAAATGTGTTAATATATTATTACATTTTAAAGTTTTATCTTTTGAACATGACTATTTTTCTAATATTAAAAATATTTTGTTCATTGTAAGTTCATTGTAAGTTCATACTATCAATGAAGAATTAACATGCTGTAAAAAATATATTTTTCATTGTTAGTTCATGTTAATTAATGCATTCACTACTGTTAACAAAAGAGACTTAATTATAAAGTGTTATCAAAACCTTTAATGCTTTATAAGCATTTTTTAAGGATTTTATTGAGAAGTTTAAACAGACCCTCTCTCTCTCTCTCTCTCTCTCTCTCTCTCCCCCTCCACACTCACTGAACTCACACAGTCAGTCACCCACCCAGTCACCTACCGCACACATTAGAAGCACAGAGACAGGAGAACTCTGATAGTTTTAATTTTCTGCTCTCCATAGTGTATTGTAAATTCATGAAATTAATCACATATCTCAGACTGTCTTGTTCTGTGTATGTAATTTTTTATGAAGTGTTTGGAAGCTGCTCTTTAAAGATAAAAAAAAAAAGTGTTCTTTTTTACTGTAACTTTAATAAATTGCCATTAAATCACCGTTCAAGATATCCTAAATCAGTCCGCAATGTAGCATCTTCAGTATCTTGGAAGCATGTGAAAAAATGTTTGGTGTGAATTTTTGGTTTCTGCTTGAAGGAGTATGAATTTGTTTACAGCCCGTTTAAAAAAAAAAAAAACACATAAAAAAAAAAAATAGCCGATTTCCTGTTGGTCGTAGCTAATGACTGTAAATTAGAAAGTTGTCCGGATTAATAAGAACAATTTATGTACCGAGTTTGGTGTCTGTAGCTATCATTATATATATATATATATATATATATATATATATATAATCATTAATAATTATATACCATTTAATGTTGATCAATATTAATTCCAAAATGTGTTTATATATTATTACATTTTAAAGTTTATCTTTTGAACATGACTAATTTTCTAACATTAAAAAGATTAATAAATGCTTTAAAAAAATTGTTCTTTGTTAGTTCATACTATCATGGAAGAATTAACATGCTGTAAAAATATATTTTTCATTGTTAGTTCACGTTAATTAATGCATTTCCTAATGTTAAGAATTGAGACCTTATTATAAAGTGTTATCAAAATCTTTAATGATTTATAAGCATTTTTTAAAGATTTAAAAAAACAGACCCTCTCTCTCTCTTTCTCTCTCTCACCCACTGGCTCAATCCACACAGTCACTCACACCCCACCCCACCCCCACCCCTCACTCAGCTGCAGGCTGACAGGGATCTCTCACTCAGAAGCAGTCTAAGTCTAACTCTCTGATAGTTTTCAAATTTTCTCCTCTGCATAGTGTATTGTAAATTCATAAAATTAATCACATATCCTCAGACTGTATTGTTCTGTGTATGTAATTTTTTATGAAGTGTTTGGAAGCTGCTCTTAAAAGATAAAAAAAAAAAAGAAATGATCTTTTTTACTGTAACTTTAATAAATTGCCATTAAATCATCGTTCAAGATATCCTAAATCCGTCCGCAATTTAGCATCTTCAGTATTTTGGCATCATGATAAAAAATGTTTGGTGTGATTTCCGTGTTTCTGCTTGGAGGAGTATTAATTTGTTTACAGCCCGTTTTTAAAAAAAACCCACATTAAAATAAATATAGCCGACTTCCTGTTGGTCGTAGCTAATGACTGTAAATTAGAAAGTTGTCCGGATTAATTAGAACAATTTATGTACCGAGTTTGGGGTCTGTAGCTAAAACTAACCCCCTCATTTTTGACAAAAGGTGGCGCTATAGAGTGTCTCTTCCACGCCCGTATATGAGCTTTTTCCAGTGTCTAACTATCATTAATACTCATATGTGTGTTGAGTTTCATGACATTCTAAACATGTTATCTGCCTCAAAATCACCAGAAACGAATTTTCAACTTTGACACGTTGCCATGGCAACATAATTTTAGATATCAATATTCCCTTCACAGTTTTACATCGGCCGTGTTTTGACATTATTCTGGTGAAGTTTGAAGCAAATCGAGGTAAAAGAAGATGCTGAATTCAAAGCATTTTGAAAACGACACACTTCCTGCAGCCAGTTGGTGGCGCTATAACTTTCAGTCATAATAGTCACATCTATCCGATCGGCATCATACAACGAACAAATCACTGAAGTTTGATATACATCATACAATGTATGTGGACGTTATTAGGCATTTCCTGGGTCTCATTTTTCGCCATAACTTCATCGCCTCGCCACGGGCAAACCGTTCGACATATCAAAAATATCTTCGCAATTTAGCGTCCCCAATGTCTTGAGATCATGTTCACCTAGTTTGGTGGCAATCGTATGGAAATCCTCAGAGGAGTATATCAAATTCCAGAGCATGCGCTTTTTAAACAGCCCTGAATAGCCGACTTCCTGTTGGGCGGAGCCTATGACATGCTGCGCGGAAGTTGTTCAGCTCAATGAGTTCTATATGTGTACCGAGTTTCATATGAATACGTGCAAGTATGTGTGAGCTATACATCAAGCTTTCTGACAATTTTCCAGGGGGCGACGTAGAGCCCCTGTGCCACGCCCGGGTCCCAGCCTCAGCGGCGTCCTAATGGCCGCAGGTTCCAACGTGCGTGCCAATTTTCGAGAGTTTTCGGGCACGTTAAGGCCCCCAAAAGTGCCCGGATGATTGAAATAAAAAAAAAAAAAAAATAAAAAATAAAAAATAAAATATAGCTGCGAGCAGCGATGACGGGCCCAAGCCGTCAGCATACGCCACCCCGGTGGCATCGATAAAACGGTGCCCAGCGAGCACAAGCATCACAGTAACCCTCTGGCAGTTTGGTTTTAAGGGATACGGCAATTAAAGGGTTAATCCAAACCATCAACTCTGTGAAACACACACACAGAACAACATATAAAACTTTAAATTCTATGAAAATATATTTTTCATTGGTAGTTGATGTTAGTTAATGCATTTACTAATGCTAACAAATGAGAAATTATTATAGTTACCAAAGGTTTTAATGATTTATAAGCATTTTTTAATGATTTATTTTTCCATTAACTAAAATGAATAATTTTTTCTAACACAAATGAATAAAGTAAAAAATATATTGTTAATATTTAATGTTATTTGTGAATTAACCAATGTTAAAAAACAACATTATTTAACTGTTGTTAATTTACATCATTAATAAATATATACCATTTAATGTTGAAATCAATGTTTTAATGTTTAAAATCAATTCCAAAATGTGTTAATATATTAAATTTTAAAGTTTTATCTTTTGAACATGACTATTTTTCTAATATTAAAAATATTTTGTTCATTGTTAGTTCATTGTAAGTTCATACTATCAATGAAGAATTAACATGCTTTAAAAAATATATTTTTCATTGTTAGTTCATGTTAATTAATGCATTCCCTACTGTTAACAAATGAGACTCAATTATAAAGTGTTATCAAAACCTTTAATGCTTTAAGCATTTTTTAAGGATTTTATTGAGAAGTTTAAACAGACTCTCTCTCTCTCTCTCTCTCCCCCTCCACACTCACTGAACTCACACAGTCAGTCACTCACCCAGTCACCTACCGCACACATTAGAAGCACAGTGACAGGATATCTCTGATAAGTTTTAAAATTTTCTTCTCGCCATAGTGTACTGTAAATTCATGGAATTAATCACATATCCTCAGACTGTCTTGTTCTGTGTTTGGTGTGAATTTGTGGTTTCTGCTTGGAGGTGTATGAATTTGTTTACAGCCCGTTTTGAAAAAAAAAAACACATAAAAAAAAAAAAAGCCGACTTCCTGTTGGTCGTAGCTAATGTCTGTAAATTAGAAAGTTGTCCGGCTTAATGTGAACAATTTATGTACCAAGTTTGGTGTCTGTAGCTATCATTATATATATATAATCATTAATAATTATATTCCATTTAATGTTGATCAATATTAATTCCAAAATGTGTTAATATATTATTAAATTTTAAAGTTTCTCTTTTGAACATGACTATTTTTCTAACATTAAAAATATTTTGTTCATTGTTAGTTCATTGTAAGTTCATACTATCAATGAAGAATTAACATGCTGTAAAAAATTATATTTTTCATTGTTAGTTCATGTTAATTAATGCATTCCCTACTGTTAACAAATGAGACTTAATTATAAAGTGTTATGAAAACCTTTAATGCTTTATAAGCATTTTTTAAAGATTTAAAAAAAACAGACCCTCTCTCTCTTTCTCTCTCTCACCCAGCTCCTCAATCCACACAGTCACTCACACAGTCACTCACACCCCCACCCCCTCACTCAGCTGCAGGCTGACAGGGAACTCTCACTCATAGAAGCATTGTAACAACTGTCTGATAGTTTTTAAATTTTCTCCTCTGCATAGTGTATTGTAAATTCATGAAATTAATCACATATCGTCAGACTGTATTGTTCTGTGTATGTAATTTTTTATGAAGTGTTTGGAAGCTGCTCTTAAAAGATTAAAAAAAAAAAAAAATCTCTTTTTTACTGTAACTTTAATAAATTGCCATTAAATCATCGTTCAAGATATCCTAAATCCGTCCGCAATTTAGCATCTTCAGTATTTTGGCATCATGAGAAAAAATGTTTGGTGTGATTTACGTGTTTCTGCTTTGAGGAGTATGAATTTGTTTACAGCCCGTTTTAAAAAAAAACCCACATTAAAATAAATATAGCCGACGTCCTGTTGGTCGTAGCTAATGACTGTAAATTAGAAAGTTGTCCGGATTAATAAGAACAATTTATGTACCGAGTTTGGTGTCTGTAGCTAAAACTAACCCCCCCATTTTTGACAAAAGGTGGCGCTATAGAGTGCCTCTTCCACGCCCGTTTATGAGCTTTTTCCAGTGTCTAACTATCATTAAAATGGATATGTGTGTTGAGTTTCATGACATTCTAAACATGTTATCTGCCTCAAAATCACCAGAAACGAATTTTCAACTTTGACACGTTGCCATGGCAACATAATTTTAGATATCAATATTCCCTTCACAGTTTTACATCGGCCGTGTTTTGACATTATTCTGGTGAAGTTTGAAGCAAATCGAGTAAAAATAAGATGCTGAATTCAAATCATTTTGAAAACGACACACTTCCTGCAGCCAGTTGGTGGCGCTATAACTTTCAGTCATAATAGTCACATCTATCCGATCGGCATCATACAACGAACAAACCACTGGAGTTTGATCTACATCATACAATGTATGTGGACGTTATTAGGCATTTCCTGGGTCTCATTTTTCGCCATAACTTCATCGCCTCGCCACGGGCAAACCGTTCGACATATCAAAAATATCTTCGCAATTTAGCGTCCCCAATGTCTTGAGATCATGTTCACCGAGTTTGGTGGCAATCGTATGGAAATCCTCAGAGGAGTATATCAAATTCCAGAGCATGCGCTTTTTAAACAGCCCTGAATAGCCGACTTCCTGTTGGGCGGAGCCTAAAACATGCAGCGTGAAAGTTGTTCAGCTCAATGAGTTCTATATGTGTACCGAGTTTCATATGAATACGTGCAAGTATGTGTGAGCTATACATCAAGCTTTCTGACAATTTTCCAGGGGGCGCCGTAGAGCCCCTGTGCCACGCCCGGGTCCCAGCCTCAGCGGCGTCCTAATGGCCGCAGGTTCCAACGTGCGTGCCAATTTTCGAGAGTTTTCGGGCACGTTAAGGCCCCCAAAAGTGCCCGGATGATTGAAATAAAAAATAAAAAATAAAAAAAAAAAAAAAAAAATAATAATCCTTAGAAGAACAATAGGGCCCTGCGCCTTACTGGCTTGGGCCCTAATAAATAAATAAATATAGCTGCGAGCAGCGATGACGGGCCCAAGCCGTCAGCATACGCCACCCCGGTGGCATCGATAAAACGGTGCCCAGCGAGCACAAGCATCACAGTAACCCTCTGGCAGTTTGGTTTTAAGGGATACGGCAATTAAAGGGTTAATCCAAACCATCAACTCTGTGAAACACACACACACACACAGAACATATAAAACTTTAAATTCTGTGAAAATTTATTTTTCATTGGTAGTTGATGTTAGTTAATGTATTTACTAATGCTAACAAATGAGAAATTATTATAGTTACCAAAGCTTTTAATGATTTATAAGCATTTTTTAATGATTTATTTTTCCATTAACTAACATGAATAATTTTTTCTAACACAAATTAATAAAGTAAAAAATATATTGTTAATATTTAATGTTATTTGTGAATTAACCAATGTTAAAAAACAACATTATTTAACTGTTGTTAATTTACATCATTAATAAATATATACCATTTAATGTTTATCAAAATCAATTCCAAAATGTGTTAATATATTATTACATTTTAAAGTTTTATCTTTTGAACATGACTATTTTTCTAATATTACAAATATTTTGTTCATTGTTAGTTCATTGTAAGTTCATACTATCAATGAAGAATTAACATGCTGTAAAAAATATATTTTTCATTGTTAGTTCATGTTAATTAATGCATTCCCTACTGTTAACAAATGAGACTTAATTATAAAGTGTTATCAAAACCTTTAATGCTTTATAAGCATTTTTTAAGGATTTTATTGAGAAGTTTAAACAGACCCTCTCTCTCTCTCTCTCTCCCCCTCCACACTCACTGAACTCACACAGTCAGTCACCCACCGCAAACATTAGAAGCACAGAGACAGGAGAACTCTGATAGTTTTTAAATTTTCTCCTCCGCATAGTGTATTGTAAATTCATGAAATTAATCACATATCTCAGACTGTCTTGTTCTGTGTATGTAATTTTTTATGAAGTGTTTGGCAGCTGCTCTTAAAAGATAAAAAAAAAAAAGGTTTCTCTTTTTTACTGTAACTTTAATAAGTTGCCATTAAAACACCGTTCAAGATATCCTAAATCCGTCCGCAATGTAGCATCTTCAGTATTTTGGCATCATAAGAAAAAATGTTTGGTGTGATTTCCGTGTTTCTGTTTGGAGGAGTATGAATTTGTTTACAGCCCGTTTTAAAAACAAAACCCACATTAAAATAAATATAGCCGACTTCCTGTTGGTCGTAGCTAATGACTGTAAATTAGAAAGTTGTCCGGATTAATAAGAACAATTTATGTACCAAGTTTGGTGTCTGTAGCTATCATTGTATATATATAATCATTAATAATTATATACCATTTAATGTTGATCAATATTAATTCCAAAATGTGTTTATATATTATTACATTTTAAAGTTTATCTTTTGAACATGATTATTTTTCTAACATTAAAAAGATTAATAAATGCTTTAAAAAAATTGTTCTTTGTTAGTTCATACTATCATGGAAGAATTAACATGCTGTAAAAATATATTTTTCATTGTTAGTTCACGTTAATTAATGCATTTGCTAATGTTAAGAAATGAGACCTTATTATAAAGTGTTATCAAAATCTTTAATGATTTATAAGCATTTTTTAAAAATTTAAAAAAACAGACCCTCTCTCTCTCTCTCTCTCTCTCTCACCCAGCTCCTCAATCCACACAGTCACTCACAGCCCACCCCACCCCTCACTCAGCTGCAGGCTGACAGGGACCTCTCACTCAGATGCAGTATATCAACTCTCTGATAGTTTTTAAATTTTCTCCTAAGCATAGTGTATTGTAAATTCATGAAATTAATCACATATCCTCAGACTGTATTGTTCTGTGTATGTAATTTTTTATGAAGTGTTTGAAAGCTGCTCTTAAAAGATAAAAAAAAAAAAAAATCTATTTTTTACTGTAACTTTAATAAATTGCCATTAAATCATCGTTCAAGATATCATAAATCCGTCCGCAATGAAGCATCTTCAGTATCTTGGAAGCATGTGAAAAAATGTTTGGTGTGAATTTTTGGTTTCTGCTTGGGAGGAGTATGAATTTGTTTACAGCCCGTTTAAAAAAAAAAAAAAAACACATAAAAAAAAAAATAGCCGATTTCCTGTTGGTCGTAACTAATGACTGTAAATTAGAAAGTTGTCCGGATTAATAAGAACAATTTATGTACCGAGTTTGGTGTCTGTAGCTATCATTATATATATAATCATTAATAATTATATACCATTTAATGTTGATCAATATTAATTCCAAAATGTGTTTATATATTATTACATTTTAAAGTTTATCTTTTGAACATGACTATTTTTCTAACATTAAAAAGATTAATAAATGCTTTAAAAAAATTGTTCTTTGTTAGTTCATACTATCATGGAAGAATTAACATGCTGTAAAAATATATTTTTCATTGTTAGTTCACGTTAATTAATGCATTTCCTAATGTTAAGAAATGAGACCTTATTATAAAGTGTTATAAAAATCTTTAATGATTTATAAGCATTTTTTTAAGATTTTAAAAAACAGACCCTCTCTCTCTCTTTCTCTCTCTCACCCACTGCCTCAATCCACACAGTCACTCACAGCCCACCCCACCCCCACCCCTCACTCAGAGGCAGACTGGCAGGAGCTCTCACTCAGCAGTTTAATAACTCTCTGGTAGTTTTTTAATTTTCTGCTCTCCATAGTGTATTGTAAATTCATGAAATTAATCACATATCCTCAGACTGTATTGTTATGTGCATGTAATTTTTTATGAAGTGTTTGGAAGCTGCTCTTAAAAGATAAAAAAAAAAAAAAAATCTATTTTTTACAGTAACTTTAATAAATTGCCATTAAATCATCGTTCAAGATATCCTAAATCCGTCCGCAATTTAGCATCTTCAGTATTTTGGCATCATGAGAAAAAATGTTTGGTGTGATTTACGTGTTTCTGTTTGGAGGAGTATGAATTTGTTTACAGCCTGTTTTAAAAAAAAACCCACTTTAAAATAAATATAGCCGACTTCCTGTTGGTCGTAGCTAATGACTGTAAATTAGAAAGTTGTCCGGATTAATAAGAACAATTTATGTACCGAGTTTGGTGTCTGTAGCTAAAACTAACCCCCCCATTTTTGACAAAAGGTGGCGCTATAGAGTGCCTCTTCCACGCCCGTTTATGAGCTTTTTCCAGTGTCTAACTATCATTAATACTGATATGTGTGTTGAGTTTCATGACATTCTAAACATGTTATCTGCCTCAAAATCACCAGAAACGAATTTTCAACTTTGACACGTTGCCATGGCAACATAATTTTAGATATCAATATTCCCTTCACAGTTTTACATCGGCCGTGTTTTGACATTATTCTGGTGAAGTTTGAAGCAAATCGAGTAAAAATAAGATGCTGAATTCAAAGCATTTTGAAAATGACACACTTCCTGCAGCCAGTTGGTGGCGCTATAACTTTCAGTCATAATAGTCACATCTATCCGATCGGCATCATACAACGAACAAACCACTGAAGTTTGATCTACATCATACAATGTATGTGGACGTTATTAGGCATTTCCTGGGTCTCATTTTTCGCCATAACTTCATCGCCTCGCCACGGGCAAACCGTTCGACATATCAAATATATCTTCGCAATTTAGCGTCCCCAATGTCTTGAGATCATGTTCACCGAGTTTGGTGGCAATCGTATGGAAATCCTCAGAGGAGTATATCAAATTCCAGAGCATGCGCTTTTTAAACAGCCCTGAATAGCCGACTTCCTGTTGGGCGGAGCCTAAGACATGCAGCGTGAAAGTTGTTCGGCTCAATGAGTTCTATATGTGTACCGAGTTTCATATGAATACGTGCAAGTATGTGTGAGCTATACATCAAGCTTTCTGACAATCTTCCAGGGGGCGCCGTAGAGCCCCTGTGCCACGCCCGGGTCCCAGCCTCAGCGGCGTCCTAATGGCCGCAGGTTCCAATGTGCGTGCCAATTTTCAAGAGTTTTCGGGCACGTTAAGGCCCCCAAAAGTACCCGGATAGTCGAAATAAAAAATAAAAAAAAAAAAAAAAATAATAAATATAGCTGCGAGCAGCGATGACGGGCCCAAGCCGTCAGCATACGCCACCCCGGTGGCATCGATAAAACGGTGCCCAGCGAGCACAAGCATCACAGTAACCCTCTGGCAGTTTGGTTTTAAGGGATACGGCAATTAAAGGGTTAATCCAAACCATCAACTCTGTGAAACACACACACACACACAGAACATATAAAACTTTAAATTCTGTGAAAATTTATTTTTCATTGGTAGTTGATGTTAGTTAATGTATTTACTAATGCTAACAAATGAGAAATTATTATAGTTACCAAAGCTTTTAATGATTTATAAGCATTTTTTAATGATTTATTTTTCCATTAACTAACATGAATAATTTTTTCTAACACAAATTAATAAAGTAAAAAATATATTGTTAATATTTAATGTTATTTTTGAATTAACCAATGTTAAAAAACAACATTATTTAACTGTTGTTAATTTACATCATTAATAAATATATACCATTTAATGTTTATCAAAATCAATTCCAAAATGTGTTAATATATTATTACATTTTAAAGTTTTATCTTTTGAACATGACTATTTTTCTAATATTACAAATATTTTGTTCATTGTTAGTTCATTGTAAGTTCATACTATCAATGAAGAATTAACATGCTGTAAAAAATATATTTTTCATTGTTAGTTCATGTTAATTAATGCATTCCCTACTGTTAACAAATGAGACTTAATTATAAAGTGTTATCAAAACCTTTAATGCTTTATAAGCATTTTTTAAGGATTTTATTGAGAAGTTTAAACAGACCCTCTCTCTCTCTCTCTCTCCCCCTCCACACTCACTGAACTCACACAGTCAGTCACCCACCGCATACATTAGAAGCAGTGACAGGAGATCTCTGATAGTTTTTAAATTTTCTCCTCCGCATAGTGTATTGTAAATTCATGAAATTAATCACATATCTCAGACTGTCTTGTTCTGTGTATGTAATTTTTTATGAAGTGTTTGGAAGCTGCTCTTAAAAGATAAAAAAAAAAAAGGTTTCTCTTTTTTACTGTAACTTTAATAAGTTGCCATTAAAACACCGTTCAAGATATCCTAAATCCGTCCGCAATGTAGCATCTTCAGTATTTTGGCATCATAAGAAAAAATGTTTGGTGTGATTTCCGTGTTTCTGTTTGGAGGAGTATGAATTTGTTTACAGCCCGTTTTAAAAACAAAACCCACATTAAAATAAATATAGCCGACTTCCTGTTGGTCGTAGCTAATGACTGTAAATTAGAAAGTTGTCCGGATTAATAAGAACAATTTATGTACCAAGTTTGGTGTCTGTAGCTATCATTATATATATATATATATATATATATAATCATTAATAATTATATACCATTTAATGTTGATCAATATTAATTCCAAAATGTGTTTATATATTATTACATTTTAAAGTTTATCTTTTGAACATGACTATTTTTCTAACATTAAAAAGATTAATAAATGCTTTAAAAAAATTGTTCTTTGTTAGTTCATACTATCATGGAAGAATTAACATGCTGTAAAAATATATTTTTCATTGTTAGTTCACGTTAATTAATGCATTTCCTAATGTTAAGAAATGAGACCTTATTATAAAGTGTTATAAAAATCTTTAATGATTTATAAGCATTTTTTTAAGATTTTAAAAAACAGACCCTCTCTCTCTCTTTCTCTCTCTCACCCACTGCCTCAATCCACACAGTCACTGACAGCCCACCCCACCCCACCCCTCAATCAGAGGCAGACTGGCAGGAGCTCTCACTCAGCAGTTTAATAACTCTCTGATAGTTTTTTAATTTTCTGCTCTCCATAGTGTATTGTAAATTCATGAAATTAATCACATATCCTCAGACTGTATTGTTATGTGCATGTAATTTTTTATGAAGTGTTTGGAAGCTGCTCTTAAAAGATAAAAAAAAAAAAAAAATCAATTTTTTACAGTAACTTTAATAAATTGCCATTAAATCATCGTTCAAGATATCCTAAATCCGTCCGCAATTTAGCATCTTCAGTATTTTGGCATCATGAGAAAAAATGTTTGGTGTGATTTACGTGTTTCTGTTTGGAGGAGTATGAATTTGTTTACAGCCTGTTTTAAAAAAAAACCCACTTTAAAATAAATATAGCCGACTTCCTGTTGGTCGTAGCTAATGACTGTAAATTAGAAAGTTGTCCGGATTAATAAGAACAATTTATGTACCGAGTTTGGTGTCTGTAGCTAAAACTAACCCCCCCATTTTTGACAAAAGGTGGCGCTATAGAGTGCCTCTTCCACGCCCGTTTATGAGCTTTTTCCAGTGTCTAACTATCATTAATACTGATAAGTGTGTTGAGTTTCATGACATTCTAAACATGTTATCTGCCTCAAAATCACCAGAAACGAATTTTCAACTTTGACACGTTGCCATGGCAACATAATTTTAGATATCAATATTCCCTTCACAGTTTTACATCGGCCGTGTTTTGACATTATTCTGGTGAAGTTTGAAGCAAATCGAGTAAAAATAAGATGCTGAATTCAAAGCATTTTGAAAATGACACACTTCCTGCAGCCAGTTGGTGGCGCTATAACTTTCAGTCATAATAGTCACATCTATCCGATCGGCATCATACAACGAACAAACCACTGAAGTTTGATCTACATCATACAATGTATGTGGACGTTATTAGGCATTTCCTGGGTCTCATTTTTCGCCATAACTTCATCGCCTCGCCACGGGCAAACCGTTCGACATATCAAAAATATCTTCGCAATTTAGCGTCCCCAATGTCTTGAGATCATGTTCACCGAGTTTGGTGGCAATCGTATGGAAATCCTCAGAGGAGTATATCAAATTCCAGAGCATGCGCTTTTTAAACAGCCCTGAATAGCCGACTTCCTGTTGGGCGGAGCCTAAGACATGCAGCGTGAAAGTTGTTCGGCTCAATGAGTTCTATATGTGTACCGAGTTTCATATGAATACGTGCAAGTATGTGTGAGCTATACATCAAGCTTTCTGACAATCTTCCAGGGGGCGCCGTAGAGCCCCTGTGCCACGCCCGGGTCCCAGCGTCTGTGGCGTCCTAATGGCCGCAGGTTCCAATGTGCGTGCCAATTTTCAAGAGTTTTCGGGCACGTTAAGGCCCCCAAAAGTACCCGGATAGTCGAAATAAAAAATAATAAAAAAAAAAAAAAAAATAATAATCCTTAGAAGAACAATAGGGCCCTGCGCCTTACTGGCTTGGGCCCTAATAATCCTTAGAAGAACAATAGGGCCCTGCGCCTTACTGGCTTGGGCCCTAATAATAATCCTTAGAAGAACAATAGGGCCCTGCGCCTTACTGGCTTGGGCCCTAATGATGATTAGTTATTCTTCTGTTAAAAAAGCAAAAATAAAGCAAAAATGGTGGTTATTGGAGACTTGTTGCTATATTTAAACTATTTTTTTAAGATTTAAATTATTTTTTTTAACATTTAAGACTCTGTTAACTGAAATATTGCTGAAATAAAATAAAACAAATATTATGCGAAAAACTTAAAAGTTTCCTTGGCAATGATAAGTATTAAATTCCTTAAAATCAACATAAAAACAAAATAAAGCTATATAGAAATATAGAGAGAAACTATAAAAATGACTTAAATCAAAGCTAAAAGTATAAAAGCCAATTCAAAATATTACTAAGAACTATACAAAATAACACTCGTTGTAAAAGAACAATATCAGCCATTTGAAATCATATCCTCGAGTGTTGAAATAAGAAATAACTCTGAGATTTGTGTGTATTGTGGAGGAGTGAGTTTCTCTGGCTTACTTTGGATGTGACAGCTTGTCTTCTACCAGAGGAAGGACAGCAGGTATCATGTCTTTGGGAAACACCTGAGCTCCAACCGTCAACGCCATGCACGCTTCAATGAGGTTAGTGCTCTGAAGATCCTGTCACACATGCATGAGACGTTCAGCCACACATTTTACATGACAGGTCCAATTAAAGGTATTAAGAACCAAACTCACCTTTAATACTGTGTTTACCAGCAGCAACAACAATTCATGGCCTTCATTAAGGAAAAGAGACACTGCAAGGTACCCTAAAATAACATTTAAGAGATTAAAAGATTAAAATCATACACATTCAGAGTCCATAATTAACATTTTTCATAAAGAATCTCAAAATGGAGTTCTGGCGTGATTACAATAAAAATAAATAAATAAAAACTGTAATAATTTATTTGCTTTAATATAGACACAAATAAATATAGATTTGTATAATTTAATATTTTCTGTAATCAAACATATTTATAAAATAATTATATTTTGCATATATCAATCAATCAATAATAATTTTATTCCGGTCCTCACAAACAAATGAAATTCACAAAATAAATAAAATACATTGTTACTGAAAAAGCCTTGCTTATTAAGCCTACCCTTTATACATAATTAACTGAATGGACAACACTTTTCACGAAGTTAAATAACACAAAATATATATACACAATATAACAAAATATTATATAACATACAAAATACAATATAACAAAAACATTTCCCAAAATATACAAACATAAAAATAAACACTTTTTTAAACAATACAACCACAATGTATTTATACTGAGTCATATAATTATTTTTCACCTTGTTTTTATACATTTTCTTAAATAAACAAAGTGAATAACATACTTTTAGTTCCTTATCACATTTATTCCATAGATTTACCCCTTTAACAGATAAACACCTACTTTTTGCATTAGTTCTTGCCCTTACTTTTTTCAACATATACAATGTTATTATATATATATATATATATATATATATATATACACACATACATTGGTGGCCAAAATTATTAGAACACTAGTATTTTCAGCAGCTAAAAAATGGTTTTAAGTCAGTTATTTCTATCTTTTGCTATAGTGTGTCAGTAGGAAATATCAGTTTATATTTCCAAACATTCATTTTGCCATTAATTGTAATAATCCAGTGAGATATTTGTCTGACAACATCCAGTGCTCCACAGAGATCTGATCTGATCATCATCCAATCTGCCTGGAATGACATAAGAAACAGAACAAACTGAGACTAAAGGTCATTGCACGCTAAATCCGAAATTTTCACATGCATTTTTCCATATTCGTCATCCTTTCCCATCAAAATGCATGCTACGGATGCGAAAACGCATTTTTTGGACGAACGAAAGTTTCTGAGGCAGTGTGTAAAACGTGATTGACACAACGTTAGGTCGCATTTATGTTTTAACGTGCGGAAATTTCAGACTCAGCGTGCAATGACCTTTAATCCAGACGATCTGTGGCAACGTCTCCAAGATGCTTCAAGAAAGCTACAGCTACAGTACTGTTCAAAGTTTTAGGCACTTGTATAAAAATGCTGTAAAATGAGGATGCTGTCAAAAATAATATCATAAACAGATTTTCTTTATCAATTAACTTCCAATTATTAAATTAAATCAACATTTGGTGTGAGCATACTTTGTGTTTAAAGCAGCTTTTGCCCTTTGATGCTTTGAAGGCAGGTCTCTTAAAGCATCTTGGAGATGTTACCACAGTTCTTCTGGATTCTGTCTGTTTCAGTTTGTTCTGTTTCTTCATGTCATTCCAGAGAGACCGGATGATGATCAGATCAGATCTCTGTATTTATCATTTATTAATTTTGGAGCCTGTATAAAGTGTACTGTGCATGCGATATACGGTGAGGAGTGGAAATGCGGTGTAAACGTACCCACTCTCTTCTCCAGCACGCTGCCCTGCTGGGCCAGTTTGATGGCATGAATGTAAGTGAAGGAGGCGTCGTAGCCCAGCATCTCACAGTACATGGCCCGCACCATGATCTCTCTCATCTGCTTCTGTAATACACACACAGAGGTCAAATAACCAGCTTCTGAGTGACCGTGATGACGGTAACGTCTGTATCGCTCACCATGGTGGTGTTGGGAGATGAAACCTGCTCTTTCATGGCAGACAGCTCCTGTTTGATGAGGTTCTCCTCCTCCTGCAAATGCAAATCAAATGAGATCATGCTTCAAAATCAAGAGCACTGCATTGCATCACAGGTGGGTGGTGATGGTGCAGTGGATAAGACGCATGCCTTTGGTGTGAGAGACCCGGGTTCGAATCCACTATGAGACACCAATGTGTCCCTGAGCAAGACACTTAACCCCTAGTTGCTCCAGAGGCGTGCGACCTCTGATATATATAGCAATTGTAAGTCGCTTTGGATAAAAGTGTCAACTAAATGAATATATGTAAATTGCATTTTATTATGTGGTTGCTATGACCTTGAGAGTGTACATTTATATGTTGTACTTAGTAGTAGTAGTAGTTTGATGTTGGAAGTGGCCACCTTTTATAAATATGTTATGTAATATTTAGTATATTACAATATATTGCATTGCTATTAGTATTTTCTAATATTAAGTACTGATTGCTAACGTTACACTGAAACCGACACCATATATCAAGTATTTGACGTGTCAATATCTATATTTATGCTTATGCCTGCGATAATAAACGAATATTTAACTTACATGTTTAGATGTGAGTAATGTGATGCTCTTGATGAGTTGTTTTAATCTGTTGGTGATTTTAGCTCCAGTGTGAGAATCAAATAAACCCGGCAGAGCAGTGAGAGTTTTCTCCACAACATCACTCATTTCAGCACGACAACACAGACAATCAGATTATGAGACACAACCGAGACCATACATAAATATGAGTGCACTACAGCTGGAGAAAACCCTCCATAACACCTACACTACAGTCAAAACACACCGAATGAAAACAAAACATCATGACTAGCCGCCGACAGGAAGTACCGCTGCTGTTTTCATAATAAAAGTCCATCGAGTGGTTTTACAGTAGCAGAAATATTTCACCGAAACAACAATAATAAAACGAATAATTTCACAAAAACTACCTTTTTAAGGTAGTTTAGTCGTCTTTGTAATATCAATATAGTTTTATTATTACATATAATTATTACCTATCTATTAGATATGTTTAACTATTCATGTATTTTATTTCAAGACAACAAAATTAAGTTTTTATAAACAATAGAAATCGGAGAATAAATTTTGTTTTAGGTTTTTAAAAATTTTACAAAGCTACATGCAGTTATTGTTTTTTAAAATAACATTTGGTAAATGTAAAAAAAATATATATATATTTATATATATATATTTAAGCTAAATAATTAATTTATTTTGGGTCCAAAAAAAGAAAAGAAAAAGGGATGAACTGTCTTTTTAATAAACTTACTTTAAACATTATGCTTTATTGAACATTCCATGTTAATAAAATAATAAATAATGAATGTAATTGTTTAAATAAAATTAATCTAACAACACCAACTTCATGAAACAGACATTATCAAATAAAGAGACACCGCATGAGTTTCAGCATTTAAAATCCATTTATTTGGTTTAGGTGTAGGGATATATGTGTCGATATGACAACCTATATGTTATTATGGTATATACACTTTGCTACAGTAAGAACAACTATAGTATCGTAATAATTGAATGACAACCAGACCATTACGAGTAAAAGAGCATAACTAAATCTGTTAGCTTGCATATCAGAAATAGTGTCCGCTAAACAATCCTTCCTTTGTTTCACTCATTCACAAGCAGCCAATCTACACACCAGTGTCTCAACCTCATGCACAGACCTAAACAACATGAAATACATTTGTATTTTTTAGGTTAATGTTTCAGATAAATGATTTCTTGGATTAAAAGTTCACACACATTCCTACACATAAACTAGAACGCCATTATAGAGGGGTAGTCGCTGTTATAGAAACAGAAGCCATTGACATCATCCAGGTCCATCCCATAATACCAAGCATACCATGTGTTGATTAGAGTTGGATGCACTACAGTCCCTCTGTATCATCTACTCTACTGCACTCAACACACTATTACAGTCTGCAGTTTATCCTTGAATCCAGCTGCGGTGAGAAAATTGAGAAATCTGATAGTGCTGGACGTCAAACTCAAGCAGTCTGAGGTTCAGCCAACATTCAGGCCCAGATCTGGAGAAAGACAGAACAAGTGTGAGATTTTCATCACAACACTCGATATACTTGCATTGTGTTAAGATATTTTTGTCCTCTGACCCGTAATGTGTGATCCCAGGATCCTGAGCAGAACGCTGTTCCGTCTGGAGATACGCGGAGGGTGCTAACTCTGTTCTCATGCCCAAACAAGATGGACACGCGGGTGCCCTTTAAAACGTCCCACACGTTGATGGTGTAGTCATTGTAGCCTCCAAACAGCAGCCTCCCTGCCGAAAGATATTAGCACAGCATAAACAACAAGCTCCTTCAAAAAGCAAATCAATCTTGGTTATTCTGTAAAGAAACAGAACAAAAGGTATATATGTGGTTGCTATGACCTTGAGAGTGTACATTTATATGTTGTACTGAATTATTATTATTATTAGTAGTAGTAGTATTTTGATGTTGGAAGTGGCCACCTTATTGCTGTTCACTTTACAGGTTTTTTATAAATATATGTTTTATAATATTAATATTTTATTATATTATGTATATTACTATATATTACATTACTATTAGTATTTTTTAATATTTAATATTTATAATTACTATTTACTATTATATAGATTAAAAAATCAAAATCATAGAAAGTAAATAATATATAATAGATTATAATCAATTATACTCAATATATTAAATAACATTTACAATTATATAATATTAGATTTTTATTTATTTAATATGTGGTTTCTAGGACCTTAATAGTGTACATTTATTTATTTATTTTGATGTAAAGCGTTACCTTTTTTGCTGTATACAATGTTTTATAAATACAATGTTTTAAAATATTTTAGTTAAATATTTATATATATTCTTTCTGTTTATAGACAGACAGACAGACAGACAGACAGACGACATAGATGATAGATAGACAGACAGACAGACGACATAGATGATAGATAGACAGACAGACAGACGACATAGATGATAGATAGATAGACTTACTTACTTACTTACTTACTTTTGTCATTTAGCAGACGCTTTTGTCCAAAGCGACTTACAAATAAGAAAAAGTAACTAAAACTAAAAAGTTACAACTCTATAAATACTATCTACCCACATATTTAAGAAAATAAAGAAATTAAATAAAATTAACACATGCATATAACAACAACATTTCAATAATAAACATATCAATGAAAAAATTAAATAAAAAGCTACTACTATCCCTTGCCGGTGTCCCTGCCCGGTGGAGTCGCACGGTAGAG